>NW_021703783.1:59737650-60184341 GCF_005190385.1 Monodon monoceros
AGGTCACCAACAAAACTGAGCAAGAAATAAATACTAATTTTGGTTTTCCATGTTACTTTGAGGTTGTTCTGTGAGATATATGTATGGATTTGTCTCTTGCTCCCTTCAAGGTTTGCTAGAATGTCACCTTCATAGTGACTGACACCCCCTAATTAAAAACGACAACCCTCATTCCAGTCCAATACACCCGATCCCTCTTACCCACTATATTTTTCTCCACAGCACTTGCCATCTTCTAATATACTATATAATTTACTCATTTAGGGGGGAGGGTGTTATCATCTGTCTTCACCAACTAGAATATAAGTTCCATCAGGTAGAAGTTTTTGCCTGTTTTCTTTACCTCTGTGTCCTCAACACCTAGAACATTGCCTGATACATAGTAGCTATTCAATAATTTTTGTTAAATGAATGAATTCATCAACTTATACAGAGAATAAATATGAAAAAGAAGTGCAGAAAATATTAATAGTGGTTATCTCCACTTTCTATGAATATGGGTGGTTTTCATTTTCTTTATATTTTCTCTGTTTTCTAAATTATCCGTAATAAGTATATATGATTTATGTAGTGAAAACAAAACAGCTTTTTGAAATTGTTTTGACTACACATAGAAGTTTCAGGGTTTTTTCCTGTAATATTACTGAAATTGTCCATTTATCAGTAAGCATAATTTTTGTTCTAGCTTATATTGTGGCATAAGGATCTGTGGGTAGAAGGAGGCTCAAAACAGAAGGCAAGTGGGCCAAGGAGAGAAAGTTGAGAAGCTGAGAGTTGAGAATCGAGACTGGGTAAGAGAATCACATCCCAGAAATCTGTTCCATAAGTCTCTGTATGAATCTGGGCAATCTTCATTTTTTTTTTTTTCCAGCCTCCTCTCTTTCACGCTAAAGTGTTGCCGAGTATTCCCATTTCTAATTATTCCTGAAGTTTAAGACAAGTTCAAGTTATCCACTTTTTCATTTATAATAAAGAGAATAAAAGAAAATAAAAGACACATAGAACATTAAGTAACCTAGTAAACAGCCCCCTGGTTAAGAAATGTCATTTGTCTATTCTATAGGGTACTAGTCACCGATATAATCATAGCAGGAACAATACTAGTAGGATGGTTTGGTATTTGGCAGATTACTAAACTCCACTTAGAGGAGCTGGAGTAATTGCATGAAGCTGCTTCTCCTAGGTTGAGTGTTAGCTTCACGACTGAGATGACCAAGGAAAAGTAAGATGCCAGCCATGCAGGATGAGAGGCGTTGGATGACATGCTCTCTCCTTTCATCTACCTCCTCTTTTCCCCCAATCTTCACCTCCACCGGGAGACTGGAGAGGCTGAGCAGTGAATTCTGAGACTCAGTGCCAGGTAAATTTTTCTAAGAAGAAAGTGATTTATCTTGCTTGGTGTAAGTTTCTTGTGAGTCACACGGAGAATCACAACTATAGATGAAAGTTGTATAGCACGGGGGTTAAGAACCTCGGACTTTGGAGAAAGATGGAATTTGATTTAAATTTCACCTCCACCATTTACTGGCAGTATTGCCTTGTCAAGTGACTAACTTTTCTGAACCTCACTTGTGTCATCTGTAAATGGGAAAAACAAGGATTAAACGAGATGCCATTTGTAAAGTGCTCAGTATTGTATATTATCACTATCAAGCATTTAACAAATTCTAGCTGCTATTATGACTACTATTATAATTTTCTTAATTAATACCTGCTTAGTTCGCTAGTAGTCAGGCTGACAAGCTGGTCTTCTGGAAAATGAAGAGAGGGAGAACTTGCAAAAATGATTAAAAAGTAATACACCTAAGGTTTCCACTTTGTACTAAGTGGTGGCTGTTGATTGCACTGTCATTTCGAAGTTTAACAGCAGAGCATTACTGTTTAGCCACCATGGTGTCATAAAATTTGGTACATCTTGACCTTGAATGATGCTACACTAGCTAAGCTGTTCTTTCAGTGTTTTAGCAATCAATACCTGTCCTGAATCCTAGCCATGGTGATCAAATTTGTATTTTATTTTTTTTTACATAAAAAAAAGAACCTAGAGCAATACCAGGCTGGAGGATTGTAGAAGTTTCCCCTGATAAGCCTGTGAAACATAGAATTCAGTAGATGGACTGCAGAGAGTTATAAAACACCAAAACATAATCGGGGAGAAGCTAAGTTATTCATATTACACATTTGCTTTTTATCAAGATTTTCTCTAATTAAATGTAAGGTGGTGAGTATTGTGAACATCCATGTGATACTGAAATAACTGCTAGCACCCTTAAGGAATCAGCCACCACTCCCTCCAGGGTGGGCCTTTGCTGCCCTACTGCTCTTTTTTTTTTTGTTTTTAAATCTAGCCTCATTACATTAATAGCTCGAAACCTTCTCAAGCATGTTAAAAATAGATTGCAGGAGAATTGAATGCAGTGTTTCCCTCCTTCCTCCCACTCCTTTTCTCGACTGTAATATAATGGCACCACTCAGAAACAGTCCACGGAAATCAGGGTTTTCTCAGCGGCTTGTGTGGGAAGTGCAGACTATTGTGAGCCAGCGTTGCAGCCCACTGCTTGGCAGGAAGTCGTTTTTGGAAAAGTTAACCGGAACAAACACCTTCCATTGTCTACAGAGGTTGAAAGCCCAATAAAATCTCTTTATTTCTATCTCTGAACCAACTTGGTGACTGTTAATACATTTAACCCCTTTGATTCTAGAGTCTTAGGTTTACTGAAGGCTTTTTCCCTCAGGGATTCTTAACCTTTTTGGATTCTTGGGCTCCTTTGAGAATCCAGTGGACAATAAACTCATGTATTCATTTTTCAGGGGGTCTGTCGTTCTTCCCCTGTGCCCACCCGCCATGTGGAGTTGTTCTGTAGTTGGTCTGAGTAATTAATGATTAAGGGGAAAACTAAAGAAGAGAAGGTGAGAATCTCTCTTCTCCCATGACACATGCACCACTGCATATTTCTCATTTCTTTCTTTGCAAGTTTACTAAAAAAAAAAGAAAGAAAAAGAAAAAAGCCAAGCTCTGCTAACAACTATTTTAAAAGCTGTTAATCACTTTCATAGTCTTATTTATTAAAATGATAAGACATAGCCTGAAATTCTTCCCAATATCATAAAACTGAGAAATTTACCATTATAAATGAGTATACAAAAGATTTAGACCAGAAGGAATAGGCTATGTTTAACTGGGCATGACTCTTATTGTACTCTCTAAATATTTGAAGGGCATTTGTGGGGATGTAACAGCCACAGAATCATCATTTTATCTTGCTTCAGAGGGAATTTGCAAAAGAAGGTTTTTGGTTTTTTTTTTTTAACATGTTTTTGTTAAACCTCAGATCCTAAGATTTAATGTTCAAGAATAGAATTGGCTGACTTAGAAGTTAAGGAGTTTATACTCAAGAGGAGGATGCTACGTTATCCGTCAAGAGTAATATTGAAGGCATTTCGGCTCTCTGTGGCTAGATACCCTCTATCACACCTTTGCACTAGAAACTCAACAAGTATACAAAAATTTTAGTTGGCCCACAAGAAGAAAACTTTTAAGATGTCTTTCCTTTTTTTTCCCCCCGTGCCTACACCCAAGAGAGTGGTTTTAATTAGTGCTGAGATGGAGTTTCAACTCTCCAATATCATTTATTTTCATTAGGTCCCATTTGTTTATTTTTGTTTTTATTTCCATTACTCTAGGAGATGGGTCAAAAAAGATCTAGCTGTGATTTATGTCAAAGAGTGTTCTTCCTATGTTTTCCTCTAAGAGTTTTACAGTGTCCAGTCTTACATTTAGGTCTTTAATCCATTTTGAGTTTATTTTTGTGTATGGTGTTAAGGAGTGTTCTAATTTCATTCTTTACATGTAGCTGTCCAGTTTTCCCAGCACCACTTATTGAAGAGACTGTCTTTTCTCCATTGTATATCCTTGCCTCCTTTGTCATGGATTAGTTGACCATAGATGCATGGGTTTATCTCTGGGCTTTCTATCCTATTCCATTGATTTATATTTCTGTTTTGGTGCCAGTACCATATTGTCTTAATTACTGTAGCTTTGTAGTGTAGTCTGAAGTCAGGGAGTCTGATTCCTCCAGCTTCATTTTTTTCCCTCAAGATTGCTTTGGCAGGCTTCCCTGGTGGCACAGTGGTTAAGAATGCACCTGCCAATGCAGGGGACACAGGTTCGAGCCCTGGTCTAGGAAGATCCCACATGCCATGGAGCAACTAAGCCCGTGCGCCACAAGTGCTGAGCCTGTGCTCTAGAGTCCATGTGCCACAACTACTGAAGCCTGTGTGCCTAGAGCCCATGCTCTGCAACAAGAGAAACCACTACAGTGAGAAGCCTGTGCACCACAATGAAGAGTAGCCCCCGCTTGCCACAACCAGAGAAAGCCTGCACACGCAGCAACGAAGACCCAACGCAGCCAAAAATAAAAAAATTAATTAATTTTAAAAATTAAAATAAAAAAAGACTGCTTTGACTATTCGGGGTCTTTTGTGTCTCCATACAAATTTTAAGATTTTTTTGTTCTAGTTGTGTAAAAAATGCCATTGATAGTTTGATAGGGATTGCATTGAATCTGTAGATTGCTTTGGGTAGTATAGTCATTTTCACAATATTGATTCTTCCAATCCAAGAACATGGTACATATCTCCCTCTGTCTGTGTCATCTTTTTTGGGGGGGGGAGGGGTGGGTACACAGGCCTCTCACTGCTGTGGCCTCTCCCGTTGCGGAGCACAGGCTCCGGATGCTCAGGCTCAGCAGCCATGGCTCACGGGGCCAGCTGCTCTGCGGCATGTGGGATCCTCCCGGATCAGGGCACGAACCCACATCCCCTGCATCGGCAGGCAGACTCTCAACCACTGCGCCACCAGGGAAGCCCCTGTCTGTGTCATCTTTGATTTCTTTCATCAGTGTCTTATAGTTTACTGAGTACAGGTCTTTTACCCCCTTAGGTAGGTTTATTCCTAGGTATTTTATTCTTTTTGTTGCAATGGTGAATGGGACTGTTTCCTTAATTTCTCTTTCTGATCTTACATTGTTAGTGTATAGGGATGCAAGAGATTTCTGTGCATTAATTTTGTATCCTGCAACTTTACCAAATTCATTGATTAGCTCTGGTAGTTTTCTGGTGGCATCTTTAGAATTATCTATGTATAGTATCATGTCATCTGCAAACAGTGACAGTTTTACTTCTTCTTTTCCAATTTGTATTCCTTTTATTTCTTTTTCTTCTCTGATTGCCATGGCTAGGACTTCCAAAACTATGTTGAATAATAGTGGCAAGAGTGGATATCCTTGTCTTGTTACTGATCTTAGAGGAAATGCTTTCAGTTTTTCACCATTGAGAATGATGTTTGCTGTGGGTTTGTCATATATGGCCTTTATTATGTTGAGGTAGGTTCCCTCTATGCCCACTTTCTGGAGAGTTTTTATCATAAATGGTGTTGAATTTTGTCAAAAGCTTTTTGTGCACCTATTGAGATGATCTTATGGTTTTTATTCTTCAATTTGTTGATATGGTGTAACACATTGATTGATTTGCATATACTGAAGAATCCTGACACTCCTGGGATAAACCCCACTTGATTATGGTGTATGATCCTTTTAATGTGTTGTTGGATTCTGTTTGCTAGTATTTTGTTCGGGATTTTTGCATCTATATTCATCAGTAATATTGGTCTGTAATTTTCTTTTTTTTTAGTATCTTTGTCTGGTTTTGGTATCAGGGTGATCCAGGCCTCGTAGAATGAGTTTGGGAGTATTCCTTCCTCTGCAATTTTTTGGAAGAGTTTGAGAAGGATAGGTGTTAGCTCTTCTCCAAATGTTTGTTCATTACTTGTGATTGGTCTGTTTATATTTTGTAAATCTTCCTGGTTCAGTCTTGGAAAATTGTACCTTTCCAAGAATTTGTCCATTTCTTCATGGTTGTCCATTTTATTGGCATATAGTTGTTTGTAGTAGTCTCTTTACAATCCTTCATATTTCTGCAGTGTCTGTTGTGATTTCTCCTTTTTCATTTCTAATTTTATTTATTTGAGTCCGCTCCCTCTTTTTCTTGATGAGTCTGGATAAAGGTTTATCAATTTTGTTTATCTTCTCAAAGAACCAGCTTTTAGTTTTATTGATCTTTGCTATTGCTTTCTTTGTTTCTATTTCACTTATTTCTGCTCTGATCTTTATGATTTCTTTCCATCTACTAACTTTGGGTTTTCTTTGTTCTTCCTTCTCTAGTTCCTTTAGGTGTAAGGTTAGATTGTTTGAGATTTTACTTGTTTCTTGAGGTAGGATTGCCCTTTTAGGACTGCTTTTGCTGCATCCCATAGGTTTTGGATTGTCCTGTTTTCATTGTCATTTGTCTCTGGGTATCTTGTATTTCCTCTTTGATTTCTTCAGTGATTTCTTGGTTATTTAGTAATGTATTGTTTAGCCTCCATGTGTTTGTGTTTTTTACATGTTTTTCCCTGTAATTGATTTCTAATCTCATAGCGTTGTGGTCGGAAAAGATGCCTGATATGATTTCAATTTTCTTAAATTTACTAAGGCTTGATTTGTGACCCTAGATATGATCTATCCTGGAGAATGTTGCATGTACACTTGAGAAGAAAGTGTAATCTGCTGTTTTCAGATGGAATTTCCTATAAATATCAGTTAAATCTATCTAGTCTATTGTGTCATTTAAAGCTTGTGTTTCCTTTTTAATTTTCTGTCTGGATGATCTGTCCATTGGTGTAAGTGAGATGTTAAAATCCCCCACTATTATTCTGTTACTGTTTTTTTGTTTTGTTTTGTTTTGGTTTTTTTAAGAGAGTAGATCTTTTTTTTTAAAATTTTATTTATTTATGGCTGTGTTGGGTCTTCGTTTCTGTGCAAGGGCTTTCTCTAGTTGCGCCAAGTGGGGGCCACTCTTCATCGCGGTGCGCGGGCCTCTGACTATCGCGGCCTCTCTTGTTGCAGAGTGCAGGCTCCAGGCGCGCAGGCTCAGTAATTGTGGCTCACGGGCCTAGTTGCTCCGCAGCATGTGGGATCTTCCCGGACCAGGGCTCGAACCCGTGTCCCCTGCATTGGCAGGCAGATTCTCAACCACTGCGCCACCAGGGAAGCCCTACTGTGTTACTGTTGATTTCCTCTTTTATAGTTGTTAGCATTTGCCTTATGTATTGAGGAGCTCCTATGTTGGATGCATATATATTTATAATTGTTATATCTTCTTTGATTGATCCCTTGATCATTATGTAGTGTCCTTCCTTGTCTCTTGTAACATTCTTTATTTTAAAGTCTATTTTATCTGATATGAGTATGGCTACTCCAGCTTTCTTTTGATTTCCACTTGCATGGAATATCTTCTTTCCATCCCTTCACTTTTAGTGTGTATGTGTCTGTAGGTCTGAAGTGGGTCCTTGTAGACAGCATATATAAGGGTCTTGTTTTTGTATCCATTCAGCGAGCCTGTGTATTTTGATTGGAGCATTTAATCCATTCATATTTAAGGTAATTATTGATATGTATATTCCTATTACCATTTTGTTAATTGTTTTGGGTTTGTTTCTCTAGGTGCTTATCTTCTCCTGTGTTTCCCACTTAGAGAAGTTCCTTTAGCATTTGTTGTAGAGCTGGTTTGGTAGTGCTGAATTCTTTTAGCTTTTGCTTTTCCATAAAGCTTTTGATTTCTCCGTCGAATCTGGTTGAGATCCTTGCCGGGTACAGTAATCTTGGTTGTAGATTCTTCCCTTTCTTCACTTTAAATGTATTATGCCACTCCCTTCTAGCTTGTAGAGTTTCTGCTGAGAAATCAGCTATTAACCTTATGGGAGTTCCCTTGTATGTTATTTGTCGTTTTTCCCTTGTTGCTTTTTTTTTTTTAATAGACCTTTATTGGAGTATAATTGCTTCATAATACTGTGTCAGTTTCTGTTGCACAACAAAGTGAATCAGCCATATGCATACACATGTGCCCATATCCCCTCCCTCTTGAGCCTCCCTCCCATCCTCCCTATCCCACCCCTCTAGGTCATTGCAAAGCACCGAGCTGATCTCTCTGTGCTATGCTGCTGCTTCCCACCAGCCAACTATTCTACGTTCGGTAGTGTATATATGTTGATGCTACTCTCACTTTGCCCCAGCTTCGCCCTCCAACCCCATGTCATCAAGTCCATTCTCTATGTCTATCTCTTTATTCCTGCTCTGCAACTAGGTTCATCAGTACCACTTTTATTTTTTTAGATTCCATATATATGTGTTAGCGTACGGTATTTGTTTTTCTCTTTCTGACTTACTTCACTCTGTATGCAGACTCTAGGTCCATCCACCTCACTACAAATAACTCAATTTCATTTTTATGGATGAGTAATATTCCATTGTATATATGTGCAACATTTTCTTTATCCATTCATCTGTCGATGGACATTTAGGCTGATTCCATGTCCTGGCTATTGTAAATAGTTCCACAGTGAACATTGTAGCGCATGTCTCTTTTTGATCCCTTGTTGCTTTTAATAATTTTTCTTTGTCTTTAATTTTTGTCAGTTTGATTACTGTGTGTCTTGGCATGTTTCTTCTTGTGTTTATCTTGCCTGGGACTCTCTGTTCTTCATGGACTTGGGTGGCTATTTCCTTTCCCATGTTAAGGAAGTTTTCGACTATAATCTCTTCAAATATTTTATCAGGTCCTTTCTCTCTCTCTTCTCCTTCTGGGACCCCTATAATGCGAATGTTGGTGCATTTAATGTTGTCCCAGAGGTCTCTTAGGTTGTCTTCATTTCTTTTCATTGTTTTTTCTTTATTGTGTCCGTGGCAGTGAATTCCACCATTTTGTCTTCCAGGTCACTTATCCGTTCTTCTGCCTCAGTTATTCTGCTGTTGATTCCTTCTAATGTATTTTTCATTTCAGTTATTGTATTGTTCATCTCTGTTTGTTTGTTCTTTAATTCTTCTAGGTGTTTGTTCTTTAATTCTTCTAGGTTTTTGTTAAACATTTCTTGTATCTTCTCGATCTTTGTCTCCATTCTTTTTCCGAGGTCCTGGATCATCTTTGCTGTCATTAATCTGAATTCTTTTTCTTGAAGGTTGCCTATCTCCACTTGATTTAGTTGTGGGTTTTTTTGGGTTTTATCTTGTTCCTTCATCTGGTACTAGTACATCTAGTTCTCTGCCTTTTCATTTTGTCTATCTTTATGTGAATGTGGTTTTTGTTCCACAGGCTGCAGGATTGTAGTTCTTCTGCTTCTGCTATCTGCCCTGTGGTGGATGAGGCTATCTAAGAGGCTTGTGCAAGCTTCCTGATGGGAGGGACTGGTGGTAGGTAGAGCTGGGTGTTGCTCTGTTGGGCTGAGCTTAGTAAAGCTTTAATCCGCTTGTCTGCTGATGGGTGGGGCTGAGTTCCCTCCCTGTTGGTTGTTAGGCCTGAGGCAACCCAGCACTGGAGCCTACAGGCTCTTTGGTGGGGCTAATGGTGGACTCCAGGAGGGCTCATGCCAAGGAATACTTCCCAGAACTTCTGCTACCAGTGTCCTTGTCCCCATGGTGAGCCACAGCCCGCCCCCCCGCCCCAGCCTCTGCAGGAGACCCTCCCACACTAGCAGGTAGGTCTGGTTCAGTCTCCTATGGGGTCACTGCTCCCCCTGGGTCCTGATGCACACAGTACTTTGTGTGTGCCCTCCAAGAGTAGAGTCTCTGTTTCTCCTAATCCTGTCAAAATCCTGCAGTCCCGCTAGCCTTCAAAGTCTGATTCTCTGGGAATTCCTTCTCCCATTGCCAGACCCCCAGGTTGGGAAGCCTGATGTGGGGCTCAGAACCTTCACTCCAGTGGGTGGACTTCTGTGGTATAATTGCTCTCCAGTTTGTGAGTCACCCACCCAGTGGTTATGGGATTTGATTTTAGTTTGATTACACCCCTCCTACCATCTCATTGTGGCTTCTCCTTTGTCTTTGGATGTGGGATTTCTTTTTTGGTGAATTCCAGTGTCTTCCTGTCGATGATTGTTCAGCAGTTAGTTGTGATTCTGGTGTTCTCGCAAGAGGGAGTGAAAGCATGTCCTTCTACTCCGCCATCTTGAACCAATCTCATCCCAACATAATTTATTTTCTGCGTGGCCTTAGATATCTGTGATGCTATTACATGAGAACTACAACCTCTTTCCCATAATTTGAAAGTAACAAAGTGCCTATTACCCTCTGAGAGTTGATTGTTGTCATTTAGGAAGAGTGAAACAACAGTCTGACCTTCAAGGAAAGAAGAGATTTGAATTAACTGTCTTTTCAGGAACTGTTTTATTTTTCTTAAGCATTTTAATTTTCTATTTGAGAATTTATATATAAAATTATTCTTTTCTCATCTAAGCCTATATTATCTGTTGTTATCTGTGTTGAGTTTATAAGGGTGTGAATTTTCAGGTTGAAAAAGTGTGACGGCATTTAGTATCCAGGATTATATTCCAAATGTATTCCTCATGCCAAAAGCTCTGCTCAGTCTGGAATCCCTTACCCTGAAGTTTTCTGACAGCCCTGACTTTAGTGTATGTTTTATTTAACTCAGGATGCCATAACAAAATACCATAGACTGGGTGGTAAACAAGAGAAAGTTTTTCTCTCACAGTTCTGGAGGCTGGAAAACTGAGATCAGGGTGCTAGGTTCTGGCAAGAGCCTTCTACCTAGCTTGCAGACGTCCACCTTCTCACTGTGTCCTCACGTGGCCTTTCCTTGGTGTGTACGTGTGTGAGTGTGTGTGTGTGTGTGTGTGTGTTTGTGTGTAAGGAGAGAGAGAAAGAGCAAGAAAGATTTTTTCTTCTTATATCTTCAGTCCTGTCAGATTAAGACCTCACCTTTATGACCTCATTTAACCTTATTTACCTTCTGAAAGCCCCACCTCCAAATACAGTCACATTGGAGGTTAGCGCTTCAAGATATGAAGTTTGGAGAAACACAGTTAAGTCCACAGCGGTGTAGCATATGTGTGTTGTAAACCTTACGCAGGGTCTTGAACATCTGTCAGTGGAAGAATGGGAAATGGGAAATAAATTCATTGTAACATCATGTTACTTGTAATCTGCTCTTGTGACATAGACGACAAAGACATCAAATATTCAATATAATTTGGAGAGTTAAAAATGTGTTGGAGCAGAAGAGACAGGAGAGAGGGAGAGAAATAGAAGATAATTAAATCAGTAAGAATTTAAAAACTCGTTGCTAAGTACAGTGTATATAGCCAGGTGTGACGAAAGATACATCTTCCCTCCTTTACAATAAACAAACAAAAACCAGAAAGCCATTGACTTTGCTCTCAGGGATTTGGGATTTATGATTTGGGATTTATTTGGGGAGCTAAGAACTAAAAACCATTCAAATGAAAAGTACATTAGAAAGAAAAGCCCATTTGTGTTAAGCATTGGATTAAAAAAGAAGTGCAATTAATGCTCAGAGGATCACTATGGAGTGAGAAGATTCTGATCTCAGAGGATGTAGGATGTACTGGGGCAGGGATGGAAGTTTGGGTTTGAGGGGATCAGAGAAGGCTTCTTAGAAGAGGTGGTGGCTACATAGGGCCCAGGGAATAGGGAGGGCATGAGTGCATCAAGCAGAGAGGCACAGTGGTAAGAAAGAGCACGTGCAGTATGTGGGGAGACCAGCAGCAGCTCCTGTAGCTGGAGGCAGAGGGCCAGGCAGAGTGGAGAGAGAAGAGGGGGAGTAGCTGGGCAGAGGTCACAGGACTGAGGGCTCCGTGGGCCATGTTTTACCCGGAAGATAGAGGTTTTCAAACTGCAGAAACATTTCTTCAAATGAAAAGCTTATGTGGAAGCTTGATGTATATGCCAGAGATGGCAAAGCTGCTCTAGCTTGAGCCAGAGTGGAGCTAGGGTCCTGCTCTTCACCACTGCCTCTGTCGCTGTCATCCTTTTGCTACCCTCGTAGTGCAGACTGGCCTCCCCTGCACCTGGATTATAGCAACGGTCTCCTCTTACAGGCTTGCTCATCCACCCTCCACACTGCACAGCTTTCTAACGGGCAAGTCTGATTTTGTCCTTCCTCTGTTTAAGTCCCTGCAGTGGTTCCCACCTGCCTGCACGAACAGACCTGCACTCCTGAGGCCCTGCCTACTGCTTCACTTTCCTTTCTTGCCAAGTTCTCCCCCTAACACTTAGCTTTGTGTCCTAACAAAGCTGAAAAGCTTGCAGTTGTGTCTTGTCCAGCCCTATGTTGCCTGGCATGGCCTCCATACGTACCTCCCTTTAAGCCCCAGCTCAAAGGTCACCCTCTCCGTGAGGACATTCCTAACCTCCTTTGAACCCAAGTTGATCTGGCCATACTCTTTTTTATGCCTAACTGTACCTGTGTGTACAAATCCTATTGCTGTAGCTGTGTATGGGGACAGATACGAGAGATGTTGAGAGTCAGGCCAACAGTTTCAGTCAGAGAATGGCTGTGGGTAGAAGGAAGGATTTGGAGGAGTCTGAGATGACACCCAGGTTTCTGTCAGGATTGACACGTACTGTCATAGAGAATATAGGAGCAGAAGGGCGTGGAACGGGAAGGACGAATTCCATTTTGGTGAAGTCGTTTTGTGTCTGTGGAGGTCCAGGTTGAGATGAGTCAGGAAAAAGATCTGGAGGCACACATTTGGGAATCAGTAGGTAGGCAATAGATAAATCTTTAGGATTGACTGAGATTATTCAAGGTGAGACTACAACAGTGTGAGAAGGGAAGAGAGATGTGGATGAGTTGATTAAGGAAAAAGGTGGAGTGCGAGTAGATGCCCTACATAACCCCAGTTCCATTTTTCCCATCATTTTGGTGCTGGGACCACAAAGATCACGGTGCAACCTGACAAAAGCTCTGTAAACAGAAAAGCTGTGTTTGCTATTCCGGGTCTTAGGCCACTCCAAGGTCCAACAAAGTGGAGAATCTTATAAACTGCCAGGTGACGCATCCTGACAATTACAATGGAGGATGCTCTCTAATAACCAGAGTATTTCTGGTTATTAAAGACTCCTTAAATAATTTAGAAACTTTTGCAGCAGGAACATCTCTGAATGTTGTTTACGTAGAGCAATACTTGCCCACCAGAAATTTTTTTCCAAATTCATATGTAAACAAACACATAATACATTTTACAGCAAGAGAGAAGTAAGTGTGGACATATTATCCAAAAGATTCTGTTTTCTTTTTTTTCCTCTCTTTTTTTTTTTGTGGTACGTGGGCCTCTCACTGTTGTGGCTCACGGGCCCAGCTGCTCCGCGGCATGTGGGATCTTCCTGGACCGGGGCACGAACCCGTGTCCCCTGCATCGGCAGGCGGACTCTCAACCACTGCACCACCAGGGAAGCCCAAGATTCTGTTTTCTTTACCTAGAAGAAAGAAATATCTTCTTAGTCATAGGAAGAGAGAGAATAGTGAATGCAGGATCATAATGTATAGATGAAGTGACTTCATCTTGTGATAAACGATGGTGAATCGAGAATCCCCTGGAGTCCAGTGTGTGGTAAGTTAAATCACGCAAGCTCTCTGTGATGCCTGATATGTTATTCCACACTTCTTAACATTTTTCATGCTCCCGCAGACTTTTTCAAACACTGCACGTGAACTTCTTAACGTTTTTCATGCTCCCGCAGACTTTTTCAAACACTGCACATGAACTTCCTTACCAGAACGAAAGGACCTTCTAGCTTTCTGGAGTACTGTGTTTCACTTAGTACTGGTCAGTAAAACTGGTACCATTTTCCACATCTGGGATGTGAACGCTGGTCTCAGTGGTCTAGGGCACTGGGTAGGAGCCTCCTTTTTTTGACGATGGGTCAGTGAACAGGCAGGAGAGAGAGAGAGAGGGCAGCTGCCTCTCAGCTAGAGCAGTTAAATCAATCTTGGCAAATCGAGTAACATGCCTCAACCAGGCTACTCTTATCTTTATGTGGTCAATTAGAGGAAGATCTCATGAAGAAAGGAAGGAAAAAAAAAGAATGCTATCATTTCTTTTATAGCCTCCTTGGTATGATTCATATGAATATTTGTTATTATACATGGGATGTATATATATTATCAGACTGGGCTTAAATGTAGAGGCACCTTTGTGAAGAAAGGGTAATTAAATATGAACTATGCATTTGTCTTAAGGAGGTATGAAGTATTCAGAGCTCATATAAATTTGGAACATAGGCATATGCCAAATTGTTTACAAATGTGTTATTTTCTGCTATATACCCATAACTGTCTAATTTTGACAGTAACTATTTTTGTCTTCAAGTGAAAATATGCTTTCAATTTGAGTAAAAAATTATGTGCAGTAACTTCCAGTTAATTTCATAAGAAATAAGTATTAGCATTAGGTAATTTAAAAAAATAATTTTCTTAATTTTTTTAACTTGAACTCGGTAAAGATTAGAGACTTGTGTTTTCATCTTTATTACATTGTTTACTTGTTAATTTTTATAAAAACAAAGATTTTCCATGTCACATATTCAGATGACTTAGGGAAAGAAGTTTTAATAAGTATTTTAAAGCATTGATAAATATGTAAAGTCCTATTTTACGTATTTTAAAAATATCTATTTTACTGATGAGTAAGTTAAATAAGAGAAAGTTAAATGACATTTCAAGGTCAAAATAGAACTAGGAAGAAAACCAAGACATGCTTTTAAGTTCTCTTTAGCCCTGACCTCTCCTACTCTTGGTGTATATGTGAGCTCCACTTAAATGTCTAGTATCTCTATATCAATGTGTTATAAGTAGAACACATCGTTATTTTCTTTCACACCTACTCCTTCACAACTTCACAACTCTTCTTCACCTTAGATTGTGGCATCAACAGCCATCCATCCAACTGCTTTGGCCAAAAACTTGGATTCGTATTTTATTCTCATTCCTTCCTTTATCCATCGTTCAACAAATCCTATTGGTTTTATATATATATATATATATATATATATATATATATATATATAAAACATCACTATTCCATTACATACTACCTAGTCTAAGGCACCAACACCTCTCACTGCGATCACTGCAATAACTTCCAAGTGTCTGGTATGTAGTAAGTTAAATCACTTAAGCTATCTCAGTGTTATTTTTGCCCTTCTGCAATCTATTTTCTGCTTGGTGGCCAAGTGACATTTACTGAAACCAGCCAACTCAGAGCCAATCATTGACCCGTCTAAAAACCTCTGCTTTGAGAAGAAAACACAAACTTTTGGACCTGGCGCATACACCCTGCATGATCTGTTCTCTGCTTTTCCTCTCTGACCCCACCTCCTCCCATTCTTTCACTGGTACAAGTACTTTCTGACTTATTTATCACTTTATCCACAGCAGAATGCTGAGCGCAAGAGTAGGCCCTCGATACATTTGTCAAATGCACAAAAAACTATTTTTATATATTTTCCTGAGCCTAAGAAGAAATCCTCCTTTGGCTTTGGTGCTAAGCAGAGCCCAAACGAAGTCTTAGGTGGGTGTTCATGTGAGATTTTGGAACCGATAATCAATGAATGAAAGTTTAGGGCAGTCACGGCCTGCTTTGCGACCTGTACTGTGTCCCTTCCTTGACCTCTTCTGCAGGATTAGCTCCACCTGAGCTCCGAGGCCCATCCTGAGTTAAGACAGGAGTAATCCAAGGGCCTTTGTTTTACCAGCAGGTGACTCAGCTTGACATTTCCTTAATACCAGCCCAACTATGACCTTGTGAATTTCTGCCTTATTTCTGGGTCCAACTTCATATCTTGATACTTGTTTTGGTAACTGAATTTCTGCCTATTTCTTCCTGCCTCAGCATCTGCTCTGTAATTCCTTCTTCCTGGTCTAGGACCCACCTATATGCTCATGTCCACTTTAGTTGACTTACATCCAATGTTTTACTCTATTGGACATTACCGTAAATATCTTCTAAAACTGATTTAGCACCCTAGTTGAGACCTGAGAGTACCGAAGCCATCCATAAGAGGATGAATGAACAGCCATCATGCTGGAACTAAGCCTTTAGAAAATACCCAAAGTTATTTATGCATGAATCTTGTGAAATCTCTCACAAGCAATTAAAAAACAATTACACCAAAATCCCCATGGTGTTCAGCAGTTGCATTGTCCCCAAATACTTCTAGCTCCTTTAAAAAAGGAAAACCAGAATTGGGAAAGAATTTAGAGCAGCTTTTAATGTCCTGGAAGGCCAGCCCTAGTTACTGGCCAAGAGGGCAATGCTAACAGTAATGCCCTTGGAATTTGCAAGGAGAAGAGAGTCTGGCCCATAGTGGGTGCTCCATAAATCAAGGGGGATGAATGAATGAATGGCAGACTAAGTACTATCCCCGAAGATCTCTCTAAGTGGACTGAGGATGGAGACTGACGAAAGAATATACTCTGGGGGGAAATAACTAGGCTTTGACTTTGCTTTCGAACATGGCAATAAAATATGAAAATAGGTACTCAGACATAGTTATTTCTTAAAATAGCATATTCAATTAAAATGACTGAAATATTTGAAGTGAGGTCTTTCACCACTCCAGACTGAGTTGAAATTCTCCAGAAGTTTTTTCAAGTAAGTCCTTGCCCAATTGCCTGTGTGGTTTGGGGAGAAGTATTGGCAGGACATTTTCTGATAAAGGTAGAAATCTGGCAGTAACACCTCAAAAGGAATCTGGATGTCGTTCATAAAATCACCTCTGGTACTTATAGAGGGTCATTTTACTAGATCGTTTGCGTATCAGTTTCCTTAAATATGTGATGTTAATAAGTGTGAGTTTGTTTAGAATCTATCTGAAGTCCAATTTTTGATCTTTGGTATTACAACAGAAATCAGATGGAGCTGAGAGGGATCTTAGGCAGTAATTTATAACTTTTCAAATATTAGAGCTCAAGTTGTCTTTATCAGCCAACTCGGTTCCCATTTTTTCCAAAAAGATATTTATATATTTAGAGGGACCCTACTATTGGAGATATAATTTATGCCTTTTAAAGGAAATAAACATTGCACTTACTTTGTTGGGAGTTATTGTTAAACTTTAATGTACAAACACACCAAAACAGTAATTACATTAGTGTTTTAAAATAAAAATAATACTTTAGAGCATACAGTTGAATGCTATAGTAACTTGGAAAACACAAAGGCAATAAATTACATTACATTAATGTAACGTAATTACATACATTTTATTGTTAAGGGGGAGATGTAAGAAAACACAAATCAAAGTAAGAGTAAGTTTTATGAAAACCCTTCATTCCATCTGGTAAATGTCACATCCCACAATTGATAATGTACCATCAGCTGAGAACCACTGGTCTAAGAATCAAATTAGCATTATAGTTGAATCATGTCCCCTTAAAAGATGTTGAAGTCCTAGCCCCCAGTACCTATAAATGTGACCTTACTTAGAAATAGGGTCTTTGTAGATAAGCAAAGTAATATGAGATTGGTGGGGTGGGCCTTAATCCGATATGACCGGTGTCCTTGTAAAAAGGGGAAATTTAGACATAGAGACAGCCAAGTACACAGGAAGAATGCCATCTGCAGACAGGCAGAAATTAGGGTGATACAAGCCAAGGAACACCAAATACTGACAGCAAATCAGCAGAAGCTAGGAGAGGGGCATGGGACAGATTCTCCCTCACCGTGCTCAGAAGAAAACAACCCTATTGACACCTAGATCTTGGATTTCTAGCTTCCAGAACTGTGAGACAATAAATCTCTATGCTTGAAGTCACCCAGTTTGTGGTACTTTGTTATAGCAGCCCTAGCAAGTTAATATAGCTAGTCATCTGGTTATCTAGATTAATAGTCTGCCTGTCTATCTATATCTTTCTATCTATTGATTTATATTTAACAGCAGTAGAACTATTTCTTCCCCAGATTTCTTCCTGAAAGCCATGCTGGTTATCATCTGTTCACCCCTCCTTATCCTTTTATTGCCCCTTTCCTCCCTTCTCTGTGCTCCAGGAGGTGTTTCTATGAACGAAATCAATGGATTGCTTTGCCCTCTGGCTTTCACTTGGGTTCAGCCAATGACAAGACAAGCGGCAACAAGAGACCAGAGGCAGAAGGCAGGTGAGGTCGGGGTGTTCTTTTCCCTGGTTTCTCCTTTGCTTTCTAGTTGAGTCCCTTTTCTGCCAGGTGTCCCCCTCCTCACAACACAGCTCTCTCTGTGGCCACTTCCTCCCCTGGTCCCCCTTCAGGCCCAGAGTACTGTCCTAAACCCCATGGTTTCCCCACCTTCCTGTTCACACATGATTAAACCCTCCTCAAATCATTTCACCTTCAGCGATCTTTCTGTTTCCTGCTGGAGCTCATTGGTTTAAAATAAGGAATAGGATTTGGAGCCCAGTTCCCTAAACTATCAAAACAAGTGCCCTTGAGGTTCTATGGTGGTCCAGTGTTCTAGAGCTTTTAAGCCTAGAGTCATAAACTACATGCCCAGGAGGGCCAGTCAGGTAATGAAAATGAGTGGTATGCGTTGGCCGAGGAAAGGTTTTGGAGACTTGGAGAACAAGCTGTTGCCAAGGGGGCAGCAGCTACTCCACTCCAGCTGACTTTTCACCACTTGGGAATGGAGACCCAGTGTTGCCAAAATTAACTTTTTTAAAAAAGAGAAACCAGAAATCAAGATTTTTTTATGTGGACATTCTTGGTGTTTTGATGTTGGCAACTAGTTCAAAAAATGTTCAAACACAGCAGGCCAAGCAAAATACTTCTTCAGTCTAGACTTGTGACCTCTGTCTCAGCCCCATCTTTGCATCTTCCTGGATCTTTGCATCTTCGCATCTTCCTGGTAGCTACCTGAACCATATTACCTTGGATCCTCCAGAGGAATTACAATGCAATACTGTGCCTAGGTTGTTTGTTTTTTGTTTTGTTTTGTTTTGTTTTTTATTAAACGGTGAGACAAAAGAAAGTATCTCTACCCTTTGTATTATACACATTTGAAGACATTTTTTACTAGATTATTTGTTGTTCTTTCCTTAAAGATACATGAAATAAATTCCTCTCAAGAATTTAGCTCCATGGAAAAGTCTATATTGCTCTTGAAAAGCACACACATCTTATTTTACTGGTTAAAGGGTTAAGTAAGAGAGTGACTTCTATGTCAGGCACCATACTTGGTATTTTATTTAGAACAGGCTAGGTTCATGCTGTGGTCATAGACAACTCCAAAGTTTCAGTGGCTTAACACAGAAAGTTTATGTCTCACTCATACCAAGTCAGGGAACTCTCCAGAGTAGCTGTTTTCTTCTGTGACCCAAGCTGCCCGGAGCTGGTGGCTCCTCTCAGTCAATGTATGTGCTGCATGGAGGAGATGCAGGGCCTTGCAGTTCCTTATCCAGAAGAGACATGTGTCTTTTCTGCTCACAGTTCATTGGTCAAAACCAGTCTCATGCCCCTGCCCAACTGTAAAGCGGTTAAGAGTTGTAATTTTCCACGTGCTTAGGAAGAAGTGGAGACCAGGAAGGGTGAGCACCAGCAGTGTCCTCTGTTGGCATCTTCAGTAATATCTGAATGCTATGAAAGCTGTTACAGTTCTCTTTTTGCTTTTGACTACTTATTTTAATGGGGCCCTACTGTGTTTATGTGTATACTTTTTTTTTTTTTTTTTTGCAGTACGCGGGCCTCTCACTGTTGCGGCCTCTCCCGTTGCGGAGCACAGGCTCCGGACGCACAGGCTCAGCGGCCATGGCTCACGGGCCCAGCCGCTCCGCGGCATGTGGGATCTCCCCAGACCGGGGCACGAACCCATGTCCCCTGCATCGGCAGGCAGACTGTCAACCACTGCGCCACCAGGGAAGCCCAATGTGTATACTTTTTATTGTAAGCTGCCTCTTATCCATTGGGGAATAATACAGAAAAAGAATAGTAAATGAACTGATTAATGGAAATAAATGGGAAAAAGTTCAATATACAGATGTATGCTTCACAGCAGTGTCTGATGCTGACTCAGGCCACTTCAGACTCAGAAAAGGCAGAGCATCAAGAGGTCAGAATAGTAACAATGGTAACCATAGAAACAACCTTGTCCTACACCCTTCTGAGACCTTCCCCCACCATGCCCTTCCCTTCTCTTGGTAAAGCCCTGAGGTGGCTCATGTGAGCTCACTACTGCAGGTTTGCCTCCTTGTGGGTCCCACTGGACACTGGGAGCCATTGCTGCTCCCCTCCCTGGTTATGGCCTCATACTGGTACCTTGGCTGTCTTCACCCAAGGCTCCCCCTTCATTACAGTTCTTTTCCCAGGTTCCCAAGGATGGCAGCCTCATTCTTTTTTTTTTTTTTTTTAATAAAAAAAATTATTTTATTTTTGGCTGTGTTGGGTCTTCATTGCTGCGTGCTGGCTTTCTCTAGTTGCAGCGAGTGGGTACTACTCTTTGTTGCGATGTGCAGGCTCTCATTGCGGTGGCTTCTCTTGTTGCGGAGCACAGGCTCTAGACCCATGGGCTTCAGTTGTTGCAGCACGCGGGCTCAGTAGTTGTGGTGCACGGTCTTAGTTGCTCTGCGGCATGTGGGATCTTCCCAGACCAGGGCTTGAACCTGTGTCCCCTGCATTGGCAGGAGGATTCCTAACCACTGCGCCACTAGGGAAACCCGGCAGCCTCATTCTGACAGTTTTCTTATAGCCCTTCCTCTGCCAGAATGATTTCAGATAAGCAAATCCAGAGACTTTTTGTTGTTTTTAAATCACCCATTGATAAGCATTTCTGAGGACATTTCAATATCCTTATTTAGTAAGGCCAGGAGTTTCCTTTTAGTTGCTTCCATTTCTTAGAATTCCAAGCCTGTTCCACCGCAGGTGACTTTGACTACACAGGGTGTTCTGCTGGTGTCTTTTGTTCTCCTCCCATCTTGAGCACATTGTTAGTCCTAAGGGATTCTCCCAGGGGACTGTAGATTTGGAGGAGATTGGTAACTGCCATCAAGTGGTGAATGTTTGCGGCAGAATAATAATAAAGCTATATTATTGTTCTTATTATAATAACTGTAACTGCTAGTGATCAAATGCCTGTCATGTGGCAGGACTTCTTCATATGTTATTTAATTCCTCACAACATTCTATGACACTTATAGTGCAACCCGCTTTGCAGATGAGAAAACGGCCTCAGAGGTGAATTCACTGACAGTTAAGCAGCTAATACTACGGCACAGCTGGGAAGCGCGTAGTCATCTGTGGGATGTCTAAGAGTGTGTTATTGCCTCCCTGTTTTCTTGCCTCCCAATCCAAGGAGTAGTTGTGCAAGATGAGCCTTCTTCTGAAACTCCAGCTACATAGCAATATGTTTATTCCATACATAATAATGAACAGTATTCCACTATGACCGATTTTTTGGTAAGTTGTCAATAAATCAAATTCCTCAAGCTCTCCAGCTTAAGGGGATTAAAAAGAAACTGACTCTAATGAAGGGATATTATTTATAAAAATCTGATGGAGGAAACAAACAAACTTATCTTTCAGAGATAATCCTTTTAAACATGAAGGAAAACCCACCTCGAATTTCTTAATCAGTACCTTCTGTAGAGCTCCTTGACTGACAGAGATAGGAATTTAGGAAGGGATAAAGTGAGGTGTTCTCTTTCTGATGCTGCAGCTGAGATTTTCATTTTGCTGGGGTCTGCAAAGCACTCTCAAGCTCAGCAGGAAAATATTGAAGTTAAATTTTTCTATCCCTTCTGAGCCTTATCAGATTTTCATGCCACAGAGAACAGTGAACATGCTGGAGGGCAGGGATAAATGAAATGTCCCCTTTGGTGAAGGAAAAGAGTGATCACCACCAGTACTGTAGTTTTTTTTGTTTGTTTGTTTTCTTTTCTGCTGATAACAAAAAGAAATGGTTTAATAACTGGTAACTATTGTGTCATAAGAGAAACATGCTATTTGATTTGCTTAGTCCAAAGATAAACAAATCTCTTTTTATCACCCATTGACTTCATTATTTAACCTTATCATTTTAAGTTTTCATTCCTCTTTTTCTTGAGGAAAAGAATAGAAAGTACAAGAAATAACACTTCGGTGCTTATATTAGTCTGCTCGGACTGTCATAACAATATGCTATAGATTGAGTGGCTTACACAAGAAGAATGTATTTCTCACAGTTCTGGAGACTGCAGGTCCAAGAACAAGGTGCCAGCAGGGTTAGTGTCTGGTTAGTGAGAGCTGTCTCCTTGGGTTGCAGACAGCTGCCTTCTTGATGTGTGGCCACAGCCTTTTCTTGGTGAATGCAGGTGGAGAGAGGGAGAGAGAGAGAAAGAGAAAACAAGCCTCTGGTGTCTCTTCTTATAAAGGCACTAATCCTATCCTGAGGGCCCCACCCTCATGACCTCATCTAAACCTAGTTACCTTCAAAAGGCCCATCTCCAAATACCATTGCATTGGGGGTTAGGGCTTCAACATACGAATTTGGGGAAGGACACAACTGTCCATAGCATTCTACCTCTGCACTCTTTCCCCAAAATTCATGTTCTTCTCACATGCCAAATACATTCATTCCATATCAACAGCCCTTGAAGTCCTAATTTATTTCAGCATCAACTCTGAAGTCCAAAGTCTCATCTAAATATCATCTAAATCAGATATGAGTGAGTTTTGAGGTATGATTCATCCTAAGGCAAAATTCCTCTTTAGTTGTGAACCTGTGAAACTAGACAAGTTATGTGCTTCTAAAATATAACTGTGAGACAGGCATAGGATAGACATTCCCACTCTAAAAGGGAGAAATAAGAGAGAAGGAAGGGGTGACAGGTCCCAAGTAGTCCACAGCCTAGCAAGACAAATTCCGTTGGATCTTAAGGCTTGAGAATAACCCTCTTTGGCTCAAGGTCCTGCCTTCCAGGCCCACTAGATTGGCAATGTCACCCCCAGGGCTCTGCAGGGTGGCCCTGCCCCTTTGGCTTCCTCATTTCCAATAACATGTTCCTCATTTCCATGTGAGACTTCACCAGATTCAGCCTTACCATCCGTATTTCTAGCATGTACCTCAAAACTCTTCCAACTACTATTCATTACCTAATTCCAAAATTGCTTCTACACATTTAGGTATTTTTTTTACAGCAGTGCTCTTTTACATAAAATAATTTCATGAGACCTTTTGATAATGACACCTGGGAATTTATAGTAATCAAGATATAGAAGTCTTCCCATTATTCTTTTTGTGCTCAGAATATAGTGAACATTGCAAAAATAAAATTAATCCAAACCTGAAAAAATATTGTGGGTTTCAAATAAAGTATTTCTCTTCAAATAATAGGGTCTATGCTTTCAGAATGATATAAAATTAGGGCCACTAATTCTTTTTTTTAATTTCCTTATTGATTAGCATTTAAAAATCAATTTTATATATGAAGATCATTGAATCAGGCAGTTAATCCTATAAGATTTATTAAGATAAAGCAAAGACTTCAGTTTCCGCCCTTAATATGGGGGAAGCTGGTTATATTAATCGATGCTAACAGTTAAAAAAAGAAGGCAGAGCTAATTAACTCCTGTTTTGCTCCTGTTTTCTCTGATATAAACAGTGGTCTTGAAACAGGAAAGCATTTATAACACAACATAAAGAATAAATTATAGTTTACTAAGATGATATTATAGGTTAAGATGTAAAGAGAACACAACAACCTCCTTAGATGAACTCAAATATTAAGGCCTTAACAATTTACATCTAGGGATGCTGAAGAAAGTTTTTAGGTTCATTTTAGTGCACTTTGAAATTCCAAACAACCACTGGAAATGAGAGTGAGAGAAATGGAGAACAAGAAAGGGTATGTGATGGGTAGATGTCCTGATTTTTTTTTTTTTTTGCAGAGGGGAATGCCTGGTTAAATTCTCAAGAGGATTCTCCAGAATATAATTTATGAGCTTTTAGAAGCAAATGGAGTATTTACCAAAAGCCAGTCTGAGTTCCCTCTCTGTGGGTTCACAGGTTATACAGTGTAGAGGTGAGCGCAGTAGGGGGCCTTGCTCTTTCCTCGGCTCAAAACCCTAGATGCCAACATCCCTTCAGCCTTCATTTAAGGGCTTCTCAAGAAACCTCTTCTCAGTAAGTTTGGAGACACATACTATACAAATGAAATAGCTAGGTTTCACTAGACCCTTCGAAAACATCAGAGTACCTTTGTGAATAATGTGGTAGGCTGCATGATCATGCGCTGTGATGACCTCATGGTTGTTTGAGCAGTCATACCTCCTTCCTCCCTTCCCAGCCTCACAGGGTTACTGTAGGAAGATGTCAACCATCAGTACCACTGAGGGAGTCACATATGTTGAGATTTCAGGCATCAAGGGGGGACTGGGGAGACTTCTTCTGCAAGGGTATTTTTTGGTACCCCCCGAAATAATATCAGGTTGGCAACTTCTTGGTTATGGTTCCTGAGGATAGTAGCCCTTGAGTAAATATTTTTAAAGCCACAAAACAAGCTTTGTAAAGAATGAGACAAGCAAAACAAAGGGCTGTTTTATATTTAAGATTTAAATCTCTGTTCTTGGACATGAGCCTATTTCTATCAAAACAGTGATATCCATCCAACAAATCCTGTACAAACTATCCTGTAGTGAATATCTACAGAAATGCTGATTTTCCAATTGAATTATTAATACATAATTGAAAAATTATTCTATTGCTCTTACATTTCTTTTTTTAAAAACCCTTTAAAAAGTTAAATGTGCTTTATAAGTATAACCTCAGAAAACTTCTCATTTTCACCATCAGATAAATAGAAAGATGGTTTTGTTTTATTGTAATATTTTTATAACTGGCAAATAAAACCCTGCAGAATATATGAGTTTACCAAGATGATTGAGTGAAAAAACTGAGATCAAAATTTCTCTTTTTTTTAAATAAATTTCTTTATTTTACTTTATTTTATTTTTGGCTGCGTTGTGTCTTCACTGCTGCACGCAGGCTCTCCTCTGGTTGTGGCGAGTTGGGACTACTCTTCGTTGTGGTGCACGGGCTTCTCATTGCAGTGGCTTCTCTTGTTGTGGAGCACGGGCTCTAGGTGCGCGGGCTTCAGTAGTTGTGGCGCACAGGCTTATCAGCATGTGGGATCTTCCCAGACCAGGGCTTGAACTCGTGTCCTCTGCATTGGCAGGCAGATTCTTAACCACTGCGCCACCAGAGAAGCCCCTCTCCTTTTTTTGTGTAACTCTCATTACCTTTTTTTTTTAGTGGAAATTTTCCTTAAAAATATGTATCGGTGGGACACTGGTTTACAAAATGCTTTTTCATTGTGATATTTTTCTAGATTTATGGAACTCTTGCCTCTAGGCTCTGACCATTTGAAAGCAAGGGGAAAGGCAGTTTGGTTCACTGTTTAGGGTGTCACTGTTTGGTTGTGTAGATTTAGTAAATCCTACCGTTTTGTGGTTCAGCTTTATTTAGTTTTGTGCTCACCCAAACTCTTGAGAATAAACCAAATCGCTTTTTTTCTCCAGTGCTGTATTCACTGTGCCTTGAATGGAAATTAAATGCAAATGCTTTCATTGCACTATCCCCTTGTTAATTTATCACATGTTTAAACACAGCAACGTATTGGAGAACCTTGTTATTTCGTAATCTTCAGATTCTTTGCACAATGATATTAAGAACAGAATAATGAGTAAAGATAAGCCAATGGGAAGCACATGTCTACAGGGCAACTGGCAGCAGTCCCACAGCCATTAGTCTGTGGTATCTGGTGAAAATGCTGGAGTCAGCTTGCACTCCAATTGCATGACAGAGCAAAAAGAAGGAAGAAAAATATCTCCGGAGGTGAGCAAAGTACCATGTTCAAACCTTAATTAATGCTCTCAGATAGTTTGTTCTCTCTTTTAGAATGTATGTTTTGATAAAACTCTTGCTCTGTAGCAGATTTTGAGTTAAAATTAATGATGATGGTGATAATATAACAATATAGAGTGCCAATTTCCAGGAAAGAGTAAAGTTAGAGAGTATTTTGCAGAACATAGTACCAGAAGGTACCCAGTAAATATTTATGGATGTGATTGATGGTGTGTGAGGGCAATTAAGGGAATTAAGTTGTTCCATTGTTGTCTTGATATATCAAGGGTAGAAATGCTAATCATAGCCAAATGTTATGGGGCTAAATTCATGGGCAGGGTTGTGTACTCAGTGATGATTATATACACATGAAGAGAGAGATAAGGAAACAGTGTTGGAGATTCTTCCTTGTCTTTCTTCTTTCTTAGCACATTTTATCCATCAGATTTGGTTTTAAAACCTGCCTTAAAATAAGCAAACACCACCCCACATGCATTTAGACAACATTTCACAAATGGCTGCACCCTAAACCTACTTTACTTAATATTTCACATTGTTCTGGACTTTACTCGGTCTCTATATCTCAATAATCATGTTTCAAAAAATAGCTAGTATTGTTTTCAGGAGAATTTCTTTACTTCAGCAGAGTATTGATAAGCTTGATTGCACGTTAAATCATAAGACATTTTAAATGGACTTTGCTGACCCTATCATTCATTTTTTTAAAAGTGTTGATTCTCTGTGATCCCTGTCTCTCATGCTTAAAATGTAGTTTAAAATCTGGATCAATAAATAAAGGATAAACAATTCCCAAAGTGTTTGGTCCCCCAAAATTCTATTTAAAACTTAGTTTCTGCTTCCATACTTTCCAATACCACATTATACTCCTATTAATTGGTTGTTTTCCCAACCTCATTCTTTTACTCTCTCCCTCCCTCCCTTCCTTCCTTTCTCCCTTTCCTCCTGCCTTCCGTTTTTCCTTCCTTCCAACATTGTGGATGGTGATACATTCACTGAGATGGGCAAGACTAAAGAAAGAGTAGGCTTTGGATGAAGACATGTCATGTTTCAAACATTTACAAATCTCCAAGTGAAGATGTCAAGGTGCAGCATATATAAGATAGGAGTCCAGAGGAGGGGGTGGGCCTATAGATATAAAATTGAAAGTCAGTTGTGAATTAACATGTTTAAGCCACAACATTCAATAAAATCCCTTGAAGTCCAGTTAAAGAAGCGAAATGGCTAAGAACCAAACTCAGGGCATTCTAACATTTAAAGACAGGGAAGAGAAAAAGAAAAATAATATTTAAATGTGTTAATACAATTTTATTTTAAAGAGTCCACTATCCCTATTGAGCTGTTGATCCCTATTATTTATTTTGGAGGTGCCATGGAACACGGTTTTCTCTTCTCAGCACTTTAAAAAATTGGCTGTCTGAAGTCTAAGGAAAGTGTCTGATTGAAGTTGTTTGGTCCAGTACTGTGAAGTTGCTCCACATTTGTGTCGGTTATGAGGCCAGTTCTTATATAATGGGGCTTCCCAAGACTGAACCAAGTAAGGTACATTATCAAATACCAGAACTACAAAGGTGTCAGTCCTGACGGAAAATGTAAGATGCAATTTAGGACTGAGACAGGAGTGTCTGGAGCTGAGAGTCTCACAAAAGTGGAAAGGTAAAATAGGCAGCAAGTGAGAAAAACCAAGGCAGTAATGGTAGGGTCAGAGTACGCTGTCTGACTTGAAGCTGGTAAGTTGTATTCAATCTCCTGAATACTTTCTGGCATCAGCCTTTTAAGCTGTGCTTGAAACAGCCAAACCACATCAGACAAAACCTACCATCTGCCTTTTTTTGCATTTCTAATTTTAAAGTGCATAGTCATCTTGTCCCAAATGTCCTCACTTCCAGTTCCGATGGTCAGAATCACATCCATGGCTTCCTTCTCAGAGTAAGACTCACATTCAGATTTCATTAAGACAACTGAGTGTCACCAACCCACCAGGCACTGGGCCGGTCACTTGCACATACATCCGCTCTTTTAGGGATTAAATTGTCATCTTGGCCAAGGCAGAAGTTCATATAAATAGCTTATGCTGCCACAGTTTAAAAGCCATGTGTACATTTCCTAAATCCTCTTGTGTGCAATATTTGCTTAATCGTTTGTCTCATCTGGAATATTTGAAAACGTAGTCCTGTATAATTTAGATGTGGTGTCAGAACTAAGTCTTCAGAGCTAATTTGCTTCTTCAGTGCAGAGAAGGACACATCTGACATAAGGTAACAAGTCACATTGCCAGGATAAGAATAAATAACAAACTATAAACAAACAAATAAGAAACCAAGTCATAAAATGAAGGAGCACTAGAAATGTGGCAAAATACTGTCATTGTGGAGGGGCCTGAGTCTGATGTTAAATTAGATAAGTGAGTCTTTGGCTGTGTCGTGCAGGTAATTACCTCCTCCGAGACCAGATATTCCTTCCTGGGTTATCTGTGTCCTTAAGGCTCTTAAATGACTTACCAGCGTCAGAGAATTATGTTCAAAATTTTGAGAACTGAAAGAACATTCTACACTTATTCATCTGGGACATAGCTTTGTATTTTTGCCCTTAGCTTCATTTTCCAACTGTACCATATCATTTCTGACTGCCTGTGTGCCCCTGGAACCTCATTATGTTTATCTAGACTCAGTTCTGCATCACCTTTCCAGTGGGATGCTGGTTATTTTATCATGAACTAACACTATGGCTTCAAACGAGAAGACGTAAGTCAGTGGTTACCCACTGCATGATGTGGACTCCCTATCATATTCCCCAGCTAGCGTGAACCTGGTCCTCTGGAGAGATGAGGGCAAGGAGAGTGTCCAGGCTTTCCCTGATGGTGTTCCCCATGCTTGGATGCCAGGAGAGTGAACATGCAGTTTCCCATTCCAGGGTTCTCCAGTCCCCTTCCTGGAGGTGATGCTGTTGCATACATCACATGAATCCTTGTAATAGGCAACTGCGTGATTTATTACTTAACCAAGACCAGTAAGAGAAACAAAAGTTTCGTGGCTTATTTTTGATAAAGGAGGCAAGAATATACAATGCAGAAAAGACAACCTCTTCAATAAGTGGTGCTGGGAAAACTAGACAGCTACTTTTAAAAGAATGAAATTAGAACACTCCCTAACACCATACACAAAAATAAACTCAAAATGGATTAAAGACCTAAATGTAAGGCCAGACACTATAAAACTCTTAGAGGAAAACATAGGCAGAACACTCTATGACATAAATCACAGCAAGGTCCTTTTTGACCCACCTCCTAAAGAAATGGAAATAAAAACAAAAATAAACAAATGGGACCTAATGAAACTTAAAAGCTTTTGCACAGCAAAGGAAACCATAAACAAGACCAAAAGACAACCCTCGAGAGCGTGTGGAGAAAAGGGGACCCTCTTACACTGTTGGTGGGAATGTAAATTGATACAGCCACTATGGAGAACAGTATGGAGGTTCCTGAAAAAACTAAAAATAGAACTACCATATGACCGAGCAATCCGACTACTGGACATATACCCTGAGAAAACTATAATTCAAAAAGAGTCATGTACCACAATGTTCATTGCAGTTCTATTTACAATAGCCATTGCAGCTCTATTTACAATAGCCAGGAAGCTATTTACAAGGAAGCAACCAAAGTGTCCATAGACAGATGAATGGATAAAGAAGATGTGGCACATATATACAATGGAATATTACTCACCCATAAAAAGAAATGAAATTGAGTTATTTGTAGTGAGGTGGATGGACCTAGAGTCTGTCATACAGAGTGAAGTACGTCAGAAAGAGAAAAACAAATACCGTATGCTAACACATATATATGGAATCTAAAAAAAATAAATGGTTCTGAAGAACCTAGGGGCAGGACAGGAATAAAGACGCAGACGTAGAGAATGGACTTGAGGACATGGGGATGGGAAGGGGAAGCTGGGACGAAGTGAGAGAGTGGCATGGACATATATACACTATCAAACGTAAAATAGCTAGCTAGTGGGAAGGAGCCGCATAGCACAGGGAGATCAGCTCGGTGCTTTGTGACCACCTAGAGGGGTGGCATAGGGAGGGTGGGAGGGAGACGCAAGAGGGAGGAGATACAGGGATACATGTATATGTATAGCTGATTCACTATGTTATAAAGCAGAAACTAACACACCATTGTAAAGCAATTATACCCCAATAAAGATGTTAAAAAAAGAAAAAGGTTTCGTGGGACTCAGAAACTCTGATGTGCATAAGCTTGAGTTAACTCCTTTATATATAAGTGATATTCTTCCCCTTAAGGACAACATTCTTTGTCTCTGGTACAAACTTCCCTCAGAATACTCCCAAGACCAGTAATTTTCAATTTTGGATGCTTATTAGCATCACCTGGGGAACTTATAAAAATCAGCGTTTTTAAAGCTCCCAGGTGCAGCCAACATGAACACTGCCCTAGTCCTTCTTCCAAGTCCAAGCTGACAAGACCAAGCAGAACCCTACCTCTAATTATCATCTAATTCTTATTTGCGTTTCCTTCATGTGACATCATTATGATCAGGTGGAAGCAACCAGGAGTGGAATAAGTCTGAGGAAGACTTTTTGCTTCTCCTTGGTAAAACTCTTTCTGTACTCTTGGCTACTCTGACTCTTGAGGTTAAAAGGATGCAAACCACTCCACATTTCTGCTAGTTTGCTCTTCTTTTGTTCTTCTCTCTCCACAAGATCTGGCTCTCTCTCTAGAAATTCTGACTGATCTATGAAATTTTCCAGAATGTACTGCTTAATGCTTTGAAGTTTTTCCCACTTGTTAAATAATTGACTTCCCCCTCTGGTCAATATTTGATTTTCAGTAATAGATAATATTTTACAAAACTGGTCTGATGGAGAAAGAGAATAAAAGAGACTTTGGGTGGTGAAAGGGTTGGAGATGTAGAAAATGTCCACACTTTGGTCAGTGATGGAGATTGTTACCACCAGATGGTGAGAGTTGAAGGTGGCTTGGGATTGCTGCTCAGGAGAGCAGAGACTGCTCCCAGCCTCACATTTCTACTGAGAAATTTGTATCTGTGCCCAACCAGGACCTACCTTCATTAGAATCAGCCTCAAAAGCCACAGAGCAGGCCTCTATACCTGAGAGGGATTGGCCTGGTTTGACCTTGGTGGTGTCAAATTAGGCCAACTATTGCTGGCTTCACAAGGCCTCCAGCTCTATCTGGGACCTCAAATAATGTTTGTACTCAAGCCATTTACACCAGAATTCTCTTTGAAAAATCAGAGTTATCTCACCCCTTATGCCCCAGACATGCTCATTTCTATGGTTATCTCTTGCCTGGTGTCAATCTGTGCTTCTCATTATGAGAGAGGACCCAAACTCCACTGCTCCACCTATCCAAACTTCATTCCATCACAAACCAGTTCTCCTGCATCCTCACTTTCTTTACAGAATGCTCTTGCTGTTCTTTACTAGAATAAAATATGGCTTTCCCATGAATGTGTCATTTCCACTACATCTTCTCAAATGCAGGGAACCATAGAGTTGAAGGATGTTGTCAGTTTTCTGCCTTCTCTAAAAAATGGCATCTCTAATTCCATCATTCTTCCACCTTCACAAAGAAAGATTCTGCCACTCTGACGATTCTGCCATCTCGAATGACGTCCTTTATCCCCATCACCTGCTTTCTGATTGGTTAGCCCCTCATGTTAATTAAAAATGTGGGCAACTCTTTCACTGTCATCCTCTCCAACACAAATTCTACCATTATCCTGGCTGTATTTGCAAGGACATTTTGTTTGCCAGCACAGAAGGGTAAAAATTTATTCCCTATATTTAACATGGGCAAAACTAGAGTTTTTAAAAATTTTTTTATAATTGCTCTCATCTTGCACTCTAACCTCCATTGCCCTCATAGTGGGAAAAATAAAACCAGAAACAAAACCCGCCAAACCTTAAATTTATCCTTTTGAAGTATGGAGTTGTTTCAAACTGTAAAAATTAGTTTTTGTGTTGTTATAGAGTCATCATTTGGTTATATGGTCATTCAAGTCAAAATTATACTCCTTACTGGGGCAGTGTCTCCCCCTTCTTAACAGGATTTCTCTCCTCTCCTCTTTCTCAAGATAATCAGTGTTCAGGGTGATGCTAACAGACCCCCTGGCATGGAGGCAGGAGCTCCTGGTCTGAGCTTTCCCAGGGCCACTTCTAGCTTTAGATGCAGTCTTACCCCTGGGTGTTGGCTGGGGTACAGCTGATCGAGCCTGACTCTCTGGGAAAGGTGTCCTGTATTCACGTAAACCAGCAGCACCCGCCACAGATGCCCTTCCTATGGGACGTGCATTCTGTGGCCTTCTCAACCCTATCCCAAGCTCCTCCTGGTTTGCTGGTTCTCTCAGCAACTCTGTGTACCCTTTGGGCGGCAAAACAGAGACCCCTCAGCCACTTACTCTGTGCCATGGTGGAGTGTGTGCTGCTGAACTTCCAGTTACCTTGCTCAGCCCTTTCTAATCCCTTATCACAGATCTCCATGCAGACTTCCAGCCAGAAGGCAAAGCACAAGCCTGCCTCTGCTTTTAACATCCCCTTCAAATTCACTGTTATCTGGGGGGTTGTTTCTGCCTTTTGTATCTTCCTTTCTTCCTATCTGTACTTCTCAAAAGAGTGGCTTCTGCTCCCATCATGTTAATGAGTCAGCTCCTCATAAGGCCATGAGTAATCTTCTAACTGCCCAAATTTCTTAGCATTTTCAGTATTTTTTAACTGAAGCTCTCTGCTTCATTTGACACCCCGATTCCTTAATTTGCCAAGCACTGCCCTTTCCTGGTTCCACTCAGTACTTTTTGCCTGTTTCCTATGTTGTTTTCCCCTTCAATGCTGGTGTTATGAGAATTCTGCCCTTGGATGGTTTCTATTCTTATTATGGTTAAGTCCAGGAAGAGGGGACTTTTCCCTGGGTGATTGCTTTCATTCTCGTGTTAAATTGCATTCTTTATACTGCAGCTTAAAAAAAAAATCTGTATCTTCTGTTCAGAACATTTCTCCAAGCTTTAGACTTGACTTGTATATTTAACTACCTCCTGGATATTTCCAGGCCTTTCAAGCTCAACATGTACAAACTGAACTCATTATCCTTCCCAGCTTCTCAGGATGTACTTTCATTCTGAATTGACTCCACCTTCTCTTCAGCCACCAGAGCTAGAGAACCTGCAAATCGTTTTTGGGTCTTTTAATTCTTTTATCTCCCGCATTCCCACAATGGGTCACAAAAGCCTGGCAAGTTTCTTCCTGTTCTATACCAGTTTGTCATTGATCTCTCAGTCATCATTTCTGTATCTATGTATCTATTTATCTATTATCATCTATCAATCATCCACCATTATTTATCTACAATGAAAATCTGTCCCCCAAAGTTTACATATAGTTAAATGGTTAAATGTAAAATTTAGGAATAAGGTAACATTTTCTATAAGGGGAAAAAGATATGGCTTGTAAAGACCCACATTGTTAATTATTGTTGCTATAAGTAAGCCTCAAATTTGGCACTGAACTTTTGGGTAGCTACAGTGAAAGTGAGGCCAGGTTGGTTACCTAATTCTTTTTATCAGAGAAAATAAAGGAATTTTCACAATTTAAGTTATAAATTCTGATTAGCTGAAGGTTTGTGTTGATAAAGCTTTGCTTATCTTTCCCTTTAACTTATGGATCACCCTAAATTGGCCCTTTGAACCAGTTCTCCCTCTCCTAAGGCAAATCTCCTTTGAGCATTTAAGCATTTTAAGACTTCTCTTTCTAAAAAAGAGACCCTTTTCAATTTTTCCCAGTCTGTCCCAAGGTTAGGACCTGAGTTCTCTGTTTATGGTAGGCCCCACTCCTCCTATTTGTCCTGTAAGCTGTGTTTTGTAACCTTGTCTCCCTTTCTTAAAGCTCAAATTTCTTTGCAACTCAGTATTTAAAAACCATCCAACTAGATTTTGAGAAGATTTATATGTGTCAGAGATTTTAGTTCAGGTTTAAGTTGTGTTCTCTTTTGGACTCACACATGCCTAGACAAGTTCATGGGTTCATTGGGGCTGGCTCCCCAGGGCTTTATTTCATAAAATGATGGGGGAATCTTTGATGAGGAACTGTGTTTGCATTGATGCTAGTGATAGGATGTGAAAGTGCCATTTATATTTATTATTTGTGGATGAAGCAAACATAGTAGCCTTTACAGGGGCAGCTTGTTAGCCTACATCTAGACGTAGAAGATAGTAGTGTCTTCCAACATTAGAGCAAGGAAGCCATGCACACAGTGTTCACAGAAGCTGTGCCATCCCTCCACTGGCAACAAAGTTGGCTGTGGTTTGTCTTCACAGGGGTCATATGTATGGTACAGTGGTGGAGAGGCAGGCTGGGGTTCCAGACAGACCTGCTGGAAATCCTGGCTCTGCTCCTTCCCTATGTATAGCCTTGGGCAACCTCCTTAACCTCTCTGAGACTGTTCTGAGGATTAAAAATAAGGCATGTGAAGTACTTGGCATATAGTAAGTGCTCAATAAATGGGAATTATTATTATTACTACTATTATCATTATAAGACAACACCAGAGCAATGAGGAGCAAGGGAGGAAAAAAAATGATGAGCTGCATGGGAGATGAAAGGATGGCTTTGGGGAGCTCAGGTGAGACACACTTTAGGGGCATCGTAAACTAGTAATTGAGGAAAGGAGGTTTGAAGCGGGTTGGAAATCTTGCATGATGTGATGTACAGAGAGCTGAAGAGACCTGTGTGGTCTCATTTCCTCTCCACAGGAATTGTGGCCAGACTCAGGGGTATGGTAGTTTCTTCAAAAATATTAGGATGAAAAAGCCATTCCATAGGGTCTCTCTTCTACCTTGGGTAGTCTTATAATCTGGAGGGTCTGGAGGTTTTTGTTTTTAGGTTTAGAAATGTTTCTGAGGTTGGGTTTTGTCCTATAAAAACTTTATATCTGTCCTATGAAAACTGTTCAATAATACTTGACCTTTCTTTAATATTTTACAGAGTTGACCACTTCTTCTTTCTTGAGTTGTCTCCTCACTGGACTTTTATAAAGCTAGTTTTTCCCGAGTTTCTTCCTAACATTCAGATCTTTCATTCTTGGTTTTCTTCCTGGAAGCTACGTTTTCCCCCTGTGGTTTCTCCCTCTTTGAAGCTCTTAACATGCATATTTCCCATGGACTATTTTAGCTCTTTGGTCTTCTCACTTTTTAATGATCTCTGGTACATCAAAACCCATGGCTTAAAGTGCCATTTATAGTTGTATGACTTGCATGTTTGTTTCTAGAGCCCAGACCCTTCTCCTGCGCTACTGGGTCTACATAGCCAAGCACAGCAGCTATTGGCATAGTTGTTGGGCCTGAGCTGAAACAAATAAGGTGATTTCCATTCACAGGGGTGCCCACTTGGCCCCTGACATGTTTCAGCCCCAGGTCTAGGGGTAGGCATCTTGGTGGGAAGCGTACAGATACTGGACCTGAGAACTAGGTTAAATGATTTCTACCACCTGCTCGTCAGTTGCATAACCTTGGGAAAGTTACTTAACCCCAGAGAGCTTTCATTTAGTTGTCTTTAAGATAGGGAGAATGTATACACTTTTAACTTCTTGCCTCTTAGCCCGATGGATGCTTCCAGAATCTACATATATTCTTTTGTTGTTAGGATTTGTAAATTTTCTTTTTGGAGTATTCTATTTTAAAAGGGAGTGGACTGTATATACAATTATGACCATGTCAAGTAATATCTTTCCTTGGCACTGTTTCATTTTAAATTACCTCTTCCCTATTGGTTTAATCCAGCTTTCTAGAGCATGTATTGTGTTGTTACCTTGGAAACCCAGCCTTCACACCATTGGTTAGAATGTCCCTAGGTTGTTCATTATATTCCATGACCTTCTTACCCTCAAGAAAGCAAGTATCCAACATATTAGAATTAGCCTATTACCTCTAGTAATCTGTTACCTACATTTAAAATTTTGGTGTGGGTTTTTATTCCTAAATTGTTTTATTGACTTTTTTGGGTCATAGAAGCAGAAAATTTTCTCCACAGATTTGCTCTGAATGCTAGTCTTTGTGGTCACTAGTTTTTATAAGCAAGAAGTTTATTTTCTGTTGGTAAGAGGAACAATCCAAAGATGTTTCCTCCTTTTCAGCATGCTTGCTTTAGCAATTCAAAGAAGGTGGGGAGACTGTCCCTCTGGAGTTGCTACTATGTTCAAACAATAAAATACATTGAAAAGAGAGAGTTTTAACCTTTCATCTCCAATTGATATAAACCAGTTTTTCCTTTCCTTACCACTCTTCTGTCTTAGGGAGTCTGGATTCCTTGACCTCAGTAAAAAGACAGTGATAGCCTTTCAGACCCTCAATATTAGCCTTCCTCATGCTCATTCACTGTGAAATCTGTTTGTTTCCTCTGGCCCTAAATTTTACAAATGTATGGTGGTCTATGAGTACACACAATGTCTATCTCATTGCCCTTGAGAAAATCACTTTCTTCACTTTTAATTATTAGCGGGTGAAAAAGTGGATATTGATAAAATAAAACACCAAATTAAAAATCATGTTCCACTGGGATATGCCATTGAGTCCTGTTAAAATTACAAATATGCCTATTCCTGTTTCCTTGTGAATGTAGTCTATTCAGTGCTTTTATCTAGCAATCTTTTCTTTTTACGAATATCACAAAGGTTAATTACATATAGAAGTTTCCACATATGTCCTTTTGTTTTTTTTTATCTTTTACGTTACCTTAAATAGATACACATTTGAGGCATAAAAATGCTACCTGGATGGATGAAGTGAATGTGATATTTATAATACTCTAAGCCAATTCTCTCTTTTGAAAAATAAAGTAGCATATAAAGGAAATGTACTATAGGACATACATACGGCTATTGTACTTGCTTTTGAAGTCCTCTGTATTATCCTGTCCTGTAGTCTCGAAAGTCAACATGGTGTCAGAGAAAGAGCACTGCTCTGTGAGTTGACAAATCTACCTGATCTCAGCTGGGTCATGCACCAGCTATGGGACTTTGACTCATTTAAATCACCTTCATGGACCTCAGTTTCCTTACTTATAAAATACACACAGGCTAATAACATACTTTTCATTTACTGAAAGGGTTATTATGAAGATTTGATGTAAAAACAATGCAAAAGTACTGTAACCTCAAAACAAATGTGGAAAGATAAGAAATGCTGGGTATAAGCAAGATCATCTAACGAAGAGTTTCCAAGTCCAGGGAAGAATTATCATATTACTCTTACCATTCAAGTATCCTTACTGTTCAAAGAGAAATTGAATGTGTGTTAGATCTAGCATACATGTCTTTCACTCTCAGCATTTCAGATCTTCTCAAACTTTAAGGAGCTTTCTCATATACTTTTAAAACACAGAGTCGTTTTCTGCATTCTTTTTTTTAAAATAGGTTGTCCTATCATTTGGGGGGCAATTGCCCTTTCCAGTTTTGCTTGTTTTCAGCATTAGTCCAAGAGAATTTTTCCATGTTGTTTATTCGCTCTTCCCTTTCCCTATACCCAGATCCATACTTGGAAGGCAGAATGATAATTGTGAAAAGAGCACTGAACTGGCTGAGATCCAGGAAGTAGGTTTTAGACACAGTTCTAGCAGTAACTAGAATTCTATAACATTCGCCATCATTTAATCTATCTATGCCTCATATTTGTTGAGTTGTAGAATCTCCAGGTTTGAAAGATAAACAACAACAACAGATCATTGATTTTCCTGTCCCAGGGAAAAATAAAAACCTGCTTAAATCTTTTACACAACATCCCCAATGAAAGAAAGTATGATATGATGGACTTGGGAGTCAGAATCAAATTTAAATCCCTGCTTAACTACATACTACCTGTGTGACCTTGGGAAAGTTGTTTATATCCTCCATGCCCCAGGTTCTTTTTTCTAAAATGGAAATAATAATATACGACATAGGGTTGTGGTGAGGATTTCATGAGATGACGCATGTAAAGCACTTAGTATGGAGCCTGGCACATGATGAGGAACTCAACAAACAGTTTTGCTGCTTCCTCCTCACCCCCCACTCCTTCTCTTACCCCTCCATCTGAGCATTACCAGTGATAGAAAACTATTATGTTCTAAGATATCCAACTCTAATTTTGTAAAGTTATCATGGTTAGAAAGTATTCCTTCTAGTCAATCAAAATTGCTCCGTTTAGCTCTACACATACTTTTTGTCCAAGTGCTGACTTCTGGGGTCATGACTGCCTTTTATATACTTGAAGATGACTATCATATCTGTTATGTTACCCTACTCTCCTCTTAACTCTTTTTATTTTTTCATTACTTTCCTCCCAAGATCTTCAATTAAGCTTCACATACCAACTTTCAACTAGCTCTTGACTTTTTGCCATTAACTTGATACCAACTTTTCAATCAAAATTTATATACTAAGATGTAATAGCCTTTGTTTCTAAGACATATAGTGATTCTTCAGGCTAATCTTCCTTTCCTGCATCTACAGGGAACCTGAAGTCACTCAGGGCATAGGTCTGTCTTCATTTGCACTGCCAATTCTGCCCATTTTGATTCTGTACCTGAGACACACCCTTTTTAACTTAAGGTTATATTGTTCTTTATAGAGTTTATGGAGAATATAAGGTGGCATTTTCAACCCTATGATGATTTTTACATAAAGAAATGTGTGGAAGCACTCGTAACATTTTTATGTACCCTAAAACGTTAGATTGACTAATCAGATTTCATTTTTATGGTGTCCTCCTGAAAGTTGAACCTTTAAAAATATCGTACAATCCATCCACAGAATAAGCCTGTAAGACAGAGAGATTGTAAACACTATTTCCCTCAACTTTGTTTTTTTTTTTTAGTATTAGTTGTGGGGTTTTTTCGTTGTTTTTTTATACTGCAGGTTCTTATTAGTCATCAGTTTTATACATATCAGTGTATACATGTCAATCCCAATCACCCAATTCAGCACACCACCATCCCCACCCCACCGCGGGTTTCACCCCTTGGTGTCCGTACGTTTGTTCTCTAAATCTGTGTCTCAACTTCTGCCCTGAAAACTGGTTCATCTGTACCATTTTTCCAGGTTCCACATACATGAGTTAATATATGATATTTGTTTTTCTCTTTCTGACTTACTTCACTCTGTATGACAGTCTCTAGATCCATCCACATCTCAACAAATGACTCAATTTTGTTCCTTTTTATGGCTGAGTAATATTCCATTGTGTATATGTACCACATCTTTATCCATTCGTCTGTCGATGGGCATTTAGGTTGCTTTCATGACCTGACTATTGTAAATAGTGCTGCAGTGAACATTGTGGTACATGACTCTTTTTGAATTATGGTTTTCTCTGGGTATATGCCCAGTAGGGGGATTGCTGGATCATATAGTAATTCTATTCTTAGTTTTTTAAGGAACCTCCATACTGTTCTCCACAGTGGCTGTATCAATTTACATTCCCACCAGCAGTGCAAGAGGGTTCCCTTTTCTCCACGCCCTCTCCAGCATTTATTGTTTGTAGATTTTCTGATGATGCCCATTCTAAATGGTGTGAGGTGATACTTCATTGTACTTTTGATTTGCATTTCTCTAATAATTAGTGATGTTGAGCAGCTTTTCATGTACTTCTTGGCATCTGTATGTCTTCTTTGGAGAAATGTCTATTTAGGTCTTCTGCCCATTTTTGGATTGGGTTGTTTGTTTTTTTAATATTGAGCTGCATGAGCTGTTTATATATTTTGGAGATTAATCCTTTCTCCATTGATTCGTTTGCGAATATTTTCTCCCATTCTGAGGGTTGTCTTTTCGTCTTGTTTATGGTTTCCTTTGCTGTGCAAAAGCTTTGAAGTTTCATTAGGTCCCATTTGTTTATTTTTGCTTTTATTTCCATTACTCTAGGAGGTGGGTCAAAAAAGATTTTGCTGTGATTTATGTCAAAGAGTGTTCTTCCTATGTTTTCCTCTAAGAGTTTTATAGTGTCTGTCCTTACATTTAGGTCTTTAATCCATTTTGAGTTTATTTTTGTGTATGGTGTTAGGGAGTGTTCTAGTTTCATTCTTTTCCATGTAGCTGTCCAGTTTTCCCAGCACCACTTATTGAAGAGACTGTCTTTTCTCCATTGTCTATCTTTGCCTCCTTTGTCATAGATTAGTTGACCATAGGTGCGTGGGTTTATCTCTGGGCTCTCTATCTTGTTCTGTTGATCTATGTTTCTGTTTTTGTGCCAGTACCATATTGTCTTGATTACTGTAGCTTTGTAGTATAGTCTGAAGTCAAAGAGTCTGATTCCTCCAGCTCCGTTTTTTCCCCTCAAGACTGCTTTGGCTATTTGTGGTCGTTTGTGTCTCCATACAAATTTTAAGATGATTTGTTCTAGTTCCGTAAAAAATGCCATTGGTAATTTGATAGGGATTGCACTGAATCTGTAGACTGCTTTGGGTAGTATAGTCATTTTCACAATATTGATTCTTCGACCCAAGAACATGGTATATCTCTCCATCTGTTGGTATCATCTTTAATTTCTTTCATCAGTGTCTTACAGTTTTCTGCATACAGGTCTTTTGTTTCCCTAGGTAGGTTTATTCCTAGGCATTTTATTCTTTTTGTTGCAATGGTAAATGGGAGTGTTTCCATAATTTCTCTTTCAGATTTCTCATCATTAGTGTATAGGAATGCAAGCGATTTCTGTGCATTAATTTTGTATACTGCAACTTTACCAAATTCATTGATTAGCTCTAGTAGTTTTCTGGTGGCATTTTTAGGATTCTCTATATATAGTATCATGTCATCTGCAAACAGTGACAGTTTTACTTCTTTTCCAATTTGTATTCCTGTTATTTCTTTTTCTTCTCTGATTGCCATGGCTAGGACTTCCAAAACTATGTTGAATAATAGTGGCGAGAGTGGAGATCCTTGTCTCCTTCCTGATCTAGAGGAAATGCTTTCAGTTTTTCACCATTGAGAATGATGTTTGCTGTGGGTTTGTCGTATATGGCCTTTATTATGTTGAGGTAGGTTCCCTCTATGCCTACTTTCTGGAGAGTTTGTATCATAAATGGGTGTTGAATTTTGTCAAAAGCTTTTTCTGCATCTATTGAGGTGATCATATTGTTTTTATTCTTCAATTTGTTAATATGGTGTATCACATTGATTGATTTGCGTATATTAAAGAATCCTTGCATCCTTGGGATAAATCCCACTTGATCGTGGTGTATGATCCTTTTAACGTGTTGTTGGATTCTGTTTGCTAGTATTTTGTTGAGGATTTTTGCATCTATATTCATCAGTGATAGTGGTCTGTAATTTTTTTATTTTTGTAGTATCTTTGTCTGGTTTTGGTATCAGGGTGATGGTGGCCTCATAGAATGAGTTTGGGAGTGCTCCTTCCCCTGCAATTTTTTGGAAGAGTTTGAGAAGGATGAGTTTTAGCTCTTCTCTAAATATGTGATAGAATTCACCTGTGAAGCCATCTGGTCCTGGACTTTTGTTTGTTGGAAGATTTTTAATCACAGTTTCAATTTCACTACTTGTGATTGGTCCGTTCATATTTTCTATTTCTTCCTGGTTCAGTCTTGGAAGATTATACCTTTCTAAGAATTTGTCCGTTTCTTCCAATTTGTCTATTTTATTGGCATAGAGTTGCTTGTAGTAGCCTCTTAGGATGCTTTGTATTTCTGCCGTGTCTGTTGTAACTTCTCCTTTTTCATTTCTAATTTTATTGATTTGAGTCCTCTCCCTCTTTTTCTTGATGAGTCTGGCTATTGGTTTATCACTTTTGTTTATCTTCTCAAAGAACCAGCTTTTAGTTTTATTGATCTTTGCTATTGTTTTCTTTGTTTCTATTTTATTTATTTCTGCTTTGATATTTATGATTTCTTTCCTTCTGCTAACTTTGGGTTTTGTTTGCTCTTCTTTATCTAGTTCTTTTAGGTGTAAGGTTAGATTGTTTAGTTGAAATTTTTCTTGTTTCTTGAGGTAGGCTTGTATAGCTATAATCTTCCCTCTTAGAACTGCTTTTGCTGCATCCCACAGGTTTTGGCTCGTCGTGTTTTCATTATCATTTGTCTCTAGGTATTTTTTGATTTCCTCTTTGATTTCTTCAGTGATCTCTTGATTATTTAGTAATGTATTGTTTAGCCTCCATGTGTTTGTGTTTTTTCCTTTTTTTCCCCTGTAATTCATTTCTCATCTCATAGCATTGTGGTCAGAAAAGATGCTTGATATGATTTCAATTTTTTAAAGTTTACTGAGGCTTGATTTGTGACCCAAGATGTGATCTATCCTGGAGAATGTTCCGTGCGCACTGGAGAAGAATTTGTAGTCTGCTGTTTTTGGATGGAATGTCCTATAAATATCAATTAAATCTATCTGGTCTATTGTGTCATGTAAAGCTTCTGTTTCCTTATTTTTTTTCATTTTGGATGATCTTTCCGTTGGTGTAAGTGAGGTGTTAAAGTCCCCCAGTCTCACTGTTTTACTGTCTATTTCCTCTTTTATAGCTGTTAGCAGTTGCCTTATGTAATGAGGTCCTCCTATGTTGGGTGCATATATATTTATAATTGTTATATCTTCTTCTTGGATTGATCCCTTGATCATTATGTAGTGTCCTTCCTTGTCTCTTGTAACATTCTTTATTTTAAGGTCTATTTTATCTGATATGAGTATTGCTACTCCAGCTTTCTTTTGATTTCCATTTGCATGGAATATCTTCTTCCATCCCCTCACTTTCAGTCTGGATGTGTCCCTAGGTCTGACGTGGGTCTCCTGTAGACAGCATATAGATGGGTGTTGGTTTTGTATCCATTCAGCAAGCCTGTGTCTTTTGATTGGAGCATTTAATACATTCACATTTAGGGTAATTATTGATATGTATGTTCCTATTACCACTTTCTTAATTATTCTGGGTTTGTTTTTGTAGATCCTTTTCTTCTCTTGTGTTTCCCACTTAGAGAAGTTCCCTTAGCATTTGTTGTAGAGGTGGTTTGGTGGTGCTGAATTCTCTTAGCTTTTGATTTCTCCATCGAATCTGAATGAGATCCTTGCTGGGCAGAGTAATCTTGCTTGTAGGTTCTTCACTCATCACTTTAAGTATATCATGCCATTGAGTTTCTGCTTAGAAATCATCTGTTAATCTTATGGGAGTTCCCTTGTCTGTTGGTTTTTGTTTTTCCCTTGCTGCTTTCAATAATTTTTCTTTGTGTTTAATTTTTGCCAATTTGATTACTATGTGGCTCAGCGTGTTTCTCCTTGGGTTTATCCTGTATGGGACTCACTGCACTTCCTGGACTTGGGTGGCTATTTCCTTTCCCATGTTAGGGAAGTTTTTGGCTATAATCTCTTCAAATATTTTCTCTAGTCCTTTCTCTCTCTCTTCTCCCTCTGGGACCCTTATAATGCAAATATTGTTGCGTTTAATGTTGTCCCAGAGGTCTGTTAGGCTGTCTTCATTTCTTTTCATTCTTTTTTCTTTATTCTGTTCCACAGCAGTGAATTCCACCATTCTGTCTTCCAGGTCACTTATCCATTCTTCAGCCTCAGTTATTTTGCTATTGATTCCTTCTAGTGTAGTTTTCATTTAAGTTATTGTATTGTTCGTCTCTGTTTGTTTGTTCTTTATTTCTTCTAGGTCTTTGTTAAACATTTCTTTCATCTTCTCGATCTTTGCCTCCATTGTTTTTCTGAGGTCCTGGACCATCTTCACTATCATTATTCTGAATTCCTTTTCCTGGAAGGTTGCCTATCTCCACTTCATTTAGTTGTTTTTCTGGGGTTTTATCTTGTTCCTTCATCTGGTACATAGCCCGCTGTCTTTTCATCTTGTCTATCTTTCTGTGAATGTGGTTTTCATTCTACAGGCTGCAGGATTATAGTTCTTCTTGCTTCTGCTCTCTGTCCTCTGGTGGATGAGGCTATCTAAGAGGCTTGATGGGAGGACTGGTGGTAGGTAGGTAGAGCTGACTGTTGCTCTGGTGGGCAGAGCTCAGTAAGGCTTTAATCCGCTTGAATGTTGATGAGTTCGGCTGGGTTCCTTCCCTGTTGTTTGTTTGGCCTGAGGCAACCCAACACTAGAGCCTACCTGGGCTCTTTGGTGGGGCTAATGACAGACTCTGGGAGGGCTCACGCCAAGGAGTACTTCCCAGAGCTTCTGCTGCCAGTGTCCCTGTCCCCACAGTGAGCCACAGCCACCCCCTGTCTCTGCAGGAGACCCTCCAACACTAGCAGGTAGGTCTGGTTCAGTCTCCCCTGGGGTCACTGCTCCTTCCCCTGGGTCCTGATGTGCACACTACTTTATGTGTGCCCTCCGTAAGTAGAGTCTCTGTTTCCCCCAGTCCCCCTGTCAAAGTCCTGCAATCAATTCCCACTAGGCTTCAAAGTCTGATTCTCTAGGAATTCCTCCTCCCGTTGCCGGACCCCCAGGCTGGGAAGCCTGACGTGGGGCTCAGAACCTTCACTCCAGTGGGTGGACTTCTGTGGTATAAGTGTTCTCCAGTCTTTGAGTCACCCACCCAGCAATTATGGGATTTGATTTTACTGTGATTGCACCCCTCCTACCGTCTCATTGTGGCTTCTCCTTTGTCTTTGGATGTGGGGTATCTTTTTTGGTGAGTTCCAGTGTCTTCCTGTCGATGATTGTCCAGCAGCTAGTTGTGATTCTGGTGTTCTCGCAATAGGGAGTGAGAGCATGTCCTTCTACTCCGTCATCTTGGTTCCTCCTATTTCCCTCAACTTTACAGAGATTTGGAACCAGAGGTTTCCCAGGGACCATGATCAAATTATTTTTACAATACAGGTATTTCCCAGGCAGCTGGCCAATGAATGTGTTTATATATGTTGTGTGACATATTGGGCAATTCTGAAAACATATTCTCTCCTTCTCCACATTATTGTCCTTTATATAGTTGAAGACAGAGCTTTGTACCTCACTTTGACACTTATTCTTCTGGCTGGTATCACTGTACTGGCCTCTTCCACCCTATCAGACCATTACCTCTTGGCAGACAGGTTATTTCTCTTATTCTTTTTTGTATGTCTTGTTCTGCCTAACATAGCACCCTACTCTAAACTTCACTCAGTAAATCTTGTTGAACTGAATTGCAGCAAGCACTGTAAGAGCTGAGTGACTAGATGAGTTTAGTTCTGAAGGAGACAGAAGATACAAATATCTGTACGGTGACATTATATCTCTGGAGTCAAAAAGAAAATTGAAATCAGGTTGCCAATTTATATTCTTTATTTTTATCACTTGATTATAGCATACATAGATCAGTTCTGATCATATTTAATGTCAAAATAATTCTCTAAATTGTGTTATAATTAAACATTTATTATTATTAAAAATAAAATACAATGATAATAATTGCATTTTCCACTTTTGTTTTCTTCACCCATCATTAATGGTATTCTGGCATTGTTTAGGACTCAAAGATGCCCGGTATTGTTTTACTGACAAAATTTCTTTCAACTATTTGTTTCAACTTTTGTAGAAATAGTGATAGGAAAAGGAACGTAAAAATAGTGCTTACTAATGATTATAATCAGTTTCCATGAGAAAATAAGATATCTTTTATTTAGTGGCTCAACTAGCCACAAAATGAGGAAGGTTTTCTTTATTTAAAACTATTCTTACATAAAAGTTTATATTCCAAAATATATTTGAGTGATTGCCCAGCAAATAATAGAAGGATACCATAGAAATTCTGAAGAGTACATAATCTTCCTTAAATGCTGGATCCGCAAGAGCTTGCTATAAAGTATCTTCATTTTCCCAGTGATAACTCTGTTCCAATGAACAGAAAGAAAATAAGATTATTTTTTGAAGGGCACTAAAGAAAATACACTGTAATGGCCAAACAAATTGAATCCCAGTGATGAATGTTTTGAGCATGTGAACAATTCTTGTCAACTCTTCAGGGCTAATTGTACTATGATCTTTTTTAATCCCTGTGATATTGCAATAGTCTTCAGTAAATAACACTAAGCCTCTGTTCTGCTTTAAGGCAGGTAATAAAAGTAGAATCTGATATGCAGTTAAAGAGAAAGAGAGAAATCAGTTTTGCCTTGATCCTCGTGTTTTCCAGCTTTTCCTTTAATCCACATCTTACCTTGGACCTTCTTGCCTCAGGAATTGGTTTGGCATAGCCTCAGACTAAGGCTCCAGGAAGGATTTATTCTGAACATTAATCGTCGCTTGGATAATCTGGCCTGGGACCACCCTCCATCAGGACCTCTGGGAGATGGGGCTATTCCACTCAGTCAACAAATATTTATTAAGCACCTACCATGTACCAGCACTGTGCAACTTTAGGAAACCACAACCTTTATGTAAAAGTGGAAAGGGGGGCCCTGTGGAATGTACCTCTATAACTTTGGGCTGCATAGCTCTCAACAGCATCATAATTTTATTTTGGGGAATCATCTCTTCTGTGTGTTTAGTTTTGCAGTGCAGGAAGATCCAGATTTATACCTTTTACTCTGGAGCTCGTTGGAACTAGAGGCTCTCTCCTCATCTTGTTTGCCCAGGAGAAGGCGTGTAACCTCTGTTCAGCCCATCAGAGGGTCTTTACTGGCCTTTTGAATCATAACTAATTGAATCAAATAAAAGAGTGCTCCTTGGCACTAACTCATGATGACCTGGATGTCCCTCATATGAGGCCACTGCTGAGATTTTTCTTTCTTAGTCCCCCAAACTCTCTTTCCTGTCCAGGACAGAGCCTCATTCCTCTGATCTTCTGTGCATTCCGGGAATATATCAATCCTACCCTCGTATTCTTCCGATACATTTTTTATGTTTAAGTTCGGCAGAATTTTTTTCAGCCAAAGATCCTCATTGATGCACCCCAGTCCAGAGCTAGTGACCATCCCAAAGCTCCAAGGACAAAGCATCACTTGAGATTGGTTCAGACGATTGAAGATCACCCTGGTTTGTATTCACACCTGAGCACACCCAACTTGTACTAGACCCTGGTGGGTGAGAGCTCAGGGTTTCATTGACATCATAAGACCGTAGGCAAATGCAGGTAATGAAGTTGGTTTTGATGAAGAGGATAAAAGAGCAAAGGAGGCTCTGTGTTATAAACAACTACCACAGAGGGAAGGAGGCAGAGGAGAGGACATACCTTACAGGCCTGTGTGAAAGGGAAGAGCAGCAAGACCTGGCTCAGCCCTGGGATGACAAGGGCCATAGGAAGTGAACACAAACATTGCAATATTTTCCAGATGGGGCAGAGAGAGAAAAAGGGAAAAAGGAATTCCCACAAATCTTCAGAGGGTTGCGTGGGAATGTAAGAGAGATAACTGCCATAATCAGACAGTGATACGTCCAAGGCCTTGTCCCGGGGGAACCAGGAAGCCTATTAGCAACCATGCTTTCTTGGGAACATTCACTGACACAGAGGCTCCCCTTATCTGCCCACACATGGACACTAAAGGCTTTCCTTGTTCCAGACCAAATCCTATAGGGATTGCAGGACAGGGTCCTTCTATGGCCTCTGCGTGTGTGTGTGTGAGAGAGAGAGACACACGCACAGACACAGACAGAGAGACAGACAGACAGACACAGAGACAGGCATAGAGAGAGAAACACAGAGAGAATAAGAATGTGAATCAGAGAGAGGTGGAGAGAGGAGTAAGTTCTAACTTCTGATTTTAGTCTCTTCCTTAGAGAGGAAACCCTCTCTCGAGTTTCTGACCCAGTCTCCCCAAATCATCCCCTTTTCCTTGGCCCCCCTTGGTGCCTACCTGTTTATTCTCCAGCTCCTCCAAACCCAATGCACTTGCCTCTTCCTTTACTCTTCATTTTGCTCCTGTCTTCACATCTTTACTTTTGGGGGGACTTGGACATGCTCAATTCTTGCTGATTTATTCTGCCAACTAAATAATTATCCTAATATTTTACGCAGTGAGAAAGCTATTCTGGAAATCAAATTTTCCTACCAAGAATCGCAAAGCCAATTTGGGAGCTTCAAACATCTGTAATCTCAGGAAAACTTTAGGGATTAAAAAAACTTAGATGGGCTTCTCTGGTGGCGCAGTGGTTGAGAGTCCGCCTGCCAATGCAGGGGACGTGGGTTCGTGCCCCGGTCCAGGGAGATCCCACATGCCACGGAGCGGCTGGGCCCGTGAGCCATGGCCGCTGAGCCTGCACGTCCGGAGCCTGTGCTCCGCAACGGGAGAGGCCACAGCAGTGAGAGGCCCAAACTTAGATGCATAACATTTTCAAAACTGTAAAGTTTCCAAAGTGAATGCCTTCTCATTCCAGATATTTTTCTCTCTCCCATACAATTTTTTTTTTTTTTTTTTTTTTGTGGTACGCCGGCCTCTCACTGTTGTGGCCTCTCCCGTTGCGGAGCACAATCTCCGGACGCGCAGGCTCAGCGGCCATGGCTCACGGGCCTAGCCGCTCCGCGGCATGTGGGATCTTCCCGGACCGGGGCACGAACGCACGTCTCCTGCATCGGCAGGCGGACTCTCAACCACTGCGCCACCAGGGAAGCCCTCCCATACAGTTTTATAGGAGCTTTTCCTTACTATCTTTTTCAAAGTACTTCTTTGCAGTTACTGCTTTTCAGCCTCGGTGTCTTTTCAAAGTTGCTTTTCTGGGGACTGTTGATTTCAGGCCATTTCAACTGCATGAGTTATGCAAGTGTGAAAACTTTTTTCATTCTAAAAAAAGGTGCTCCAGCCTATTTTTCATACTCGTAATAAGGCAAAAGGATAAAGACTGAAGTTGGGCATTGGTGGAGTCTTTGCAAGGAAAGGAAGAGCTAAGAAAATTTATATACCATGTCAATATCACAGTCAAAGTGAGGAATGGAGGACTGATGATAAAACAGAGCTTCAAGTTACGCAGAGAACTACATTTTTATTTTATTTGTATTTACATTTTTATTAGCATCACCCTTATTTTGCTTCCTCAGATATTTAAGGAAACACAAAACATCATACTGAGTATAAGTGTAAGAAGTTATATAAAGAGCTAGACAATACAGTGTGTCTGCAGTATAAAGTGAATATTTATCTGATTTTGGAAGTTTCCTTTCAGTCAATTAATACTAGTTCTCCAGTAAATGCATTAAACTGTGGACACTCACTGCCTTTCAGAAATTTAGAATCTAAGGGGAATTAACTCTTTAAATACAGTCTGTGTCTTGGCGTGTTTGTGTCTACACACACATATCTAAATGAAACCATAAAACATATGTGAGGCTCAATACATATGAACCATCATTTAGGAAATCTCTAGGCATTACTGAATTCCCTGATGTCTCTTAGAAACAAAGGTCTGTTTCTAATAAACTTACTGATAGAAATGCCAAGTGAAATAAAATATCACAGGAGTGACACAGAACTGATTGAAGATTTGTTGACTATTTTAACAGCGATTTTTCCATCTCTGGTATTGCTTCTGTTAATGAAGAGCATGTATCCCCTCACACTTGATTGCAGAAAACTTCATTATCAGAGGTAGAAATCGCAAAGATGGACCCCAACATGCATTCCCGCTCGTTTGTTTATCAGTAGAACTTTATCTCTTGATCTGCACTCCCTTCTGCATGGTGGCCCTTGCAAAGTGGGAGTTGACTCTCCAGCCTTAGAATCATGAAGTCCTCTTACTTTTACAATCTATGTTTTTCTACCAGTTAGCATCGCTCAGCTGCAAGCTACACAGTTCTCAAGTAACAGAGACTCAAAAATAAAGGACTTTAATTTTCCTACAGAGTGAGAATTCTGGGAGTAGGTGGTTCTAAGATTCGGTAAAGAAGCCCAAAGTTCATATCAAGGAACTAGTTTTCTACCTTTCTTCTCACAGCTTGTTGATGTTTTGGTCCTTAAGCTACAAGATGGCTACTGAGGAAGCATTATAACCTCGTGACATCATGTTTGTTTCGGAGAACGGGCTGAAGGAAAAGGGCTTTTCTTGTGTCACGAAGACAGATCTCTCCCAGGCTCTTCATTAGGCTATCCTTTGTGCCTCCTTAGAAGAATTGGATCACATGCCCCCCCATTTCCACCCTCAAAGATGCACAGAATATTGGCCTGATGATTAACTAGCAAAGGAGGCTAGGATTGCTATGATTGTATTAAACAAGCCACAGACATCTCCTGGGGCTGAGCACTGTAGACACACTCTCCTCTCCCAACATGATGATCCATTCCTTTGGCAAAGGTGAAGGGGGAAGGGCTGTTGAATAATTAAGTTTTGCTAGTTTCCCAAGCTGTGACTTCCATGACATTTCCCTCCATCTCATATGATTCAGCAGCGGGAATCTTCTGGATGTTCACCTGGTTTTTAGCTTTCCAATCAGAAAACCTCCTCGTTATTGATAGGGAGAGAAAAGCAGTTCTAAGTCACTATGCCATAGCTTGTCACATACAATTCACGACTTTACATTTATATACCTTCTCAACTCATTTTTGTTAAACTTAAGAGATTCCAGCTTCAAAATATGCTTTTATCTTTTTAAAAACATTTTTTCTCCCCTGTGGCTGCTTCTACCTGGATACAAAATAAAAGGAAGGAAAATTCTCTGTATCTGGTAACTTTTAGTTGTCTTCTCCAATTTCAGGACCCATAAGCCAGGATATAGTTTATGACATAGGACATTTATGCTCTCTTGTTTCTACTTTTAAACACTCTGCAGGCTGCTCCACCTTTCCCATGAGTGTTTAACTAATATGCATAATGATCCTGCCAGAATTGATTCTTCATTATAGAGGTCATTTTCCAAAGAGGTTTGTCACTATTTTAAAAATAGCATTTTAGGGCTTCCCTGGTGGTGCAGTGGTTAAGAATCTGCGTGCCAATACAGGGGACACAGGTTCGAGCCCTGGTCTGGGAGGATCCCACAAGCTGTGGAGCAACTAAGCCCGTGCGCCACAACTACTGAGCCTGCTCTCTAGAGCCTGTGAGTCACAACTGCTGAGACCTGCGCCACAACTACTGAAGCCCAGACGCCTAGACCCCGTGCTCCGCATCAAGAGAAGCCACTGTAATAAGAAGCAGACGCACCGTAACGAAGAGTAGCCCCCGCTCGCCGCAACTAAGAAAGCCCCGTGTGCCGCAACAAAGACCCAATGCAGCCAAAAATAAATAAAATTTTAAAATTAAAAAAATAAATAGCATTTTAACATGTTGATAAAAAACAGTCCTAACCTCAATTTTGTGTAACAGTTTTTTTCACGGATAGAAGAAAGGGATATTTTTTAGGCATTTCACATTATTCATGTGCTATTGATAAGTTGGAAGGTATGAAACTATCCATTTAGACTTTATTTTTATTTTAACGATTGATTTCTAAACAATTGAAAATGCAGACAAACTTAAGTTTTACGTGTTCAAGGGTGCTATGTGATGTTTACAAATCAGTAATTTGCCACCAACATAATTATTATATCTAGTGAACAATCCTGAACAGTCCTGCAATCCAAGATCAAGAAAAATGAGATATAAATGAAAATTAATGTCTTAATTTTGAGATGGGTGCTTCTTTTATATTTTATATTAGAGGTCTTTCTCATTTGGCTTTTAATTGTTCTTTCTTCTCCCATCATTTATTCATTTTCAATTTAACTGTCATTGCTGAATGAATAATTGGTTTTCATATACATTGTCCCATTGTCTTGATCACCTGAAGTCAGGAACAGGAGTCATAGTTGGTTCTCAATGGGGAGGTTCAGGGAGGAGCTGGTGCTGAAGAGAGAAATATGGCTAGAAAGGGAGATCCCAGACTGCCCTCTATGATAATTTGATATTCAAAAAGTTAAAGCTCTTTCTTCCACAAAAAAACATTCAAAAGGACTTCCAGAAAGAAATGAAAGATAGTGGTTATGCTTCCTTGGGCCCTAAATTTTGTCTGCAGATCTTCATAATGAAATGAAGGAGGGAAAGAACAAGTAATTATTTCTTTACTTCATGTTCTTGAGAGCCATATATCCTAAGATATCATAGAACTTAGCAAAATAGCTTGGATGCTGATTGAAAGGCAGACTCAGAGTCTAGAAATGCAAAATAACAGCCCATATGCCAAACCACATGCATTGTAAGCCTTGATACTTCTGAAGGAAGATTGAAAAGGTGACAAAGAATTCCAAATTTGGAACCCACAGAGACATCTGGTATCTTAGAACTTTCTACTTTCTCTTGGCAGATACTTCAGCTAATTTTCTCACCTTGGTCAGAGTGTATAATTCTTTCTTAAGCTTATTCTAATTTTAACATATTCTCTCTATTCCACTGTTACTGTGAAATGGCCCTACTCTCAGGACCCACCATTTAATTTTAACACTTAGATCATTTAGCAATTTCTTAGAACAAAAACAAGGGGGTAGAATTTAATTAACATAATGGGTATACCATCAACGTTTTTTGGTGACATTATGTATATTTCCAACACTTGGTCTTCAAATAGACACATGTGAAAAAGATGACAGATGAATCAAAATGTAGAAAAAGCATTGCATTCCAAATGGTGATTTTCATCATCAACGCGCATGTGGTGGCTTTTCAGTATCAAATAGACAGTACCAAAACTATCCTGAGAGGTATCCTCATTATGCTGCCTGCTTCTTACAAACCAATTGCTAGGAGCTGGTCTGTGTCTACCCGAAGATTTCATTAGTTTGGGTCTACATCTGCCCAATGTGGATGATGGAATGGGAGAGGACTTGAGGAGACTAGTGAGGCTTTGGGATAATTACTATAAATAATATACTCAGGGGTGCATCCGATACTTATTGAGTATAAATGAGGGCTCAGTTGAAAATGAATACTATGAATATTTAGTACTATCAACCATCCCTAGTTAATGTCACTCATCAACAGTATCATAGAATTGTGCTCATCTTAGAGATGAAAGGGACCATCTTATTAAACTCTCTCAACTGACAGATTAGGAAACTGAGGAACAAATAAGCTAAATGAGTTGACCAAGTCTACACTGCAAATGGTGGAGGAATTCTAACTTCTAGACTACATCTAAGGATAGTATTTATAGGGATGTCAAAGTATGACTAATTTTTTTTTCAGTAGTAGAATCCCAGTTTTATTCAGGACCATTCAAATACCATATTTTCAGCTTTTCTTATAGGTGTGGTGACCATGTGACTGAGATCTTTCTAATGATACATAAGCAAAAGTTGTTGGGTGAAACATCCAGGAAGAACCCTTAAAAGGGGAACTGTTGGCCAAGACCAATCCTTTTGCCTTAATTACACTCCCTGCTTAGAACACAGGGGTGATGACTGGCGCTTCAGTAGCTGTATAGTATCTTTCAAGACCATGAGTTAACTTCCTGTCTCTATAGGGACTCTCAATTCTTTTGAAACAGCAGAAGTTCCAAGGTCCAGGAATTTCTGCTGGTCTTGGAGAGTCTCCTGGAGAGGCGGGGGTGGTGGGGGCTGTGGCTCACCCTGGGGACATAGACGCTGGCTGCAGCCATTCTTGGGAGCTCCTTCCACTGTGTGACACTGGTGCTGGTGGGCACCATTGTCTGTGACTGACTTTTTTTTATTGAAGCATGATAGACTTACAAAATTATATCAGATTCAGGTGTACAACAGTGATTTGATATTTTTATACATTACAAAATGGTTACCATGATAAATCTAGTTACCAGCTGTCACTATACAAAGTTACTACAGTGTTATTGATTATATTCCCTATGATGTACATTATATCCCTGTGACTTATTTATTTTATAACTAGAAGTTTGTACCTCTTAACTTCACGCACCTTTTTCATGCTCTTCTCCTCTGGCAACCACCAGTTTGTTCTCTGTGTCTATGAATCTGTTTCTGTTTTGTTATGGTTGATTGTTTATTAGATTCCACATAAAAGTGAAATCCATATCTTATTTATCTTTCTCTGTCTGACTTATTTCACTTAGCATAATGTCTTCTAGGTCTATCCATGCTATCACAAATAGCAAAATGTCATTCTTTTTTTATGGCTGAATAATATTCCATTGTGGGGTGTGTGTGTGTGTGTGTGTGTGTGTGTGTGTGTGTATGTGTGTACGTACCACATCTTCTTTATCCAGTCAACTATTTATGGATACTTACGTTGGTTCCATATCTTGGATATTGTTAATAATGCTGAAATGAACATGAGGGTGCATATCTTTGCAAATTAGTGTTTTTAGTTTTCTTTGGAAAAATGACCAGAAGTGGAATTGCTAGATCATATGGTACTTCTATTTCTAATTCTTTGAAAAACCTCCACTATTTTCTATAGTGGCTGTACCGATTTACATTCCTAAGAATACTGCACAAGGGTTCCCTTTTCTTCACATCCTTGCCAACACTTGTTATTTGTTGTCTTTTTGATAATAGTCATTCTGATAGGTGTGAGGCAATATCTCATTGTGGTTTTAATTTGCATTTTCCTGATGATATTGAGCATCTTTTCATGTGTCTGTTGATCATCTGTATGTTTTATTTGGAAAAGTGTCTATTCAGGTCCTCTGCTCATTTTTTAGTTGGGTTGTTTGGTTTTTTTGACGTTGAGCTGTCTGATTTCTTTGTATATTTTGGGTATTAACCCCTTATCAAATATATTGCTTGCAAATATTTTCTCCTGTTCAGTAGGCTGCCTTATCATTTTATTGATAGTTTTTTCTCTGTGCAGAAGCTTTTAAGTTTGATATATTCTCATTTGTTTATTTTTGCTTCTGTTTCCCTTGCCTAAGGAGACATAGCCAAAAAAATATTGCTACGACTAATGTCAAAGAGCATACTGCCTATGTTTTCTTCTAGTTTTATGGTTTCAGGTCTTATATTTAAGTGTTAAATCCACTTGGAGTTTATTTTTTGAATGTGGTGTGAGAAAGCAGTCCAGTTGATTCTTTTGCATGTTGCTGTCCAATTTTCACAACTTCATTTATTGAAGAGTTGAAAATAAAATTTATTTTTGAAAATAAAAATAATAAAAAATTATTATTGAAAAAAAATAATAAAATTATTATTGAAAATAAAATTCATTTATTTTCCCATTGTATATTCTTGTCTCCTTTGTTGTGAATTATTTGACCATGTAAGTGTGGGTTTATTTCTGGGCCTCTGTTCTGTTCCATTGATCTATGTATGTGTGTTTGTGCCAGTTTTGATTACTGTAACTTTGTAGTGTAGTTTGAAATCAGAGAGAGTGATACTCCCAGCTTTGTTCTTCTTTCTCAAGATTGTTTTGACTATTCATGGTCCTTTGTGTTTCTATACAAATTTTAGAATTATTTATTTTAGTTTTGTGAAAAATGCCATTGATATTTTGATAGGGATTGCATCAAATTTGTAGATTGCCTTGGGTAGTATGGTCGTTTTAAAAATATTAATTTTTCTAATCCATGAGCATGGTATATGTTTCTGTTTGTGTCATCATCAATTTCTTTCATCAATGTCTTTCTGTGTATAGGTCTGTTACCTCTTTGGTTAGATTTATTTGTAGGTATTTTATTCTTTTTGATGCAATTGTAAATGGGATTGTTTTCTTAGTTTTTCTTTCTTACAGGTTGTTGTGAGTGTATAGAAATGCAACAGATTTCTGTATATTAAGTTTTTTATCCTGCAACTTTACTGAATACCTTTATTAGCTTTAATAGTTTTATGGTGACACCTTTAGGATTTTCTACATACAGCATCGTGTCTTCTGCAAACAGTGATGGCTTTACTTCTTTTCCAATTTGGATGCCTTTTATCTCTTTTTCTTGTCTAATTGATGTGGTTAGGGCTTCCAGTGCTATGTTGAATAAAATTGGTAAGAGTGGTCATTGTTGTTTTCATGATCTTACAGGAAATACTTTTAGCTTTTCACCATTGAGTATGACATTGGCTGTGGGTTTGTCATATATGGCTTTTGTTATATTCAGGTATGTTCCGTCTATACCCACTTTGTTGAGTTTTTATCATAAATGAATGTTGAATTTTGTCAAACACTTTTTCTACATCTGTTAAGATGATCATATGATTTATATCCTTCATTATGTTAATGTGGTATATCACATTGACTGAATTATAGATATTGAACCATCCTTGCATCCCTGGGATAAATCCCACTGGATCATGGTGTATGATCCATTTAATGTGTAGTGAAATTCAATTTGCTAGTATTTTGTTGAGAATTTTTGCATCAGTGTTCATCAGTGACATTGGCTTGTAATTTTCTTTCTTTCTTTCTTTCTTTCTTTCTTTCTTTCTTTCTTTCTTTCCTTCTTTCTTTCTTTCTTTCTTTCTTTTTTTGTCTTCATCTGGTTTTTATATCAGGGTGATGCTGGCCTTGTTGAATGAATTGGGAAGTATTTCTTCTTCTTCGATTTTTTGAAATAGTTTGAGAAGGATAGGTGTTAACTCTTCTTTAAATGTTTGGTAGAATTCACCTGTGATGCTCTCTGGTCCTGGACTTTTATTTGTTGGGAGTTTTTTGGTTACTGATTCAATTTCATTACTGGTAATTAGTCTGTTTATATTTTCTATTTCTTCTAACTCAGTTTGGGGAGATTATACATTGCTGGGAAATTATCCATTTCTTCTAGGTTGCCCATTTCATTGGCATATAATTGTTTGTAGTAATGTCTTATGATCCTTTGCATTTCTGTGGTGTCAGTGTAACTTCTCTTTTTTTCATTTCTATTTGGGCTCTCTCTCTTTTCCTCTTGATGGGTCTGATGAAAGATTTATCAATTTTGGGGGGTGGAGTCAAGATGGTGGTGTGGGAAGATGTGGAGTTAGCATCTCCCCACAACTAGAGTGCCTGCCGGCCACTGGTGGGGAACTCTGACACCAAAGGAGATGGGAGGAACCCCAAGGTGAACCAGTAGGACATAGTGGGGAGGAGAAGTGGAGGCCAGACAGGATTGGTGCCCCTGAAGTGGAGGAGATCAAGAGAAGCAGGCGAGAGGGCCTCTCCGGGAAGAGCCAGAGAGGAGAGGAGGGGGTCACCTGGCCCACTTGGGTGGGGAAGCTGCTGAGCTCCCAGGCTGGTATCCCACCTCCAAAACCCCATCCAGGCCACGTGGGTCCTGGGGGCATAGCAGGGAGGCTGGAAGATCAGGAGAGACAGGTGGGAGGGGCCCTCTGGGAGTAGTGAGAGAGGAGCAGAGAGTGATTGCACTGCCCACTCGGGCCCAGGGAGGCTGCTCAGCTTCCAGGCTGATCCCCTGACCTCCAAACCCCCATCCAGGCCACGTGGGTCCTTGGGGGCATAGGAAGGAGGCCGAGGGGAGAGCAAAAGAGGCAGGTGGGAGGGGCCCTCCAGGAGGAGCCAAAGAGGAGCAGAGGGCTATTGCCCCACCCACTTGAGCCCAGGAAGCCTGCTGGGCTCCCAGGTGAGGTCCCCTGCCCTCAAAGACCAGGGGTGGGGGGTACGTCTGGGCCTCTTTTGTTCCTTGAGCCTAAGCCCCACCCCCCACAGCCCTCAGGACCTTTTCCAGCCCTGTGGGTCCTGAGCATAGGCCCCACCCACTGCCCAAACCTCACCCTCGCTTAGGCCGTGCCCTCCACAGCCAAGGCCTCCCCCCCTTTTTTTTTCCCTCCTCTTCTTTTTTAATATTGTGGTAATGTTGTACCTTCCAGTTGTTGATTCGTCTATATTTTTATTTTTATATTCTTCCTAACATACCTCTTAGTTTCCTACTCTAATTTTATTTTCTAGTTTGTTTTTCTGTTTTTGTTTTCTGCTGCCCCACACAGCTTGTGGGATCTTGGTTCATGAGCCCAGGGTCAGGCCAAAGCTCCTGCTGTGGGAGCTCTGAGTCCAAACCATTGGACTAACAGAGAACTTCAGACCCCAGGGAATATTCATTGGAGTGAGGTCTCACAGAGTTCCTCATGTCAGCACCAAGACCCAGCTCTACCCAGTAGCCAACAAACCCCAGAGGTGGAAACCTCAGGCCAAAGAACCATTAAGATAGGAACACAATCCCACTCCTAAAAAAAATATATATATATATGTCACAGATGAAGGAGCAAGGTAAAAATCTACAAGTCCAAATAAATGAAGAGGAAATAGGCAATCTACCTGAAAAAGAATTCAGAGTAATGAAAGTAAAGATGTTCCAGAATCTCGGAAAGTCCAGGACCAGATGGCTTCACAGGTGAATTCTATCAAACATTTAGTGAAGTGCTAACACTGATCCTTCTCAAACTCTTCCAAAAAATTGTGGAGGGAGAAACACTCCTAATTCATTGTATGAAGCCACCAACACACTGATACCAAAGAAGATATCACAAACAAAAAACAATTGTAGAGCAATACCACTGATGAACATAGATGCAAAAATCCTGAACAGAATACTAGCAAACAGAATCCAACAGCACACTAAAAGGATCATACACCATGATCAAGTGGGATTTATCCCAGTGATGCAAGTTTCTTCAATATATGCAAATCAATCAATGTGATACACCACATTCACAAATTAAGGAATAAAAACCATATGATCATCTCAATAGATGCAGAAAAAGCTTTTGACAATATTCAACACCCATTTCTGATAAAAACTCTCCAGAAAATGGGCATAGAGGGAACCTACCTCAACATAATAAAGGCCATATATGACAAACGCACAGCAAGCATCATACTCAATGGTGAAAAGCTAAAAGCATTTCCACTAAGATCAGGAATAAGACAAGGATGTCCATTCTTGCCACTCTTATTCAACAGAGTTTTGGAAATCCTAGCCACAGCAACCAGAGAAGAAAAAGAATTAAAAGGAATACAAATTGGAAAAGAAGAAGTAAAACTGCCACTGTTTGCAGATGACATGATACTATACATAGAAAATCCTAAAGATGCCACCAGAAAGCTACTAGAACTAATCAGTGAATTTGGTAAGGTTTCAGGATACAAAATTAATGCACAGAAATTTCTGGCATTCCTATACACCAACAACTAAAAACCAGAAAGAGAAACTAAGGAAACACTCTTATTTACCATTACAACAAAAAGAATAAAATACCTAGAATAAACCTGCCTAAGGAGGTGAAAGACTCGTACTCAGAAAACTATAAAACACTGATGAAAGAAATCAAAGATGACATAAACAGATGGAGAGATATACCGTGTTCTTGGATTGGAAGAATCAACATTGTGAAAATGACTCTACTACCCAAAGCAATCTACAGATTCAATGCGATCCTTATCAAACTACCAATGGCAGTCTCCACAGAAGTAGAACAAAAAATTTTACAATTCGTATGGAAACACAGAAGACCCCAAATAGCCAAAGCAATCTTGAGAAAGCAAAACGGAGTTGGAGGAATCAGGCTCCCCAGCTACAAACTATACCACAAAGCTACAGTAATCAAGACAGTATGGTACTGGCACAGAAACAGAAATATAAATCAATGGTACAAGATAGAATGCCCAGAGATAAACCCACACACATATGGGCACCTAATTTATGACAAAAGAGGCAAGAACATACAATGGAGAAAAGACAGCCTCTTCAATAAGTGGTGCTGGGCTTCCCTGGTGGCGCAGTGGTTGAGAGTCCACCTGCTGATGCAGGGGACACGGGTTCATGCCCCGATCCAGGAAGATCCCACATGCCGCGGAGCAGCTGGGCCCGTGAGCCATGGCTGCTGAGCCCACGCGTCCGGAGCCTGTGCTCCGCAATGGGAGAGGCCACAACAGTGAGAGACCCGTGTACCGCAAAAAAAAAAAAAAAAAAGTGGTGCTGGGGAAACTGGACAGCTACGTGTAAAAGAATGAAATTAGAACACTACCTAACACCATATAGAAAAATAAACTCCAAATGGATTAAAGACTTAAATGTAAGACCAGACACTATAAAACCCTTAGAGGAAAACATAGGAAAAACACTCTTTAACATAATCTACAGCCAGATCTTTTTTGACCCACCTCCTAGAGTAATGAAAATAAAGACAAAAATAAACAAATGGGACTTAATTAAACTTAAAAGCTTTTGCACAGTAAAGGAAACCATACACAAGACAAAAAGACAACCCTCAGAATGGGAGAAAATATTTGCAAATGAGACAACAAAGGGATAATCTCCAAAATATACAAACAGCTCATAGAGCTCAATATCAAAAAAACAAACAATCCAGTTAAAAAATGGGCATAAGACCTAAATAGACATTTCACCAAGGAAGACATACAGATGGCCAAGAGGCATATGAAAAGATGCTCAACACCACTAATTATTTGAGAAATGCAAATCGAAACTACAATGAGGTATCACTTCACGGCAGTCAGAATGGCCATTATCAAAGAATCTAGAAACAGTAAATGCTGGAAAGGGTGTGGTGAAAAGGGAACCCTCCTACACTGTTGGTGGGAATGTAAATTTATACAGCCACTATGGAAAACAATATGGAGTTTCCTTAAAAAACTAAAAATAGAACTACCATATGACCCAGCAATCCCACTACTGGGCATATACCCTGAGAAAACCATAATTCAAAGACAAGCATGTACCACAATGTTTATTGCAACACTATCTATAATAGGCAGGACATGGAAGCAACCTAAGTATCCACTGACAGATGAATGGATAAAGAAGATGTGGCACATATATACAATGGAATATTACTCAGCCAGAAAAAGAAACGAAATTGAGTTATTTGTAGTAAGGTGGATGGACCTAGAGTGTGTCATACAGAGTGAAGTAAGTCAGAAAAAGAAAAACAAATACCGTATGCTAATGCATATATATGGAATCTTAAAAAAAAAGGTTCTGAAGAACCCAGGGGCAGGACAGGAATAAAGATGCACATGTAGAGAATGGACTTGAGGACACGAGGAGGGGGAAGGGTAAGCTGGGATGAAGTGAGAGAGTAGCATTGACATATATACACTACCAAATGTAAAACAGATAGCTAGTAGGAAACAGCAGCATAGCCAGAGAGATTGGCTCTGTGCTTTGTGATGACCTAGAGGGGTAGGATAACGAGGATGGGAGGGAGGCTCAAGAGGGAGGGGATATGGGGACTTGTGTATGCATATGGCTGATTCGCTTTGTTGTGCAACAGAAACTAACACAGTATTGTGAAGTAATTGTACTCCAATAAAGATCTATTAAAAAAATTTAGAAAAAAAGATTTTTCAATTTAGTTTATCTTTTCAAAGGACTAGCTCTTAGTTTCACCGATCTTTTCTGTTGTTTTTTAGTCTCTATTTTATTTATTTCTGCTCTGGTCTTTATTATTTATTAATTTCTACTAACCTTGGATTTTGTTTGCTCTTCTTTTTCTAGTTTTTTAAGTGTAAGCTTGTATTGTTTCTGTGAAATTTTTCTTATTTTCTGAGGTGGCTTGTATTGCTATAAACTTCCCTTTTGAAACTGTTTTTGCTGTGTTTCATAGATTTTGGATCATTGTGTTTCTGTTTTTATTTGAATCCAAGTATTTTTTGATTTTCAATTTGCTATCTTCAGTGACCCATTTAGTTGTTTTGTAGCATGTTGTTTAGTCTCCGCGTGTTATGTTTTTTACAGTTTTTTTCTTGTAATTGATTTCTAGCTTCATAACATTGTGGTCAGAAAAGATGCTTGATATGATTTCAGTCTTCTTAAATTTATTGACTTGTTTTGTGGCCCAGGAAATGATCTGTCCTGGAGAGTGTTTCATGTGCACTTGAAAAGAACATGTAATCTGCTGCTTTTGGATGGAAAGTTTTACGTATACATATATATCTCCATCTGGTCTAATGTGTCATTTAAGGACAACTTTCTTATTCATTTTCTGCCTGCATGATCTATTCATTGATGTAAGTGGGGTGTTAAAGTCCCCTACTATTATTGTGTTATTGTTAATTTCTTCTTTTATTTATTGTATGCATTTATGTGCTCCTATGTTGAGTCCATATATGTTTACAAGTTTATATCTTCTTGTTGGATTGATTCCTTTATCTTTATGTAATATCCTTCATTGTCTGTTGTTATAGTCTTTCTTTTAAAGTCTATTTTGTCTGATATAAGTATTGCTACCCCAGCTTTTTTTTTTTTTTTTTTTTACATTTGCATGGAATACCCTTTTTCGTCCCCGGACTTTCAGGCTGTGTGTGTCTTTAGATCTGAAGTGAGTCTTTTGTAGGCAGCATGTATATGGGTCCTGTTTTTTATCCATTCAGCCACTAAATGTCTTTTGATTGAAGCATCTAGTCCATTTTCATTGATAGTAATTATTGATATATATATACTTGTCACTATTTTGTTAATTGTTTTCTGGTTGATATTGTAGTTCGTTTTTTGCTTCTTCTTTTGCTCTCTTCCCTTGAGATTTGATGACTGTCTTTAGTGTTACATTTGGATTCCTTTTTGTGTTTATCTGTTATAGGTTTTGGTTTGTGTTTACAATGAGGTTTATATAATTTTACGTTGATGATCCCTTAAGTTCAAGCACATTTTAACAACACTGCATTTTTACTGCCCCCCCAACCCCACATTTAATTGTTTGACATCATATTTTGCATCTTTTTGTTTTGTGTATTAACACTTTTTGTCGATATAGATTATTTCACTGCTTTTGTCTTTTAACGTTTCTACTAGCTTTATAGTGGTTGATCTACTATCTTTACTGTGTGTTTTCCTTTACCACTGATATTTTTACTTTTGTAATTTCCATATTTCTAGTGGTGGTCTTTTCTGCTTGGAAAAGTCTCTTTAACATTTTATGTAAAGCCAGTTTATTGATGCTGAACTCTTTTAGCTTTTGCTTGTCTGTGAAACTATTTGTCTCTCCTTCAAATTTGAATGCTGGCCTCGCCTGGTGAATATTATTGGTTGTAGTTTTTTTCCTTTCATCACTTAAAATACATCATGCCACTCCCTTTTGGTCTGCCAAGTTTCTGCTGAGGAGTCAGCTGATACTTTTATGGGAGCTCCCTTGTATGTAACTAGTTGCTTTTCTCTTGCTTTTAAGATTGTCTCTTTATCTTTAATTTTTGGAATTGCAATTATAATGTGTCTTGGTGTGGACCTCTTTGGGTTGATCTTGTTTGGGACTCTCTGTGCTTCCTGGACCTGGATGTCTGTTCCTTTCCCAGGTTAGGGAAGTATTTCATCTATTATTTCTTCAAATAAGATCTCTGCCTCTTTCTCTCTCTCTTCTTTTGAGACCCCTATAATGTGAATGTTAGCATGCTTGATGTTGTCTCAGAGGTCTCTTAAACTATCCTCATTTTTCATTCGTTTTTTTTTTTTTTTTCTGTTCAGCTTGGGTGATTTCCACTATTCTGTCTTACAGTTCATTCATCTGTTCTTTTGTATCCTCATCTACTGTTGATTCCTTCTAGTATATTTTTAATTTAATTTATTGTATTATTCAGCTCTGTTTGATTCTTGTTTACATTTTCCAGCTCTTTGTTAAACTTCTCACTGTGTTCATCCATTCTTCTCCTGAGTTCATTGAGCAACTTTTTTTTTTTTTTTTTTTTGCGGTACGCGGGCATCTCACTGTTGTGGCCTCTCCCGTTGCGGAGCACAGGCTCCGGACGCACAGGCTCAGCGGCCATGGCTCACGGGCCCAGCCGCTCCGCGGCATGTGGGATCTTCCTGGACTGGGGCACAAACCCGTGTCCCCTGCATCAGCAGGCAGACTTTCAACCACTGCACCACCAGGGAAGCCCTCAACATAAACACAGTATAAGATAGGTATCATCTTAACCTGGCTGTTCCTATGAGCCTGCTAAAGTTGTCATTAATGGTTTCTGGCTTAAAGTGTAACTAAATTTTGCTGCATTAGTGGAATTCTTTCCAATAAAACCCAAATAGACAAATGTAAGTCGCATTAAAATAATGAAACGTTATACTTCAAAGGCATGGTGGACACATAGCATTCCAGTATGCTTGAAAACTCTAAGCTTACAGAACTTTAGAATTGTTTCACCAGAACCTTCTCTGTCAGCAGATTTTACTGACACTATACTTATGTTTTTTATTCAAAAGGAAGAACAACATAAAGTTACTGGTATTCAGATGCTGTCTCATTTTATCACTAGGTGAAGCAAAGGTAATAATAATTTACTTCCTAGGAAAGGTAGATAAATGAATTATTGATCTCTTTATTCTCACACAATTTTTATGGGATAAATACCCAGTTAGTAAGGATTATCAGGGTCTTAGATTGGCAGTTTTTGAACAGAAAACTGCTTGGAGACCTGCATTGTTTGGCTTGTTTTTTTTTGTCCCTCCTGAATTTTAAAATGGCACTATAATTGGTTAGGTGTAATGGCTAGTCAAAATACAAGCACTTAGTGCCTCTTGTCTTACATCTGGCCCCCTTCATATTTGTATATCACCTACTGAGCACTGGTGGACATTAGAAACTGTCTAATGCAGCTAACCCTTTGATATGAAACCTAGTCCATTTTCTAAAATGGGATGTGCTCTGGGATAAATAAAGTATAAATAGTGATGATAATCAATGCTACATTACCATATGACTTAGGAACGCCAATGTAGTAACACCTAATAATAGCGAAGGATGTTTTAAGTGTAAAAAAGTTTTTTTTTAAATAGATATCCCACGAAGTATCTCTGTAATTAAAATGTAAAAAGTTATTAGTTATTATTTCTGGGTATTGAGATCACAAACATTTATATATGTATATTATATATGTAATATTTCAAAGTTTCTATAAGAATGAGTCATAGCTTAAATAAGAAAAATATAAATATTCCTTTCACTAAAAGAAAGTGTTTTTATAGGTAGTATCAGATTTGATACTTATGGTGTTCTAAGATAGGCAGGGGAGTTATTTTTAATGCCCATTTAACAATAGAGGAAAAATACTCCAAGGGGAAAATGACCTGCTCAAGCAGAAAAGATGGGTTGATATCTTTTTATAACTTAATGGTAAAAGCATGTGTTTATTGAATTATGTCTTTGTGAATAGATTTTTTTGCCCTTCCTCATTCTCTTCTTATCAACTGAAATATTACCCTTAGTCATATTTCTAAATTTTACATTATTATTCAAGTTCTTTTGATTAAAAGCAAGGGTAATATTTAAAATATTTAGCAATCAGAATGATGTGGGTAGCAAACTAATCAAAATGATTGCTGGAATGGGCACCAATTCATCAGGATGTATGTGCCCCCCTCCCCAAAATGGCACAGCTGTATGGGTGTGTTTTTGCTAAATATTAGCCCTATGACAGAAAACCCAACTTAAACTGTTTTAAGGAATTCAGAGTAGTTTTTTGACACACATATCTGAGCTGTCCAAAGGTAGGCTCTTTTTAGACACAACAGGATACAAGGGCTCAAATGTTAAGTCTTTTTCTACCACTTAGTTCTTCTTTCTCTTTATTGACTCCATTTTCAGAAGGGCCATCCCCTTGTAATGCAAGGTGACTTATAATAGCTCCAGATTTATATCCTATTTCCTCAGGAAAAATCAGCATCTCTCGATTGGTTGCCTCAGTAAGAGTCTTAGGACTAACTTTGAATTGGCTCTGATTAGTGGCCATCCCTGTGGCCAAGGGGATGTGATGTAATAAGCATTAAAGATGGCAGTTAGCTCTACCCAGACCATTAGATTAAGAGTGGGAAGGAGAGTTCCTGAAGGAAAACCAGGGCTGCACCCAAAAGAAGGGGGAAAAGTAACAGTCACTGACAAACTATAATGTCTACTCCACTCTCTCCTTCTTCTGAATTCTTATATACCTTTATAAGGTTAAACATTTTTTCTAAATTATAAATGAAATATACTCTTATTTAGGAAACTTGAAAGATCGAGTAAAATATAAGAACAAATTATAAAATAAAGAAAAATATAAAAATAAGACATGTCACTGAATTAGAAATGAAGAAAAAGTTATAATGTCTATAGCAGCATAATTCACTGCAAATAGTCAGGTGTAGAAGAGTTAGATAATTTATTATGACTTAGAAACAGCCAAATTGATTTTATTCTACTCCCCAGTACCTTTAATATTTTCCTTTATGAACCAAATCAGAGCCATAGGTTTTATTATAGCATTGTAAAATATCACTGATAACTATAAGTAAAAGAATTTTTGTTTCATAGTGTTAGCAGAACTTAGTGAGAATTCTTAAAATATGAAATAAAGTAGGATAAGGTGTATAGTATGTATACTGAAATATTAAGTAACTGTTAAGTTATTTATAGAAATATAAAGTACATATTACCTCCTTTGTATGATGCATATACTGAAAGAAGAAAAAGAACTGTAAGTTGTATACAAAAGAAAACCGGTTTCGGGCTTCTCTGGTGGCGCAGTGGTTGAGAGTCTGCCTGCCGATTCAGGGGACACGGGTTCGTGCCCCGGTATGGGAAGATCCCACATGCTGCGGAGCGGCTGGGCCCGTGAGCCATGGCCGCAGAGCCTGCGCGTCCAGAGCCTGTGCTTCGCAACGGGAGAGGCCACAGCAGTGAGAGGCCCGCGTACCGCAAAAACCAAAAAAAACGGTTTCTAAAGTTTAAAGATGCATTACAGTCATTGGAAATTGTATTGTCATAGTTATACATGTGTTTGAAAAATCATTTTTACCAGATAAACCTAATATTTATCCATCTACTAACTCAGCCTGATACTTAATACATTTTTTTTATAATTGTGTTGCTGTTTTTATTTATTTATTTGGCTCTGCTGGGTCTTAGTTGCAGCACACAGGATCTTCATTGCTGCGTGTGGGATCTTCGTTGCGGCATGCAGGATTTTTTTTTTTTTTTAGTTGCAGCACGTGGGATCTTCACTGCGGCATGTGGGATCTTTAGTTGCGGCACATGGGATCCTTTTAGTTGTGGCATGTGGGATCTTCAGTTGCGGTATGCAAACTCTTAGTTGCAGCATGTGGGGTCTGGTTCCCTGACCAGGGATCAAACCCAGGCCTCCTGCATTGGGAGTGCAGAGTCTTAGCCACTGGACCACCAGGGAAGTCCGCTTAAAACGTTTTTAAACAGCAGTTTTGGGCTTTGACCTAAATGAGTGAAACTTTTGATGGAATCTTTAGTCAGAACAGCCACGGATGACCAAGAACTTTATCTTTGAAAATCTGCTGTATACAGCACTGTCCAAAAGAAACATAATGAAAGCCACAACTATGAACTACATATATCATTTAAAAATTTCTAATAAGCACATGGAAAAGAAACATGAAATTAATTGTGATAATGTATTTCATTTAACCCAATGTGTCCAAAGTGTTATCATTTCAAAATGTAATCAATACAAAGCCTTTTAGTGACATATTGCATATTCTTTTTTTTAATATTAATTCCGAAAAATCCAATGTGGATTTTACATTTATATCACATCTTAATACTCACTAACCGCATTTCAGGTGCATGATAGCTTCATGTAGCTGGTGGCTACCTTACTGCACCACTCAGATCTACTAGAACAGGCTAAAGTTTATTATTCAATAAGCCAAGGTTTTTTCCTGTTATTATTATTAAGGCTTGAATTCCTGATGCATTCCTTGACAATTTCAGTCCTCAGCCTGACTACCTATAGTGGGACTGACTGTATGAAATTTGACAAGATTATTTGTTGAGGTTGTGTAAACAGGCTACAGAGAATTTTGGCATCACCGTAAATTATTCTCATGTATATTTCTTATCCTGAATTTACACATCAACTTACATTCGTAAATTTCAGAGACCAACATAGTTGTAGCTCAAGGTTCTTATTCTTAATCCCAAAGCATGATGACCTAATGTGAAGAGAATCATTCATGACACGCCCAATAACAGAAAGGGAAAGTTGGTCTTAGAAGTACAGCAAAATACTTCAAAGTGGTTAGCAGGGTGTTGTTTTCCTGGTATAACGGCCCTTCATAAGTGTTATAATCAATGAGGTACGATTGGGGAAAGGCTCCCACATGTTGGCTTATTTATTAAAAGGCTTCTTTTAATTATTGTTTTACTGAAGTCATAAAGAAAGAATTTTAGTACAAACCAATACCCCCTAACTCTTGGCAAGGAATAAGCTTGGTCCTGCATCACAGCAAATCTGGGAAGTATAGAGAAGGTAGGATAGAGATACAACTTGCTTTTATGTTTATTTAAAAACAAATCTAAGGCTAGTTAGGTGGATAAATTACTTAAGCAAATTTCCTGGGTTGCACTTTAAATATATTAAATGGAAAGAGTAAACTGAACAGGCCTATATTTTAACCTAGTGTATAAAATCAGTGGATACCAAATGATTCTTCAGCTTGGGTATATTTATAATGACCACATGTCCTACATTTACCAAAATGGTTTCCATTCAAATATTCCTATTCCATTTGTATTTCATTTTTGGCTTAACAAAGATATTCCATGTCTAACGGGTCTCTCTTTCTCAAAAACAAACAAATACTATAGCTTTAATTGCTGGAAAGATTTCCAAGATACAGCCAGTACTCTTGAAAATTTCCCACATAAGGTAGAATTTGGAACTAAGAAAATGATGTTTGTGTTCAACATCATTTTCTCTCCAAATAATCATCATGCTTGTGTAACAGAATCTAGTGTAGATTTAAATTATTATTCATTAATTACAAGAAAGTCCACTGACATCATTTCTGTAGTGGGAAAAGGCATATCACAAGTGTTGCATGAAGTATGTATGTGAGTATGTTATGAATACCTAGGTTACTTTGAGAAAAACATTTATAATAGAAATTAGGAATGCTGGATATCGTTGTACTGACTCACATATATTAAACCTCAATAGAAATAGAGATTATTTATCTTACAATTTGTGGTACTTTCCAAATGTGAGGATGAATAACAGGAATCCTCATTGATTATGGAACACTATCCTTCAAAATTAAATATTGCCTCTTTCCAATTCGCTTTATTTTTTCCTTCTGAAATTCCAGGGGTACATGCTTTCAGTCCATTCTTCTCCGTGACTTTCATCCTCTCTTTAATGTGTGTTGGTGCTGCGTTGACGATTTCATCAGATCTGTCTTCCAGTCTACTAATTCTTTATTTTGTAAATTTCAGCTCTGCTTAATCTACTCTGTAATCCATACATATTAAAACAAAGATCTTGTGAAGACCTCTGTGTTCTGGGTCTTTTATATGGTATATTGTTCTTTTGTTTTACTTTAAAAATTAACATGAAATATACATATATATTGTGTGTATAATTTACTAATCATACTAAATGTATTTTTCAGTGAGTTTCTTGTGGATGCTTTTATCTTTTCAATTCTTTATTCTTTTTTGTCTACTCCCTGTGTTGAGAAATTATATGTCCTCTAGTTAATCATTAACACACACACAAACACATACATTTAATTGTGGTAAAACAACATAACATTGAATTTGTCATTGTAATCATTTTAAAGTGTACATTTCAGTGGCATTAACTACATTCACAATGTGCAGACATTGTGCAAATGGAACTATCTAGTTCTGGAAATTTTTTATCACCCCCAGCAGAAACCATGTGATCACTAAGCAGTCCCTCCCAATTCACCACTCTCCCAACTCCTGGCAACTTGCTCTCTCTGTGGATTAGCCTATTCTGGATATTTCCTCTAAATGTAATCATACAATATGTGTCCTTTGTGTCTGGCTTCTTTCACTTAGCATGTTTTCAAGGTCTGTCCATGTTGTAGCCTGTATCAGTGGCATATGAATAATTCTCTCTATGGCTGAATAATAGTCTATTGAATGGCTGTCCCACATTTTATTTATCCGTTTACCTGTTGATGGACATTTGGGTTGTTTCTACCTTCTAGTTATTGTAAATAGAGCTCCTGTGAACATTCTTGTACAGGTTTTTGTTTGAACACCTGTTTTTAATCCCTGTGTATATATACACCTAGGAGGGACATTACTGGGTTATATGGTAATTCCATGTTTAACTTTTTTTTTTTTTTTTTTTTTTTTGCGGTGTGCGGGCCTCTCACTTCTGTGGCTTCTCCCGTTGCGGAGCACAGGCTCCGGATGCGCTGGCTCAGCGGCCATGGCTCACGGGCCTAGCCGCTCTGCGGCATGTGGGATCTTCCTGGACCGGGGCACGAACCTGTGTCCCCTGCATCGGCAGGCGGACTCTCAACCACTGAGCCACCAGGGAATCCCCCATGTTTAACTTTTTGAGGAAACACCAAATTGTTCTCCACAGCACTGCACCATTTTACATTTCCACCAGCAATGCACAAGGATTCCAATTTCTCCACATCGTTCCAAACACTTGTAATTTTCCTTTTTTTTTTAAATGGCCATCCCAGTGGAGGTAATGTCTCGTGTCACATACCACAAGTGGTGTCTCAGTGTGGTTTTCATTTGCATTTCCTCAATAACTAAAGCCATTTAGCATCTTTTCATGTGCTTGTTGGCTATTTGGAATTTTTCTGGAGAAATGTCTATTATAAGTCACTTATCCATTTTAAAATTGGTTTGTTTGTCTTTTTGTTGCTGAGCTGTGAGTTCTTTATATATTCTGGATATTAGACCCTTATCAGGTATATGACTTGCAAATATTTTCTCCCAGTCTGTGGATTGTCTTTTCACTTTCTTGATAGTGTCCTTTGATGCACGGAAGTTTTAAATTTCGATGAAATCCAATTTATCTATTTTATCTTTTGTTGCCTGTGCTTTTGATGTCGTATTTAAGAAGCCATTGCCAAACAATTGCTAAATTCATGAAGATTTTGCCCTATTTTCTTCTAAGAGTTTTATAGTGGTAGACCTTAAATTTAGACCTTTGAATCTTTACGAGTTAATTTTTGTATATAGTGTAAAGGTCCAACTTTATTCTTTTACATGTGGGTATCTATTTGTCCCAGCACCATTTGTTGAAGAGACTATTCTTTCCCCATTGAATAGTCCTGTTATCGTTGTTGCAAATCAATTATAAATCTCCTATTCTCTACCCACCTCCAAAAAAAGAAATCACACTCTCCAGTTCTTCCTCCCAGGCTTTCAACAGGTCGCTTGTTTGCCCCAACTTTTATTTTTCTTCCCCAGGTGGCAGCAACTTGTTCATTGGTTTTCCTTGTTTTAGAGGACCACATAACCACTCCACTGTATGATAGAGTTATGAGTTAGGCAAAACCAAGGGAGGACCCTTGCAGAAGTCTTTTGGGGAAACCCCACTTAACATCAGAACACAGAAACACAATTCTGTGGGAACAAGTTCCTTTCTGCTGCCTCTGGTACTAGATATCCACACTGGAAATGCAGGCTGTCATCTTCTAGAATGTCGCCATGCCAGGGAAGACGTGGAGCTAGGGTAAGTTAAAATACCACAAGAATCTCTTACCCTATTTCAGTGGCTTTTTCTGGTGATTAAGCCCTTCGTTGCTGAAAACCTTCAGCTATCTTCCAGAGTTCTGATAAAATTGATTCCAACATGTTGTTTTGGTGTTCCAAATTTTTAGTGTTTTTTTTTTTTTTTGCGGTACGCGGGCCTCTCACTGCTGTGGCCTCTCCCGTTGCGGAGCACAGGCTCCGGACGCGCAGGCTCAGCGGCCATGGCTCACGGGCCCAGCCCCTCTGCGGCATGTGGGATCTTCCCGGACCGGGTCACGAACCCGCGTCCCCTGCATCGGCAGGCGGACTCTCAAACACTGTGCCACCAGGGAAGCCCCAGGTATTGTACCTTTTGATTTTTAAATCTTGAATTACATAGCATTTTACCTAAAAAATAATCAACTCACATTTATAGCCGATTACAAATGTCAAAGGTGAAGTATCATGTTGTAAATCTTCCTTATGTAAAATGAGGAAACATACTTTTACTTGCTTTCATTCATTCAATTAAAAATACTTCATGAGGAGCTTCCTCATGAGTCCACCTGCCAATGCAGGGGACAGGTTCGAGCCCTGGTCTGGGAAGATCCCACATGCTGTGGAGCAACTATGCCCGTGCACCACAGCTACCGACCCTGTGCTCTAGAGCTGGCGAGCCACAACTACTGAGCCCACACACCACAACTACTGAAGCCTGCACACCTAGAGCCTGTGCTCCGCAACAAGAGAAGTCACCACAATGAGAAGTCCGCGCACCACAGTGAAGAGTAGCCCCCACTCACTGCAACTAGGGAAAGCCTGCACGCAGCAACGAAGACCTGACGCAGCCAAAAATCAATAAAAATTAAAAAAATAAAGTAAAAATAAAACTTCATGAATACCTATTACGGTTCACTAGTCACTGTTCAAGTTGTGAAAAATAAGGATAAAAATCTCTCCCTTCTTGGAGCTTAAGGGAGAGAGATAATAAACAAGTAAATGACCATTTTTCATTGATTCAAAGAAGTACATTTTTTTCACAGTTTAACATCTTTGAAATCAGGATGCCTCTTACAACTGGTGATATATTTAATTGGCCATGATTTTTGGAGTAGAATAGTTTTAAAATGGTGAGCCTTATAGTTAATGATGTCTTACATTAAATGAAATATTGTATGTCAAATGGTGATAAATACTGTGGAGAAAAAGAAGGCAGAGAAGGGAGATGGGAATTTCTGGAGAAGTATTGCATTTTTAAGTAGGATGGTCAAAGGATGCTTTCCTGAGAAGGTGACTTTTGAGCAGAGAGCTGAAGGAGATGAGAGAGTGAGTAAGACCACTCATATACACTGCTTCACTTTCAAGATTGTCATTCATATGGATTATGTGAAGAGCCTCACACATATGCTCAGTGCCTACATGGATGTCAAGGGGAAGAATAGTCTAGGAAAGAGTGCAGCGTATGCAAAGATATTGAGGCTGGAGAGCATCTGGCATGTTCAAGGCAAGGAGTGAGCATAGGGAAGAGGAGTAGATGATGTTGCACAAGTCAGTAGGGGGACTTCCCTGGTGGCGCAGTGGTTAAGAATCTGCCTGCCAATGCAGGGGATATGGATTCGAGCCCTGGTCAGGGAAGATCCCACATGCTGCGGAGCAACTAAGACCATGCACCACAACTACTGAGTCTGCGCTCTAGAGCCCATGAGCCACAACTACTGAGCCTGTGTGCCACAACTACTGAAGCCTGCACGCCTAGAGCCTGTGCTCCGCAACGAGAAAAGCCACCACAATAAGTCTGCACACTGCAACGAGAAGCCCACACACCACAGCGAAGAGTAGCCCCCGGGCTTCCCTGGTGGCGCAGTGGTTGAGAATCTGCCTGCCAATGCAGGGGACATGGGTTCGAGCCCTGGTCTGGGAAGATCCCACATGCCGGGGAGCAACTAGGCCCATGAGCCACAACTACTGAGCCTGCGCGTCTGGAGCCTGTGCTCCACGACAAGAGAGGCCGCGATAGTGAGAGGCCCGCGCACTGCGATGAAGAGTGGCCCCCGGGAAGAGATATGGGAACATATGTATATGTATAACTGATTCACTTTGTTATAAAGCAGAAACTAACACGCCATTGTAAAGCAATTATACCCCAATAAAGATGTTAAAAAAAAAAAAACCTATTTCACATGAAATACAAAAAAAAAAAAGTGGCCCCCGCTTGCCACAACTAGAGAAAGCCCTCACATAGAAACAAAGACCCAACACAGCCAAAAATAAATTAATTAATTAGTATTAAAAAAATATATAAAAGAGTAGCCCCCGCTTGCTGCAACTAGAGAAAGCCTGCATGCAGCAACGAAGACCCAATGCAGACAATAAATAAATAACTAAACAAACAAATAAATAATTTTATTAAAAAATAAAAGTCAGTAGGAGCCAGTGTTTATAGGGTCCCATGGCCACTGTAGGACTTTGAATTCTACTTTGATTGAGATGGGCAACAATTTGAAGATGTGGACAAAACAACGATTATACCTGACATATTTTCAAAAGGAGCACACTGACTGCAGTGTTGATAAGAGAATGCAAAAGGGGAGAAAATAGGATATGGAGAGATGGATTAGCAGGCATACTGCAGTAATCCAGGTGTGTGTTTAAGGTGCCTTGGTGGAGAAGGTGAGAAGGAATAAGGTCTGGGTATATTTTGCAGGTGTGAAGGCCAGCGGGATTTGCTTAGGGAGTAAATATGGTACATGAGGGAAAGAGCAGAGCCAAGGATATTTCTAAGTTCTGGGGGCCTAAGCAATTACCCTCACTCCCCTGTTTGTTTCTATAATCTGGGGTTTAAAGCCCAAATTATACATTTAAAATTATTTTTTAATAACATACTTTTTTAAAAAGTACTATTATTTATATGTAGACTCAGTTTAGTAACCAAATATATTACATTCACATGGCATTATGTTAAACTGGTTTTAGTTCTCACCTGCTTTATTACCATTCCTGGGTTCTTGATTTTGAGCTATCTTTTTTAAAAAAGTTAATTAATTATTTAATTCATTTTTGGCTGCATTGGGTCTTTGTTGCTGTGCACAGTCTTTCTCTAGTTGTGGTGAACGGGGGCTACTCCTCGTTGTGGTGCGCAAGCTTCTCATTGCAGTGGCTTCTTTTGTTGCGGAGCATGGGCTCTAAGCGCGCGGCCTTCAGTAGTTGTGGCACGTGGGCTCAGTAGGTGTGGCTCGCGGCTCTAGAGCACAGGCTCAGTAGTTGTGGCGCGTGGGCTTAGTTGCTCTACGGCATGTGGGATCTTTCCGGACCAGGGCTCGAACCTGTGTCCCCTGCATTGGCAGGTGGATTCTTAACCACTGTGCCACCAGGGACATCCCTTGAGCTATGTTTTGAACTATCTCCATGCCTGACCTCTGTCCATAACATTCTACTCTGCCTTTTGGAATTTACAGTTTCCAGTTGGACATGGGGTAGAATGTGTAGGCAGTGAGAACAAGGACGATGGCATTTTGATTTTCTCTGTCTATCCATATGGTGGAAACATAGCTGCTTAGTTTTCTGCTTGGTACAAACTTTGTGTTTCTGAACCAGAGGAAAGACAGGATGAAAAAGTGTCACCTGCCTACTTATAAGGAGGCAGTCCTGCCCTTTTGTGGTTGTGTAGCAGGGGTAAGTCACTGATGTGATCATTCAGTCTGGTTCCATTGACCTTGCAGTGAATAATTTTCCCTGATTCTGGAAGCAGAGTGATTATCAGCACTTGTTTTCGGTGTTTCTGTTTTTTTTCGTTTGTTCTATGCCTCTGTATAATCTAGTGGAACGATGGTGCAGTGTGTGTCAAGGGTGGTTTGTTAGGCAGTATTTTAAGTGGGAATTCAGAGCCTTTAAAATTAAAAATAATAGAGCAAGATGACTTAGTTGAAAAGGCACCAGCTGAGAATAACTTAACTTGTTCAAGAGACTTTATCTTCTTTGGACTCTGCAGTGTTCTGACTTTTAACAATATTTCAAAATAGCACTATTACCTGCACATACAATTATCACTGGGAGCATTTGTGGAGAATTATGTCTTGTATGACATCATGTATAGCACCCTACTCCTTTATCCTAAATAGCTTTCAGTTTGTGTTTTGTTGAGCAGACTTTAAAAGCAAAGTCACCCCCATATATGCAAGACCACAGCATGAAAGCTAATGGAAGTATATTGCTTTCATGTAGATCCAGAGAACTAAGACATTTTTTCAGAAATTTAGGGGGTAACATGTGAACTGTATGATACTGTGGTTTGTGGGCAATACCCAGCTCTGCCTCAGGTGTTTTGTGTGTTGTTATGTTGAGGTCTATTTATATACTTATGTACTTATGAGCTCCTTATGCACTTCTGTGGAACAGCAAGATACTGGCTCTGTACACTCCCTAGAATAACAGCTCTAAGAATAGTGCTTTTATAGTATATACATAGGAACAGTCCATTTCTATATATTTCTAAATGTATTTTTATTTCTATATTATATACAGGCACACTTCGGAGATATTGTGGGCTGGGTTCCAGACCACTACAATAAAGTAGATATCACAATGAAACGAGTCGCACAAATTTTTTGGTTTCCCAGTGCATATAAAAGTTATGTTTACACTATCCTATAGCCTATTAAGTGTACAGTAGCATTATATCTTGAAAAATCATGTACATACCTTAATTAAAAATACTTTATTGCTAAAAATTGTTAACCATTGTCTGAGCCTTCAGACTGTCGTTGTCTTTTTGCTGGTAGAGGGTCTTGCCTCAGGGTGGATGGCTGCTGTCCGATCGAGTTGGTGGCTGCTAAAGCTTGGGGCTTTGGAAATTTCTTAAAATAAGAGAACAATAAAGTTTGCTGCATCGATTGACTATTCCTTTCACGAATGATTTCTCTGTAGCATGCAATGCTATTCTTCAGCATTTTACCCACAGTAGAACTTCTTTCAAAACTAGAGTCAATCCTCAGCAGATCCAGCTCCAGGAGGGAGAGAGGATGCTTCATGGCTCCTTGCCCATCCAATATCACATCTGGCCCCATCAGGAGCTTGTCTGGCATTAGATGACAGGACTTACTCTACAATACCCATGGAATCCCTACCATGGCCCTGAGCCCCCTCCCCTCATATCTTACAACAAGCCTCTCTCAGATGTCTCTTACAAAAAGCTTCTCCAAATCCGCAGTGGTGCATATGATCTCCTGCAAATCCTCCTCACTCCTCTTCCAGTGGGGCTTGATTAATGAGCTCCATAGCATCTAATCCAGTGTTCTGCAAATAGTATTTGATCAGTGAATGTTCCTTGCATTAAAAAAAATAAACTAGAGTCAGTTTTCTCAAAGCCTGCCACTGCTTTATCACCTGTTTATGTAATATTCTAAATCTTTTGTTATCATTTCAACAATTTTCACAGCATCTTCAGCAGGGTTAGATTCCATCTCAAGAAACCACTTTCTTTGCTCATCCATAGGAAACAACTGCTCATCCTTTGAAGTATTATCATGAGGTTACAGCAATTCAATTCTATCTTCAGGCTCCACTTCTAATTCTAGTTCTCTTGCTGTTTTCATTACCTCTATAGTTACTTCCTCCATTGGAATCATCCATGCGGGTTGGAATCAGCTTCTTCCAAACTCCTGTTAATGTTGATATTTTGGCTTCTTCCCATGAATCACAAATGTTCTTAATGGCATCTAGAATGGTGAATCCTTTCCAGAAGATTTCCAATTGACTTTGCTCAAATCCATCAGAGGAATCACTATGCATGGCAGCTATAGCCTTACTTAGTGTATTTCTTAAATAATGACTTGAAAGTTGAAATTACTCCTTGCTCCATGGGCTGCAGAATGGATGTTGTGTTAGCAGCATGAAAACAGCATGAATCTTGTATATCTCTGTCAGAGCTCTTTGGTGACCAGATGCATTATCAGTGAGCAGTAATATTTTGAAAGGAATCTTTTTTTTCTGAGTAGTATGTTTCACTAGTGGGCTTAAAATATTTGGTAAACCATGTTGTAAACATATGTGCTGTTATCTAGGCTTTGTTGTTCCATTTATAGAGCCCAGGTAGAGTAGATTCAGCATAATTCTTAAGGGACCCAGGATTTTTGGAATGGTAAAAGAGCACTGGCTTCAAGTCACCAGTTACATTAGCTCCTAACAAGAGAGTCAGGCTGTCCTTTGATGCTTTGAAACCAGGCATTGACTTCTCCTCTTTAGCTATGAAAATCCTAGATGTCATCTTCTCCCAATAGAAGGCTGTATTGTCTACATTGAAAATCTGTTGTTTAATGTAGCCACCTTCGTGAATTATCTTAGCCAGATCTTCTGGATAACTTGCTGCGGCTTCTACATCAGCACTTGCTGCTTCACCTTGTACTTTTACGTTATTGAGATAGCTTCTTTCCTTCACCCTCAGGAACCAACCTCTTCTAGCTTCAAGCTTTCGTTATGCAGCTTCCTCACCTCTCTCAGCCTTCAGAGAATTAAAGAGAGTTAGGGCCTTGCTCTGGACTAGGCTTTGGCTTAAGGGAGTGTTGTGGCTGGTTTGATCTTCTATCCAGTCCACTAGAACTTTTCCATATCAGCAGTAGGCTGATTCTCTTTCTTATCATTTGTGTGTTCACTGGAGTAGTAGTCTCCTTCAAGAACACTTCCTTTGCATTCACAGCTTGGCTAACTGGCACAAGAGGCCTAGCTTTCAACCTATCTTGACTTTCCACATGCCTTCCTCACTAAGCTTAATCATTTCTAACTTTTAATTTAACCTGAGATATGAGCAACTCTTCCTCTCACTTGAACACTTAGAGGTCATTGTAAGGTTATTAATTGGCCTAATTTCAATGTTGTTGAGCCTCAAAGAATAGGGAAGCCCAAGGAGAGCAGGAGAGAGGGGAATGACTGGTTGGTGGAGCAGTCAGAACCTACAACATTTATCGGTTAAGTTTGCTGTCTTATATGGCTGTGGTTTGTGGCGCCTCCAAAGCAATTACAATAGTAACATAAAAATCACTGACCACAGATCACCATAACAAATATAACGATAATGAAAGAGTTTGACATATTGCAAGAATTAGCAAAATCTCACAGACACAGAGTGAGCAAATGCTTTTGGAAAAATGGCACCAATAGACTTGCTCGACGCAGGGTTGCCGCACACCTTCAATTTGTAAAAAACACAGTATCTGTGAAGCTCAATAAAGTGAAGTGCATTAAAACGAGGTATGCCTGTATAGGAACAGTAAGTATTCTGGTGTGAGTCTTTAGAGGCAAAATAATATCGTCTCTTTTTAAATGCTGTACAAGTCTAGTGCCAGGAAGGCCTTGAAAGCCTAGCCATCTGTCAGCAGAGAGAAAAAACTGGTACCAACAGAAAGAAATTTTGAGTGAAGGGAGCTTTCCTTAGGATATTCTAGTCATCCTTTGTGAATTTTGCTTTATTGAAAAATATAAACAAAATCAGTTTTCTATGCTTTGTCCTGCTTCGTAATGCTGCAGTGAAGATTTTCTTTTATGGGTGGTTGTGGGTTGTCTACATTCTACTGGATGATATTTTAATAAAATTTAAACTTAACAGGGTAAGGAAATTTGTAGCTATACACCTAGCATTGTTATTCCCAGGCTAATTTTAAGAAAATATTTTAATATCTGATGGAAATAACAATTGGTCCATGTTAACTTTGCAAATAGCCACTCATCCAAAGGATATTAACAATAGAAGTAGAAAAAGTGGTAAAGGATAACAATTTATTTTTATTTCTTTGCTCTTCCCCAGGAAGAGACATGTGGTTAAAAAATTGGTTGAGTGGTGAGGCTTTAGGCCATTCTGTGAAACTGTTCTCTTGATTATGCAGAATTATTATGAATACAAGTGTTATTTCTAAGCACCTTCTATGTTTACTGGCCTTTTCTAGGTATCTCGAGAAATTAAACAGACAAACAAACAAATCTTAGACTAGTAGGGGAAATGTCATGTTCTGTCCAAACCACAATAGAAAATAATCAGAATTAATTTGCATTGTCATTCCTGTCTGTGGCTAGAAATAATTTTATTTTGTGGAGTATGGGGACTAATATTTTAGAGTCTTTCTGCAAAATATGACTAATTTTCTAAAACAAAAACAAAACCAAAAAACTTAAACATTAGTATTTCAAATTTCTCAATTACTTTTATCTTTATTGCATTCTATAAGCAATATGTATAACCTTCCATAAATGTCTTTTAACCTCTGTAACTTTTAGGATACTAAAAAGCCATTAAATTTCAATATTACATTTCAGTGTTTAAAGCCCAATGAATAATTCAATTAATGAGAACACTATGTGCCATTGGACGTGGTGTGGCTTGCTCTCTTTTGTCAATATTAGTTGAAAGGGTTGTGGAAAGGGGGTAAATTAGACTAGATTTTTTAAAACAATAGAATTTATAAGAATAAATTGTATTTACCTTTGGGACGCATTAAGGTACCTGCTTAGAAAAACAGGCCATTCATTTCTCCTGTTCTTCAACCCGAGTCTCCGTTGGTGTCTGTCCCTGCTGTCATGGCTCCGTAACCTGCTGAGGTCTCAGGTGGAGAAGCCACAGTTGCTCAGCTGTTCTAGATAATCTGCAGAATTCATTATTTTTCTGCAGACAATGTGGAGGCTATCACTATAGCCTTCTTTTAAGAAAACCTTTACTACAAAGACAAACTCGCAAGGCAATATTGTATAGCTCATTCACGTGGTAGAGGATTTTTGGCAGGGAGGGATTTACAAAGGGAATTACCCTGAGATTCCTGCAAAAATCAATCTCCCTTGTGCAATAAAACGCAAACTGACTGCCACAATTTTTTGGATGAAATTTTCAGGAAGACTTACTGAGAAAATAAGTAAATTGAATCCTTTCCAGGCATTTTTAGGAAGGGAATTTTTATTGTAATTGAACAGCTCCTCAAAATTGTTTTTCCTTACAGTTTTCTGTCATTCAGATCTTGGGCAGGAGTTTTAATTCCAGATATTAAATATTGATACGCATTCATCTCTTGAATTGCTTTCATTACCACCAAAGGATGTATTTTTGGCCAGGAAACTGTTATAGATTTTTAGTGGAATGATTTACTGGCTTATAATTTGAAAATACGAAGCCTGTAGAATATTAAGTATAGAATATTGGTAGGAGAATTACCTACTCCTATAAGAGAATGCCCGCCAAATTGTAACTGCTTTTATTCTTTGTGTTCACGTGCTCCTGTGTGTGCATGTGTGAACATGCATGTACCTATGTGCACGCGTGCACACACACACACACACACACACTGTGTGTGGTTAGGACAGTGGGGATGACAATGTTATATTTCCTCAGTTTAAAAAAAAAAGTAGGGGATTTTCATAAATAAAACTTTAATATTGGTGTCAGTGAGCTCTAGTCATGGGAATGTGAGGTATAGAATTGGGTCTTTTATTAGCAGTTGCCAGATTGGAATGCTTTCTAAAGCCAGATTGAAATCTCTTCTAAAGCAAAGGAAGATATTTACCTTAAGAAGCTAAGGCACAGGAGCTCGATTGGAGACTGCTGTACAAATAAATGCTAATGCAGTGGAATGTTATTTGCGTCAGTCTCCTCCTAAATACATCAATTTTCTCTTTTGGTATTCCAAATGCTCAATTAAATTCTTCAATTTTTTTTTCCCCCTAAGGAGAATGACTTGAACATAGAATTAGTTCCAGCTGAAGCAAGACTATTAACCTGTTATTTCTGGGCTGCATTTGTATATATTATATACTAGTTTGAAAATGATTCAATAATGAATTTGCAGATCATGACACAATAATACTATTAATACACTGAAATATGTGGTTAAATGAGCACTGAATTTTAAATGAGTATTATCTTTTAATGGTGTATAATTAAGATTTTCCTAACTATGCATTTTTACAGTACAGTTCTTTCTGAATTCATATTTATATATGCTTCTAGAAAGAAACCACACTAAATGAAAAAAGAAGGATTTAACATAAAAACCCAGGAGTAGGGCTTTGCAAATTGGAGATATAAGAAGGTAGCATAAATGTGTATCTTTTTTATAAAGTTAATGGCAAGGAGTTAGGATTTTATTGTGCTTTTATTTTATAAATTAAAGGAAATTGTTATCATTTGGACAGCATGTTGGAAGATGCTTACCGTTCTTTTTGAAATGTTCATGTTCCACAATATGCTGTATATTAAGAGTTAACAGATTTATTTGGCAATAAAGGAGTAGAAAAATAACATAAAGAAGAGCCATTTATCATTGAAATAAACTCTCCTTTTGAGAGCTCATATTGCAAAATCTGAGACAAAGTGATGTAAACAATATCTGTGAACACTGAATTTATTATAGAAATGATGAATTATCATTTTTATGGAATCAAAATCAAAAGCCAAGAAGGGAGAGTTTGAAGTAATCACAATCAAGGCCCTGCCTCTTATGCCCACCCCATGTAGACAGCGGGTGAACTTGAGTCCTTTCTTTAGTCTCCACTGAGGGAAATTCACTACTTTATACAGGAATTTGACGCTCAATGAAAACAAGAAATTCATACTTATATATAAATAAACAAATTAGCTCTTTATAATTTAGCTATGGAAGGTAAGTTGATAACAGTAATGTGTAAGTTTATATGTATGTTATTATTTATAGCAAAAATACCTATTAAAAGAGTCTTCAGAGACATATTACATATGATGTATAGACCTTGTTTGCATCCTCATTCAAACACCAGGTCTAAAAGGACGTTTTTGAGATAATTGGGAAAATTAAACATGAATTAGAATATAGACAGTATTAAAAATATTTCAGTAATTTTTTTGAGTTTAATAACAGGACAGTGATTTTGTTTTTTAAAACTCCCTTATCTGTTTGACATAAATACTGACATACTGATAGAAATACTGACATATTTCTAGGAGAAATGATATGATACCTGGACTTTGCTTTAAAATACTCCAGAAAAAATTTGGAAGGAGGTTGATGAAACAAGAAGACGAGAAAGCTGTTGAAGCTGGGCAAAAACATTTAAAATCTTCCATAATAAAATGTTGGAGAAAAAAATAAAGCACTCATGTCTGAATGTACACATTCAAGTATTACTTGAAAAGTAGTCATCTTGGAAGGTGTTATGCTTATTCTATACTTATTCCAATAGCAGCACCAGTAGTTAAAATAGCTCTGAAACACATTTTTTTTATTAAAAAGCAGAAATATATTTATTCATATAATTACCCCTTTCTTTATCAGTATCATGATTAAAATTTTTTTACCTCTTTATTGGAGTATAATTGCTTTACAATGTTGTGTTAGTTTCTGCTGTATAACAAAGTGAATCAGCTATACGTATACATATATCCCCATATCTCCTCCCTCTTGCGTCTCCCTCCCACCCTCCCTATCCCACCCCTCTAGGTGGTCACAAAGCACCAAGCTGATCTCCCTGTGCTATGTGGCTGCTTCCCACTAGCTATCTATTTTACATTTGGTAGTGTATATACGTACATACCACTCTCTCACTTCGTCCCAGCTTCCCCTCCACCCCACCCCACCCCCCAGTGTCCTCAAGTTTGTTCTTTACGTCTGTGTCTTTATTCCTGTCCTGCCCCTAGGTTCATCAGAACCATTTTTTTTTTTTTTAGATTCCATATATATGTATTAGCCTATGGTATTTGTTTTTCTCTTTCTGACTTACTTCACTCTGTATGACAGACTCTGGGTCCATCCACCTCACTACAAATAACTCAATTTCGTTTCCTTTTATGGCTGAGTAATATTCCATTGTATATATGTGCCACATCTTTTTTATCCATTCATCTGTCAGTGGACACTTAGGTTGCTTCCATGTTCTGGCTACTGTAAATAATGCTGCAATGAGCATAGTGGTACGTGACTCTTTCTGAATTATGGTTTTCTCTGGGTATATGCCCAGTAGTGGGATTGCTGGGTCATACGGTAGTTCTATTTTTAATGAAACACATATTTTGAAATTGTGTTCACAACAGTGGAATTCTAAGCTTCTGGACTACATGGCTCATGTTAGAGTTGGGGTTTCCAGGGGAGCAAGGTAGAGTAGGGAGTCCTTTGTCAGCAAACACACAGCATCCAAAGGCAAGAGAAAAAGTTAAGTCAGAGTTTATTTGGAAAATTAGTAGTTTAAGCAGTGGGGAAATCATTGCTAATACCCAGTTAAAAGAGCCAGACGTAGAATCAAGTTCTGGATTCAAGATCTATAAGTTGGGAATAGGGTAGAGATTGACATAAAGTTGAAAAATACTTGCTGACCTCAAACAAGCTAAGTTGTCTAGTATTACTAGATAATAATGAACACCATTAGGTTCATAAGGTGTGCTGGGGATGTGGGCAGGAGATAAGCAGAGGAGCCAGCGCAGGACAATCAGGAATGCTTACTCTAGAAATGTACCTCACTTTACAGCCCACATTATATCACCCAGTTTGGACATATACTTTTAATCACTGAACTTGGCTCTGAATGCCTTTTGTTTACTTTCACAATTTAGATACACCCTGAAGAGATGCAGCTTTGCTCCCCTGGACGATATGCAAACGAATATGTCACAGGTTTCAAAGGCCATTCCAAAATAAGAGTTGCAAAAGACTGGCCAATAGAAGCCTTGAAATAAACCTATAGCTTCCTTTCTTCAAAAGGACAAAACCTGTTTAATGTAAAAAGTCTGTTATGTTTGTTAAAAAGTCAGCCATGTTACTTTGTAGTTATAGCTCGTACTTGTTATTGATTTATAATTTCTCATGTAAAGGTGATAAAATTGAATAGCATCACTAAATTCTAATAATGCACAGGAAAAGGAGGGGTGTGTGTGTGTGTGTGTGTGTAAGACAGAGAGAAAGAGACAGACAGAGACAGAGACAGAGATGAGGGGGGTAGAGAGGGAGAGAGAGACCTTTCCTTCTAGCTCTTGGAGCAGCTGGGTAGCTGCTGTACCTCCTTGCCTCCTCCTCTCAAAGTCCCTCTTGGTTCTTATAACAATTGACTCTGTCACTGATTCATGTGAGAAGCAGCACTGACTCTTCTAAAAGGTCACCTTATTCATTCATTAAACGCCATCCACCTTGCCATATACCATAGCACGAAAACACCTTACCTGACCACTGGGAACACTGAGAATAAATGCAGTCACTTCCTTTCTTTCCCTGGGGGCTCATGACTACCTAGCCACACAAAGATGAGGATGTAGCTGATAAACACAAAGCTTAGGCTGACACACACCCCCCACTCACACATTAAGCTGGTGAACAAGAATCCTTATGACTATAATCTGGACAGAAATCATTGCAAAAGTGCCCTTCATCCTGAAGGTCCCTCCTCTGTCACCACCTACATGAACTGGAGGTTGCTCTGCCAGTGACACTACGATGGGGACAGAAGGGAGGAAGACATTAGCAAATGCTGTTTCTTCTTTTCTTCTTTGTAGTTCTCACAGTCCTACTGTATGCCTGACATCTGACACAATGAATACATTATCAAGTCATTAGCCCTCCTGAAAAATGCGATGCTTGGATCTTCTGTCAGTGTAGTATAGATCCAGAAGAGAAGTAGTTAAGTGTTAATGGATTTGCTTTAGGCATTTCGCAACCTATTGGTCCTAATTAGACTGAAAACGGGTTGCTATAGACAACCTGGAAATTTAAATAATGCATTTATTCTCATATATTCTTCCTAAACATGTCAGCAAGAAGCTAAAAAAAAAGACCAGAGAGATGTCTTAAAGCAGTGTTGGAATTTGCTTTTTCAAAACATAGGGCCAAAACACCACTGCATTTTTATGTGCAATTGATGGTTTGACTTGGCAAATCTTAAAATGGTGTTCTGAATATAGCACATGCAAGAAGCTTACACCATGTAGTGCCTAAACAATGTGGTTGCAAAAGACATTTGAATTAATCACTAGAAATGCAAAGGCTAAACTGCAGAAAAGCACAGATTCTCCAAACAAGGGGCAGGATGAGATCAGAAACCAGCATGGGTCCCGACGATGTTAAGCATAGAGAAATAAGAGCCAGAGGGGTCATTTATTATACGAGCTTTAATGAGCTGCAAGAGAGCAGTGCAGCAGTGGAGGTCCTTTGAAGTACCCAGAACCCTCAGAAGACAACATTTGGAAAGACATACAGGCATTTGCAATAATCAATAGGAGTGGTGGCAAAAGCATTAATTAAAGCTGCTGCAGTTTCTTGCAATCCAGTGAGGTTGAGATTTCAGATAATTGTAGTACAGTAAATGCAGTAAAGAAACTAAAGCTGTTTGTCTCATATGCAGGCCAATTTTCCATACACAATCAACTTACTTCTTATATTCCCTAACTCCTTCTCTAAACCCACTGAGGATTCGGAAGTCGTGATACAATATTAGTAAGAAAATTAGACTGGTAGCAAATCACAAGTTGCTTTCTGAGCAACACAGTAGGAGGTCAGTTAATATGACATACCCACAGCCTGTGTGCAGACACTCACATTTCCTAGGAGAGTCTAAGCAAAATACAGCCTTCAGGAATACACTCTTAGTAGCTTTTGCATAACAGTAACCAAGATGCTGATAGCAGCTAATGAAATTCTGATGCTGAAGAAGGTCCCCTAAGGGTCAGAACAAAGCCCTCTAGGAAAACAGTGGTAAATACCTTATTTAAAAAGTAAACAGTCTCATTTATTTATTCATTCAATATATATTTATCGCGGACCTTGTTTCTGTCACTTTCATTAGGCCTTGGAGATGTCCTGGTGAGAAAATACAGACTCTGTTCCTGACCTCATGGAGTTTAGAAGGAGACAAATTTTAATGAAACATTCACATAAATAAATGTATATTTACAAACTGTGAAATTGCTTTGGTAAAGGTAACTGATACTGTGAAAGCATGTAATAGAAGACACTGACCTTGACTGGTGAGGGTGATGAAGGAATATGAGGGATGACTAGGAATTCTAGAGAAGAGGAATTCAACAGAACTCTTGTTAGAAGGGAAAGAATGTGCAAAGAGCCTATGGCCTGAAGAAGCATAGTGCTTTAAGGAATGCAAGAGCCAGGGGCTTCCCTGGTGGCGCAGTGGTTGAGAGTCCGCCTGCTGATTCAGGGTACACAGGTTCGTGCCCCGGTCCGGGAAGATCCCACATGCCACGGAGCGGCTAGGCCCATGAACCATGGCCGCTGAGCCTCCAAGAAATGCGAGAGCCAGGATGTTTGATGGGCAGAGCGCAGGTAGTAACATATGAGGTGAGATGGAGACACATAGGCAGGCACCAGAACATGCAGGCCACAAGAATTTTTTATTCCATGAAACAAAGGGAAATTTAGGCAGAGGGATGATATAAGCCATTTGAAGTGATGGCTCTGGATAAAATGTGAAGAATGGATTGGAAGAAGTTAAGAAGGTTGCTATAGCCAGTAGCCCAGGAAGGAGAATGGTGGTTTAGACAAGGATGGTAATGAAGTACATGAGAGCCATGAACAATTCATGGAGAGATATTTAGAAGGTAAAATCCATAGAAGTTAATAAAGTTTTAGATATAGGGGTGGCGAGTGAGAGGGAGATCTTGAGGATGACTCTTAGATTCTGACTTCCATAATAGGATGACAAGGCATGATTTCCTTGGATAGGAAACCTTGAAAAACTAACTGGTTTATTACAAGTTCATTTTGAGGCATACATGGAGGTTGGGAGTGATTTTGATGGGTGCAAGTGGAGGTTTTTGACTCCAATTGGATATTTGGGTCTGGATCTAAGACAAGAGGTATGTACATTTGTGTGTCATTGATGTTGGGTTGGCCAAAAAGTTCGCTCTGGTAGTGAATACGTTGTTCAGTAAAGTTCTTGGTGAAAATGAAAAATGTGTCTTTTATTTTTACTTAAAACCGAATGAAGCTTTTGGCCAACCCAATATAAAGCTGATAATTGAAGCTATGGCTGTGCATGAAATTATCAATAGAAAGAGTAGAAAGTGAAAAGAGGAGATAACTAATATTAAGCCTTGAGGATCTATATTTAATAGAGTGGCTCCCAAAGTATAGTCCCCAGACCAGAAGTATTTGAATCACCTGGGAATCTACTGGAAAAGCAAATAAACCTACTGAATCGAAAACTCTGGGAGTAGGACTCAGCAACATGTCTTCAGATGGTTTTGATGCACTCTCAAGTGTGAGAACCACTGATAATGGAACGGTGGAGGACGTGTTGGTAAAGATGATGGAGCCTGAGCTGCTTGCCAGGTGGTAGAAGGAAAACCAAGAGAGTCATTAGAGTCCTTAGGGAAAGGGATGGAAAAATTCAAGGAGAAGGTCAAGGCCAACAGAGTCATATGTAGTCAGGAGATCAAGTGAAATGGAGATCACTTTCGACGTTAGAGAAAGCTGTTTTGGTAAAGGCTTGGGATGGAAATATACTGGAGGGTATTGGGGTATGAGTGGGAGGAGAAGAAAAGGATAAGGATTTACAACTCTTTTTTGAAGTTTGAATAGGCTCTGAGTCTGGAGGAGAAAATCGGGATGTGTTTTAATGCGTCATGAACATATTTAAATGTTGATAGAAAAGAGCCGATTGAGAGAGAGTACAGAGGAGACAGATCTAGTATATCAGCACTTGAGCATTCTTGGGAAGGCAAAGGGCATGGGTTCGAGAGCCCAGATAGAAAGACTGCGTTCAGATCAGCTCTCTTGTAGTTTAAGGGATAAGTAGAGGATCCTGTCTCATACCACCCTCTTCCTTGCTTGCTGTGCTCAAGTCATATGGACCTTTTTTGTTGTTGTTCCTTGAACATGTAATAAACGCATCTCTTCAGGACCTTGGTTCTTGCTTTCTCTCTTGATCTTCCCATGACTGACTCACTCTAGTCATCTGAGTCATAACTAAAATGCCACCTCCTCACAGAGCACCATATCTTAATGTTGCCGCCTTTTATTGCCATCCCCAATCATGGCCTAAGCCATCATCCTACTCTTATTCCTCACAGCAGCACTTTTCACTCTCTGAAATTATCTTATATAGTTATTCACTGGTAGGTAACTCCATGGGACAGAATGTCTTTGTCCTGTTCCCAGCTTGAGCTCTGGTTTTCAGGACAATACGTGGAGTATGGTAGGCATTCTACAAACATTTGTTGATGGAAAGAATAAAGAGTGAGTGCAGATCTATCTACCTTGTACATTTGACAGAGGGAGGTAGAAAGGTTTCCTTTCACTAGATTTTACTTTCTCTCAAAGGAATAAATCGGAGGTCATCTTCTAAGGCCAAAGGTCAGGGGAAATCGGGGATGTTGGTTTACTGAAGGGTGGAGAAGGTTTCCACTAGTCCTGGAGGTGGGAGAGTGAGTAGACTATAGAATCCAGAATGAATTCCAGGTGGTGTTGAGAGTCAATTTGAGGATGATAACCAATAACCTTGAACTTAGAGTGGTGCCAGTTGTTCTGCTGAGTGACTCTCCAGTGATGCTCATATCCATGGAGGGAGACATGGAAAAAGCAGGTGGTTAGGTACATCAGGGTTGGTATTTTTCCCATTATCATGGACTTAAGGGCCTGACAAGGCTAAAGGGTCATGGCAGAAATTGTCGAACAGGAAAGTTGTTCCAAAGAGCAGGATGTCTTGTTCTGAGTCACGGCTTCCGTGATCACAGAAGAGTGAATGGTGGCTGTGGAGGTGGAAGAAGTCATTAGAAAAGAAGGTCAGTGAATTGAGTTTCCCTAAAATGTCTTGAGGGCTCGAAATGTTTTATAAACCAACCAGATATTTCAAATCATAAGATACTTAACTAAAAAAATAACAGATAAAAATTGCCTTCTGAATCCAAGCCAATGAGTATAATGTGTTACCGTGAGTGTAATGTGTTACCATAATGGTAGATGTCATTTTTGTGCAGGCCTTAGGGTTGCATCTCTGAATTATGAGTGATAAAGTGAAACCTCATTACCTCATTCCACTAATGAAGAAATAGTGGTAATTTGGTTGCCAGCTGGGCTAATACTTTCATTAGTGAAAGAGCTATAGAGTAAGAAGAAATGGGTTTGTATATTGACTTTGTCACTTCTGTGTGTGTGGCCTTGGGCTAGCTTCTTAACTCTACTGAGCCTCTGTTTTTTTGCATCTGTGAAAAGGAGGGAAAATTTAAATGTCTCATAGCATTATCCTAAGGATTAAATGAGAACATGTAGGTAAAAGTGTCTGTAAACAATAAATCCCCATACAAAGAGAAGGCCTTTTTACAATCTTCAGAAAATATATTTCTTAAAGAAATTAACATCATAATAAGACCTCAACCAAATGCTTCTTATTACAAATTTTTCATCATCTTAGAAGAACTGTTTACAAATAATACATAAAATTATGATCATAGGGGCTTCCCTGGTGGCACAGTGGTTAAGAATCTGCCTGCCAATGCCGGGGACACGGGTTTGAGCCCTGGTCCTAGAAGATTCCCACATGCTGTGGGGCAGCTAAGCCCGTGTGCCACAACTACTGAAGCCCGCGCGCCTAGAGCCCGTGCTCCACAACAAGAGAAGCCACCGCAGTGAAAAGCCCGCGCACCACAACGAAGAGTAGCCCGAACTTGCCGCAACCAGAGGAAAGCCTGCGTGTAGCAATGAAGACCCGACGCAGCCAAAAATAAAATAAAATAAAATAAATAAATTTATTTTAAAAAATTATGATCATAATTATGTAATTAAAGTGGACTGAAATGAACTGTCCTGTTTTGCCAAACATACCTGAAATTAATGAAAACACATTTATTAAAAATAGTTTATAAAAATGGTTTATAATCCTGATGTCAAAGAGGCTATTGTCTCAGAATGTAAGTTATTTTATTTTAAAATATAGCAATTCTGGCACAGTGACTCTGTGTGCATTTGTGTGTTGTGTGTGTGTGTGTGTGTGTTTGTGCAGCATACCTGTAACTTCTGTAACTTTTTTCTTTTCAGATCAAAGTTGATACCTATAATTATTATCCTCATCTACACTAATTTAATTATGGAAGCATGATTTCCTATATCAATGAATAGACTTATTGATGCAACTTTACTAACATCTATAGCCTGACCAGATATTTCAAGTCATAATATAAAATACTTAACTGAAAATAAGAACACAGCATTACTATGTGAAATATACATAAATTATTTTGTTATATCTTTATAGTATTTTTTTATTTTTAGGGAGACACACATTGACCCAAACCTAGTGTTTGGTGTTGGAAGCAGGAGAGAAATGGAAGAGGTGATTTATTTATATATCAAGTAATGAGGACAAACCTCTCATTTTTACAGTATGATCAATGGTTATAAAATAACTCCAAATCTTCTCTTTACTGACTTGACAACACCTATATACTTCCCCCTACACCCTTTTCAGCTGTTGGCTCAATGGGGGTATAATTGAAAACAGACTAGTTACTCCTTTTTTTGAAAAATTACGGCTGTATGTGCTCTCCAGTGTGTGTTGCCCAGGCACTGTCAAGTGATGAAGCCACTTGAAAGTTCTATGAATATTTGTTTTGATTACTTACATCTAGGTTGTCTCAAGCTATTAAGAGAAGGAAGCTATGTTTCTTTCCACATCAACTCACTGAAGCCTGAGCTCACTTATCCGTCAAGTGAAAATGGAATTTAATTGGTGGCTGCTGAGAAAGTTCAACGAAAAGTCACCAGTACGATTTCCCATGCTGTGGATGCTTTCTGAGTTAAACTTGCCAGGATGCCAGCCAGTGTGAACCAATTTTCAGTAAACATTTTGTTATTCTAAAATTTTTGGTAAGGAAATTCTTAATTTATGTTTTTTCCTCCACCTGTTTTGGAAAACATCACTCAGGAACAATGCAAATCATTGTACCATAGACCCGAGGAAGGGAAGTAGAATATTCAAATGTTATAGGGGAAAAACAAGTCAAACACAATAATATTTGTAACAATGATGCATGTTTTTTTCCCTTCAAGTTGGACGTAAATTAGGAAATGTAATTAGGTGAACTAGATTAGTTTCCTATTAATGCTGCCTCCTGATTGAAAAAAGCCATGATTTGAATTCTCTTTCAAATTTTTCCATGTTGTTTTGGAAGAGCCCAGAAGCGACAGCCCAGCTATGTGGCTCACAAAGAAAGCATTCTACCTAAACTCCCTTCCAAGGAAAAAGTCAAAACTGACAGCACATTAGATGCACACATGGTTACACATCAACCTGAGTAGCCCTGGCATGGTGGTCTCTAGTGCCAGTACCAGTTGGGGACTATCGACCAAGCAATAAGCAGGAATGGACGCTTCAGGGATTCACCAGTCAAATGGATTGGTGGTAAGGCAGGGCAAGGGATAAGAAACAGAAATCCTAAATAATACTGGGTCCTCTGCATGCTGTCCTTGTCATTGCTTTACTCGGCATACCCTCCTCTTACTTTCATTTTCAGCCAGGTGGAGCTTCTTTCACTTTTACTAAAACAGTGGTGTATCTGGAAGTGGGGGTGGGGAGGGAGTGTCAGGGGCAGGGGGAACACCTGCGGTCCTGAGCGCATCTCCAAAGCAGTGCCTTTTCAGACCACAATGGGGACGAGAAGGTTGATAGCATCACCTCAGAGCAGACTCTGACTGTACCTATGATACAAAGGGGCCATTTGTTTTTTCACACTCTCTCTTCCCAGTCTGTCCACATGCTGTTCTTTTTTCCTACTCTTCCTTTTACTCTTGGATAACTCTTACTCACACTCCAGGCCTCAGCTTGGACATCACTTCCTATAGGAAGCCTTCCCCCATCTCCCCCTACCTGAGCTAGGTTGTTTTCTGTGTATCCATTGCCCCATTTACAGCTCAGCATTCACCACAGGGTGTTGCGACAGCTGGTTGGTTGGGTCCTTCACTAATTCATATGCTCTCTAAGGAAAGAAGCCCTATCTGTCTGGTATCCCAGTGTCTGACATCCCTACTGGATCATAATAGGCATGTGATAAAATACTTGTTAAATTGATGAATGAATGAATGATGAATGAACTACAACAATGTATACATCGTCTCAGGTGGATTTGAAATACAGCCTCTTTCTTATTTCAAATCACATCTGTTGTAAATCAAACATCAGCACTATATACAATGGCAGGGGAAAGTACATGTGCTTTGTTTTGGTCTACTCATTGATTAGGAGGCCTTAAAATGAGACTTTACAGACTGATCTCAGTTGACTGTTTAAAATATCTACGTAATGACTTAGCTATTATTTATAGAATATACATACATGATTAACATGATGGCATGTTAGTATTTATGTGGTTCCAGTTTTCCATAAATATCAAGTATTTATGGCAATGAGTATAAATTTTGAAACTGAGAACAACAGTTAATTTAAAGTCAGAAATAAATAGGGTACCGAGAAAGCTGTCTGAAGATGACATGGTATCTGTTTTGGTGACTGTGTGAGAGGAGGTAGGAAGACATGTTCTAGACGTCTTGTCACTTAAGACCAGACAGGAGAAACTTCTGCTGAGGGTCAAGTTAGGACTTAAACATGATGAGTGAAAACAAATGTTGGTAAAGCTTAGAGAGGGTAATAGTGATGAATTTGGGCTTCTCTGGCAGATCCCTTGAGGAGGTTTGACAGTTATCAACTTTCAATGGGGCAAAGGTTTTTATTTTAGTAGTTTGTCATATACATAGAAATTTGGGAAAATGACATATTCCACTGTGATCTCAATACCTCTATTAGGATGAAATTTCTTAATTGTGTTGATTTCACTATCTAAATAGATCTTTAATATACCCTTTTGTGTTTATCCCCACTGGAGATAAATAATTTGGTTTAGCCCCTTTATCTCTTTTATGTAGACCACTGGATAACCTTCTGATTGGTTCCTTTTTTTTTTTTTTAACTGATTGTGATTACCAGTATTTTTGGATTTATTTCAAATATCTTATTTTGTTCTTTTTATGTTACTTTTTAAAAATTTGATATTATTTATTGTTTTATACAGCAGCTTCTTACTAGTTATCTTTTTTATTTTATTTTTTTTGCTGTACGCGGGCCTCTCACTGTTGTGGTCTCTCCCGTTGCGGAGCACAGACTCCGGACATGCAGGCTCAGTGGCCATGGCTCACGGGCCCAGCCACTCCGCGGCATGTGGGATCTTCCTGGACCGGGGCACGAACCCGTGTTCCCTGCATCGGCAGGCGGACTCCCAACCACTGTGCCACCAGGGAAGCCCTAGTTATCTATTTTATACATATTAGTGTATATATATCAATCATAATCCCCCAATTCATCCCACCCCGTTGCCCCTGCTTACCCCCCTTGGTATCCATATGTTTGTTCTCTACATCTGTGTCTCTATTTCTGCCTTGCAGACTGGTTCATCTGTACCATTTTTCTGGATTCCACATATATGCGTTAATATACAATATTTGTTTTTCTTTTTCTGAATTACTTCACTCTGTATGACAGTCTCTAGGTCCATCGACATCTCTACAAATGACCTGATTTCATTCCTTTTTATGGCAGAGTAGTATTCCATTGTATATGTGTACCACATCTTCTTTATCCATTTGTCTGTGATGGGCATTTAGGTTGCTTCCATGACCTAGCTATTGTAAATAGTGCTGCAATGAACGTTGTGGTACATGACTCTTTTTGAATTATGGTTTTCTCAGGGTATATGCCCAGTAGTGGGATTGCTGGGTTGTATGGTAATTCTATTTTTAGTTTTTTAAGGAACCTCCATACTGTTCTTCATAGTGGCTGTATCAGTTTACATTCCCACCAACAGTGCAAGAGGGTTCCCTTTTCTCCACACCCTCTCCAGCATTTGTTGTTTGTAGATTTTTTGCTGATGGCCATTCTGACTGGTGTGAGGTGATACCTCATTGTAGTTTTGATTTGCATATCTCTAATATTAGTGATGTTGAGCATCTTTTCATGTGCCTCTTCGCCATCTGTATGTCTTTGGAGAAATGTCTATTTAGGTCTTCTGCCCATTTTTGGATTGGGTTGTTTGTTTTTTTAATATTGAGTTGCATGAGCTGTTTATATATTTTGGAGATTAATCCTTTCTCCGTTGATTCGTTTGCAAATATTTTCTCTCATTCTGAGGGTTGTCTTTTCATCTTGTTTATAGTTTCCTTTGCTGTGCAAAAGCATTTACGTTTCATTAGGCCCCATTTGTTTATTTTTGTTTTTATTTCCATTTTTCTAGGAGATGGGTCATAAAAGATCTAGCTGTGATTTATGTCAAAGAGTATTCTTCCTATGTTTTCCTCTAAGAGTTTTATAGTGTCCAGTCTTACATTTAGGTCTTTAATCCATTTTGAGTTTATTTTTGTGTATGGTGTTAGGAAGTGTTCTAATTTCATTCTTTTACATGTAGTTGTCCAGTTTTCCCAGCACCACTTATCGAAGAGACTGTCTTTTCTCCATTGTGTATCTTTGCCTCCTTTGTCATAGATCAGTTGACCATAGGTATGTGGGTTTATCTCTGAGCTTTGTATCCTGTTCCATTGATCGATATTTCTGCTTTTGTGCCAGTACCTATTGTCTTGGCTACTGTAGCTTTGTAGTGTAGTCTGAAGTCAGGGAGTCTGATTCCTCCAGCACCATTTTTTTCCCTCAAGACTGCTTTGGCTATTCGGGGTCTTCTGTGTCTCCATACAGGTTTTAAGATTTTTTTTTCTAGTTCTGTAAAAAATGCCATTGGTAGTTTGGTAGGGATTGCATTGAATCTGTAGATTGCTTTGGGTAGTATAGTCATTTTCACAATATTGATTTTTCCAATCCAAGAACATGGTACATATCTCCATCTGTTTGTGTCATCTTTGATTTCTTTCATCAGTGTCTTATAGTTTTCTGAGTACAGGTCTTTTACCTCCTTAGGTAGGTTTATTCCTAGGCATTTTATTATTTTTGTTGCAATGGTGAATGGGACTGTTTCCTTAATTTCTCTTTCTGATCTTTCTTTGTTAGTGTATAGGAATGCAAGAGATTTCTGTGCATTAATTTTATATCCTGCAACTTTACCAAATTCATTGATTAGCTCTAGTAGTTTTCTGGTGGCATCTTTAGGATTCTCTATGTATAGTATCATGTCATCTGCACACAGTGACGGTTTTACTTCTTGCTTTTCAATTAGTATTCCTTTTATTTCCTTTTCTTCTCTGATTGCCATGGCTAGGACTTCCAAAACTATGTTGAATAATAGTGGCAAGAGTGGACCTCCTTGTCTTTTTCCTGATCTTAGAGGAAGTGCTTTCGGTTGTTCACCATTGAGAATGATGTTTGCTGTGGGTTTGTCATATATGGCCTTTATTATGTTGAGGTAGGTTCCCTCTGTGCCTACTTTCTGGAGGATTTTTAGCATAAATGGGTGTTGAATTTTGTCAAAAGCTTTTTCTGCATCTATTGAGACGATCATATGGTTTTTGCTCTTCTATTTGTTAATATGGTGTATCACATTGATTGATTTGTGTATATTGAAGAATCCTTGCATCCCTGGGATAAATCCCACTTGATCGTGGTGTATGATCCTTTTAACGTGTTGTTGGATTCTGTTTGCTAGTATTTTGTGGAGGATTTTTGCATCTATATTCATGAGTGATACTGGTCTGTCATTTTCTTTTTTTGTAGTATCTTTGTCTGGTTTTCATATCAGGGTGATGGTGGCCTCATAGAATGAGTTTGGGAGTGTTCCTTCCTCTGCAATTTTTTGGAAGAGTTTGAGAAGGATGGGTGTTAGCTCTTCTCTAAATGTTTGATAGAATTCACCTGTGAAGCCATCTGGTCCTGGACTTTTGTTTGTTGGAAGATTTTTAATCACAGTTTCAATTTCACTACTTGTGATTGGTCCGTTCATATTTTCTATTTCTTCCTGGTTCAGTCTTGGAAGGTTATACCTTTCTAAGAATTTTTCCATTTCTTCCAGGTTGCCCATTTTATTGGCAGAGAGTTGCTTGTAGTAGTCTCTTATGGTGCTTTGTATTTCTGCAGTGTCCATTGTAAGGTCTCCTTTTTCATTTCTAATTGTATTTTTTAAAAATATTTATTTATTTATTTTATTTATTTATCTTTGGCTGCATTGGGTCTTCCTCACTGCACGTGGGCTTTCTCTGGTTGCGGCGAGCGGGGGCTCCTCTTCATTGCAGTGCGCAGACTTCTCATTGTGGTGGCTTCTCTTGTTGCAGAGCACGGTCTCTAGGAGTGAGGGCTTCAGTAGTTGTGGCTTGCGGGCTCTAGAGTGCAGGCTCAGTAGTTGTGGCTCACAGGCTCTAGTGTGCAGGCTTAGTAGTTGTGCCTCATGGGCTTAGTTAGTAGTTAGTAGGCGTAGTTAGTAGGCTTCCTAGCAGTCCCTGGAGCTGCCAATAAGTGAGGGATGGAGGATGTACCACCCCTGAAAAGACCATCTCCTGCAAAGTAGGAGTGGGCTGGGCCTGGGAGCGTAGCCCGTGCCACCCAGTTCACGCTTCTGTGTGCTTGCGGTTGTGTGGGGGTGGGGTGGTGGCCCTGGGGAGTGGAGCCCTCCCAGATGCCCTGCTGCAACTGGTTCCCAGTCCTTCTCTGGCTGGCCCTGCTCCCAGCCTCCTCCCACTCACCATGGACCCCACCCAACAGGGGTGCACCCCTACCCCTCGCCCAGGTCCCATACCATCCACATTGACACAGGCTCACAGCTCTCCCATCCAGAAAAACTCCCCCTGAACTCGACCTTCAAATTCTCCCTGCATCTCCTGCTCCCTCCTTTCCTTTCAGACCTGCATCAGAAACAGCAGCCACCTCCAGGCCCTTCTCCCTTCTGCCACCAATCTGTTCCTCCTGCAGAAAACACGCCAGGCTCCTTCAAATGCTTTCCTCCCGGTGCCTGTCCGGGCCTAGGCTGCACCAGGATGCACAGAATTATCCAAAAGCAACTTTGTACTTCTCCTGCAGCCCAGGTCTCTTGGTGTGCGGAGATTCCTCCGTGCCTCGAGCTGCTCCAGCCATTCTGAGCACGGCAGAGCCCTGCGGTCACTTACCATCACAAATGAGTTCTTCAAATCTCCAAACCTGAGTCACAGCCAATATTCAGAACTGATTCACACTGAACTTATTCCTAGCGCCATGGGGTGAGAGTAAGGGATGAGGGCCCTCTTCCCTCTTTCTCTCCTCAGATCCCCTCTTCGAGCTTCCCCACATGTCAGCCTGGTGGAGGCAGGGGACGGGAGGCGTGGGAAGGGGCAGAGAAGTCCTGCCCATCAGGTGTTGAGAACACGGGCCCTGTCTCTGGGTGCTTGAAGCGTGTGAAGTGTCCTCTCTTGGGCACTTTCGTGGCCACTCCGGGGCCCCCATCCGGGGCTCTCCCTTCTGCTACTGAGCCTCAGGAATCCAAGGTCCACCCCCGTCCTCCTCCCTGGGCCGTTTGCCCCTCTTGGTAGCCCATGAATCTAAGAGAATCCCCAGGCTGGCTCACTCGGCCCTGGCCCACCTTGTCCCCTGGGAGACACACTCCCTTTGCTGAGCCAGGGACAAAGTGTGACGCAGCTGATACAGGGCTTGAGGCAGACACCAGCCAGTGTGCCATCCCTGTGGCACTCAGGGGGCACACCTCAAGTTCTGTGAGGGTCCCAAGGAAGCCCCTCTGTATCCAGGGTGAGAAGCAGTCCCCCGCAGGGCAGGTTGGGTGCCCCAGCAGCTCTGTCCAAGCCCCCTCTTCACCCGCACTCTCTGGTCCGTGGTTTCCATGTGATCTTGCTGCCATGCCGCCACCTGTCAGCCTCCAACTGTGAAAAAGTATGCCTCCTACCAGGGGTCTGACAAACTGCTCTCTTTAGCATCTGAGGTCTCCTGTGCTTGGTGCCACCACGAACGCTCACAGTCCAGCACCAGTCACACTTGGCTGGGTCTGTCTCTGCTGCCTGGCCTGAGTGCTGGCTTTTCTTCCTTAAGCACAGTCAGAAAAACTTGGGTTCAAATCCCGACTTTACCATTTAGGAACTCTGTGGCTTTGGACCTCTAAGACCCTCTGTTGTCTTCTGCAAAAAGGGGTTGCAATCGTTGCCTCATAGGCTTTGCACCGTGTTTATTTTTATTTTATTTATTTATTTATGGCTTCAGTAGTTGTGGCACACGGGATCAGTAGTTGTGGCTCTCAGGCTCTAGAGTGCAGGCTCAGTATTTGTGGCTCATGGGCTTAGTTGCTCAGTAGCATGTGGGATCTTCCCACACCAGGGCTCGAACCTGTGTCCCCTGCATTGTCAGGCAGATTCTCAAGCACTGTGCCATCAGGGTAGTCCCTCATTTATAATTTTATTGATTTGAGTCCTCTCCTTTTTTTTCTTGATAAGTCTGGCTAAAGGTTTATCAATTTTGTTTATCTTCTCAGAGAACCAGCTTTTAGTTTTATTGATCTTTGCTATTGTTTTCTTTGTTTCTGTTTCATTTATTTCTCCTCTGATCTTTATGATTTCTTACCTTCTACTTACTTTGGGTTTTGTTTGTTCTTCTTTCTCTAGTTCCTTTAGGTGTAAGGTTAGATTGTTTATTTGAGATTTTTCTTGTTTCTTGAGGTAGGATTGCCCTCTTAGGACTGCTTTTGCTGCATCCCATAGGCTTTGGATTGTCCTGTTTTTGTTGTCCTTTGTCTCTAGGTATTTGTTGATTTCCTCTTTGATTTCTTCTGTGATGTCTTGGTTATTTAGTAACGTATTCTTTAGCCTCCATGTGTTTGCGTTTTTTACGTTTTTTTCCCTGTAACTGATTTCTAATCTCATAGCGTTGTGGTTGGAAAAGATGCTTGATATGATTTCAATTTTCTTAAATTTACTGAGGCTTGATTTGTGACCCAAGATGTGATCTATCCTGGAGAATGTTCCGTGTGCACTTGAGAAGAAAGTGTAATCTGCTGTTTTTGGATGGAATGTCCTATAAATATCAGTTAAATCTATCTGGTCTATTGTGTCATTTAAAGCTTGTGTTTCCTTATTAATTTTCTGTCTGGCTGATCTGTCCATTGGTGTAAGTGAGGTGTTACAAAGTCCCCCACTATTATTGTGTTACTGTCGATTTCCTCTTTTATACATGTTAGCATTTGCCTTATGTATTGAGGTGCTTCTATGTTGGGTGCATATATATTTATAATTGTTATATCTTCTTCTTGGATTGATCCCTTGATCATTACGTAGTATCCTTCCTTGTCTCTTGTAACATTCTTTATATTAAAGTCTATTTTATCTGATATGAGTATTGCTACTCCAGCTTTCTTTTGATTTCCATTTGCATGGAATATCTTTTTTCCATCCCCTCACTTTCAGTCTGTATGAGTCCATAAGTCTGAAATGGGTCTCTTGTAGACAGCATATATATGGGTCTTGTTTTTGTATCCATTCAGCGAGCCTTTGTCTTTTGGTTGGAGCATTTAATCCATTCACATTTAAGGTAATTATCGATATGTATGTTCCTATTACCATTTTCTTAATTGTTTTGGGTTTTCTTTTGTAGGTTATTTTCTTCTGTTGTGTTTCCCACTCAGAGAAGTTTCTTTAGCATTTGTTATAGAGCTGGTCTGGTGGTGCTGAATTCTCTTAGCTTTTGCTTGTCTGTAAAGCTTTCGATTTCTCTGTTGAATCTGAATGAGATTCTTGCTGAGTAGAGTAATCTTGGTTGCAGGTTCTTCCCTTTCATGACTTGAAATATATCATGCCACTGCCTTCTGGCTTGTAGAGTTTCTGCTTAGAAATCATCTGTTAACCTTATGGGAGTTCCCTTGTATGTTATTTGTCATTTTTCCCTTTTTGCTTTTAATAATTTTTCTTTGTCTTTAATTTTTGTCTGTTTGATTACTATGTGTCTTGGCATGTTTCTCCTTGGGTTTATCCTGCATGGGACTCTCTGCATTTCCTGGGGTTGGGTGGCTATTTCCTTTCCCATGTTAAGGAAGTTTTTGACTATAATCTCTTCAAATATTTTCTCAGGTCCTTTCTCTCTCTTCTGGGACCCTTATAATGCAAATGTGGTGCGTTTAATGTTGTCCCAGAGGTCTCGTATGCTGTCTTCATTTCTTTTTGTTCTTTTTTCTTTATTCTGTTCTGAGGCAGTAATTTCTACCATTCTGTCTTCCAGGTCACTTATCTGTTCTTCTGCCTCAGTTATTCTGCTATTGATTCCTTCTAGTGTATTTTTCATTTCAGTTATTGTATTGTTCATCTCTGTTTGTTTGTTCTTTAATTGTTCTAGGTCTTTGTTAAACATTTCTTGCACCTTCTTGATCTTTGCCTCCATTGTTTTTCCGGGGTCCTGGATCATCTTCACTATCATTATTCTGAACTATTTTTTCTGGAAGGTTGCCTATCTCCAGTTCATTTATTGCTTCTCTGGGGTTTTATCTTGTCCCTTCATCTGGTTTATAGTCCTCTGCCTGTTCATTTTGTCTATAAATGTGGTTTCTGTGAATGTGGTTTTCATTCTACAGGCTGCAGGATTATAGTTCTTCTTGCTTCTGCTGTCTGTCCTCTGGTGGATGAGGCTATCTAAGAGACTTGTGCAAGCTTCCTGATGGGAGGGACTGGTGGTGGGTAGAGCTGGGTGTTGCTCTGTTGGGCTGAGCTCAGTAAAACTTTAATCCACTTGTCTGCTAATGTGTTGGGCTGAGTTCCCTCCCTGTTGGTTGTTTGGCCTGAGGGGACCCAGCACTGGAGCCTACAGGCTCTTTGGTGGGGCTAATGGTGGACTCTTGGAGAGCTCACTCCAAGGAGTACTTCCCAGAACTTCTGCTTCCAGTGTCCTTCTCCCCAAGGTGAACCACAGCCACCACCACCGCCCCACCCCCACCCCCTACCCCACCCCCGCCTCTGCAGGAGACCCTCCAACACTAGGAGGTAAGTCTGGTTGAGTCTCCTATGGAGTCACTGCCCTTCCCCCTGGGTCCTGGTGGACACACTACTTTGTGTGTGCCCTCCAAGAGTGGAGTCTCTGTTTCCTCTAGTCCTGTCAATGTCCTGCAATCAAATCCTGCTAGCCTTCAAAGTCTGATTTTCTGAGAATTCCCCCTCCTGTTGCCAGACCCCCAGGTTGGGAAGCCTGACGTGGGGCTCAGAACCTTCTCTCCAGTGGGTGGACTTCTGTGGTATAATTGTTCTCCTGTTTGTGAGTCACCCACCCAGCGGTTATGGGATTTGATTTTATTGTGATTGCACCCCTCCTACCGTCTCATTGCGGCTTCTCCTTTGTCTTTGGATGTGGGGTATCATCTTTTTTGGTGAGTTCCAGTGTCTTCCTGTTGATGATTGTTCATCAGTTAGTTGTGATTCTGGTGCTCTCGCAAGAGGGAGTGAGCACACGTCCTTGTACTCTGCCATCTTGAACCACTCTTCCTTCTGATTTGCTCTTGTTTGATTTTATTCTCTTCATTCTTCAGGAAATTTGGTGCATGCATTGAGGTGATCGTCTAAAGCAGGAATTGGCAACTCTTTCTGTAAAGGACCAGGCAGTAAATATTTTAGACTGTGGGCCATGTGATCTCTCTTCCAGTTCTTCAACCAGGTTGGTGTAATGTGAAAGCAGCAACAGACAATACATAAATGAATGAACATGGCTGTGTTCCCATACAACGTTTATATGGGCCTTAAATTTTATATAATTTTCACGTATCACAAAATCTTCTTCTTTTCAGCAATTTAAAAATGTAAAAAACATCTTGCTCATGTGTCATACAGAAACATGAAATGGGCTGACTTTTGCTTGCAGGCCATAGTTTGCTAACTCCTGTTCTAAAGCATGAATTTAATTGTTATGTCTTCATTTTCTGTCCTTAAGTCCTCTTGTTACAGTTATGTTACTGATTCACCTGCTGTGACAGATGGCCACTGTACATTGTTTAAACTGGGTTAAAGTTGATATTTGTTTCTGTGTAATAGATAAAGTGTAATTATTCCAGGGCCTGTGTGGAAGCTCCATGAAGCTGGGGACCCAGGAAACTTCAATCTGTTTGCTCCCCATCCTCCAGGTGCTGCTCTCATCAGCATGGTCCAAGTAGCCTCACCATCACTATGTTTACATGCCCAGTAGGGAGGGGAAGTGGGGAAGGAGAGGGCAAGCTCCTTCCTAAAGAGCATGACCCGCATATCGCAGACAGTAATCTGCTCACTTCGCGTTGGCCAGAATTTAGTCACACGTACATATCTAACTATTAAGAGAAGATGGCAAATGCATTCTTCACTCTATGCCTTGACGAGTCCAGTTTAAAACTGCGAGTGCTAAACACTGTGAGGAGGGAGGAGAAATAGGGGGAGAGGGCAACTAGTGCTATCTGTACGTTCTTATCTTTCCATTGTATTCTGAGCACATAATCTGGTTTTACTAATCTGGCTCTTTTTCCCATTCCAGTCCAATTTTCCATCACTTTCCAGTTTGAATCTGGGTTCTAGTTTAACACAGTGTTTAGTCGTTTGAGCTCAAAGGCTAGACTCCTTCCTGCTTTTGCCAGATTTTTTTTGTCTGGAGTACATTCCTTCCTTCCCTTCTATTTCATAAAATGTCTAAACTCTTTTGAAGAGTTCAGATGTTGTTTCTTCTGATAATTCTTTCCCTAAATTTTACTCTGTATTGCATTATCACTTGCTAGAGTATAAGCTGCCATCTTTGTATTTCTAGCATGTGTCATTTAGTGAAATCTTAATCTGTGTTTGTTGAATGCATAAATGATGGAATGCTTTTGCCCAGCAATGGTAAGCTGGATTTTACCGCCTGTGAAGAGTCAGTTGGACCATGTTTAATGAAAAGGAGAGAGACAGGGAGTGATGGATTAGGGGAGGGGAAGATAGGTTAGGGTTCTCTAGTTAAAATGAAACAAAATTCAGTCTCAAACGTTTTCATAAAGGGGGCTTATTAAAATGTACTAAGGAGCTCACAAAATTTTAAAAAAATGCTCACAAAAACAACTAAGTTTGAGGATGAGAGGCAAGCAGAGGAGCACAGGACATCTTGGAGGGCCTAACAGTGGATGTCTCAGTCCCAGTGTCTTCAGTTCCTGTGGGTCTCTATTCAGTTTTTTTTTTTGGGGGGAGTGAGGGGGCGGTACATGGGCCTCTCACTGTTGTGGCCTCTCCCGTTGCGGAGCACAGGCTCCGGACGCGCAGGTTCAGCGGCCATGGCTCACGGGCCCAGCCACTCGGCGGCATGTGGGATCTTCCCAGACCGGGGCACGAACCCGTGTCCCCTGCATCGGCAGGCGGACTCTCAACCACTGCGCCACCAGGGAAGCCCTCTATTCAGTTTTCAACACACCTGGAAGAGAGAGGAGGATTGGCCTAGGTTGAATCAAAAACCACCTTGTAAGTAGCACATGGTGGAATATTGTCAGTGATAGTTACCAGGCAGCATGGAGTAAATAAGAGGCAGTTCCCCAAAGAAACGGATTTATTGCCTCACTATGAAAAAATGGGTGACTACCACAAAGGTTTCCAGTAGCCATAACATATTTCTACTCCACCACTGCTCCTGGGAGATGCTTCTCTCACTGTTGTAGGGTAGCATTTAGTCTTGATTTCGTCTGCTTTGTGGTCCCGGCGGCAGCAGAGGCTTTTCTCTCCCCTATAGTCTGTCAGAAGAGTCTTAGCTCACAGAGTTGACAGGCTGTGTCTCGGTGAGTCTTGCCAGGAGTAGAAGGAAGGATAAAATTCGTAGGAAAATCACCAATGACCTTCCAAGGAGAGAAGAGAAAAGCAGCAAGAAATGCAGACTTTAAAAAAAAAATCCTCCTGGATCTAATTCTGAATTATTGATTCACCTTTTTGATTGGTTATTTTCTCCCACAAAGGGAATGGAGATCATATTGAATGACTTTGTTTTTGCCACTTTGTTATTGTTATGGCTGTTCTTTTTTCCATAAGCCCAAAGCAGAGGGATTTATTGCAAAATTTATATTTACCCAAGATAAAAGAGAAAAACTCAAACCTCGTCAATATTGCAGAAAATATGCATCATTAAATACCTTGAGTGTAAAAGTGGTATCAGGGTTGAGACTGAGAGGGGCTGTAAGTGGGAATGCAGGAAAAAGCGAGAGAGTCTAAACTGAAATTAGAAAGATGTGGGAGAGGAAGCTCTTTGACAAAGATGTCCCTAGAATTCCTTAGACAATGACAGAAAACTGGTTGTAGGGCTTTGGAGGGGACAAATTATCCTGAGGGATATTGTGAGCAGATTTGTACGGAGTTGCACCAGGTGCAACGGTTATAGCCCAGTGAATTAGAGAACAGTTGAATACACTGAAAAATTGCATAAAATGTCATACAGTTACATCAGTCAGGGTTCAGTGCAAGGAACAGGAAACATTCTATGCCTTTAATTTAATACATGAAATTTTATGCTCATAAATTATGAGAAGGGAGGAAGAAGTGGGTTCTAAGATGGGCCTCCAGGAACGACTTCCAGAAGAGTTCATAATTTACTTGGAGCTAGCACCTCTAACACTATAAATGGTGGTATAAGTTCAAGAACACGGCCTAAAACTTTGATCCCAAGATTAGTCATCTCTAATAAAGCAGGTCTGTAATGAAGCTGCTGCTGTGGACAACTTCTTCTCATCCCCCAGGAATCTGCGGAATGGACCTACAGCTGTGATCCAGAGATCACAAAGCCAGAAGAAGCTGACCCAACCATTTCTTAACACCTGGACAGTTTGTGAACAGACCCTGGGTCATTGCTGCTGAAAGTAACTCCCATTTCCATGCATTGCTTGACAGCAGAAAGAACCAAAAAGGAACAGACCGATTCTTTCATCCTTCTTTGTCTCCCATATTTCACAAAGGTGCATTCAAGAATCTTGTTTGCATCAAGAATCTTAGATTCGCATTAAGAATCTTAGATTCAAGGAAGTCTAAATATTTAGTTTTAGGTTTTCCAGTCTCTCCAATTAGAAGGAAGATAAAAGGGAGTTTGAGAAAGCTAAAGCTAACTTTCAATATCCAGCATATATGGGTGGTATTTATTTACGTGTGTGTGTATATATATGTATTTGTATCATGTATGTGTGTATTTATACCATGTAAAGCATAATTGTTCCTTATATATTTGTACTGTGTGTGTGTATAGTACTTAATTAACTTGTAACTGAAATGATAAAGTAGGCTTAAAGCTCTTAGGAAAATGACACCTATAGGAAGAAAAAATATATGTATAGTTAGCTCTACTTGTAGCTAAAGAGGATATAGAGAAATGAAGCACTCAAAGCTGACTTTCTGTGTGGCTTAATACTTAATGAATTTATACATAAAACACATGCTAATTTTTAAGGAAAGCTTTCAAAAGTCAATAACCACTACCTTCGGTGGTGCTTTCACTCATTTATTTGTAGATTGTCTTTCTTACTTTCTTAATTTCCCCTTACATCACAGGAACTCTGGCTTAATATAAAGTGCTTGATCTTTGTGAGGTATCAGCTTGCCCTTTTGCTAATCCTCTCCTTTATGCAGCAATATTAAAATGAATATAACCACAGTGAGCTAATTTTTACCTAATTTCCTAATCCTAGGGAGCAAGACAAGGGAATGTAGTTTGACCTCAATAAAACAAAATGTATTTGTATTAATGGCATACTAGAGAAAATCCGTTAAAGTTGTTTCAGATGATAAAAAATTGTTGAGATTTTCAGGCCATATTAAGGTTTTTTTAGTATAAAATAACTCTAATTTTCTTATCATTGGAATAAAATTAAAGTGCGGGTGTTTTAAATTTATTTATTTTTGGTTCTGTTGGGTCTTCATCGCTGCGCCTGGGGTTTTGTTGCAGCGAGCGGGGGCTAGTCTTCATTGCAGTGCACGTGCTTCTCATTGCGGTGGCTTCTCTTGTTGCGGAGCATAGGCTCTAGGCGCAGGGGCTTCAGTAGTTGTGGCACACAGGTTCAGTAGTTGTGGCTCACGGGCTCTAGAGCACAGGCTCAGTAGTTGTGGCGCACGGGCTTAGTTGCTCTGTGGCATGTGGGATCTTCCCGGACCAGGGCTCGAACCCGTGTCCCCTTCATTGGTAGGCAGATTCTTAACCACTGTGCCACCAGGGAAGTCCTAAAGTGCACTTCTTTCTCATTTCTCTCGTTGGAAAAAAAGTGCAAGAGTTTGGGTTAACCACGCTACTGAACTGAATATATAAGAATGTAAGCGAAGCTTTTTAATTTGCGAGGGCAATTCATCCAGGAGACAGATTCGTTTGAGGCTATTCTTTATCAGTATTTTTTGAGTCTAGGGAAACAGCACATCAGAGAAGGAAGACTCATGTTTGAAGAGTAAAGGTTCCCAGATGTCTCAGATAAAAACAAATGAACAATCATAAATATTAGTAACTTTTTATAAAATGAGGCCATAAAACAGATTGGGAAGGAATGCTTTGTGGTTGTTGCCACTGGGGGGTGTATTTTTAATGGGCTTTTCTACTCAATAGGAGATAAAGGCCATATTTAGCTCCCTTCTCCTGACTGAGAGAGTGTTTCAAGCACCCTTTCCTCACTGCAGGCCAAGAATATGCATCAGGAGGACCCACAACAGAAGGCTGTCAGAGCTAGACAGAGAAAAGCCATTCTGGGTTAATAAATAATTCGTGGCAAGCATTTTACAGAGCACGAGGAAATATACTTAGGGATAAAAAATGGATACATAATTTTAAGTCCAGTCAACTTTCAGCAAGTCCATGAATGGAGATTGAAAATGATATCCTGATGCAAAGAAGTGACATCCCAGAACAGGGCAACGTGTGGCCAGGAAATGGGGACACGGTGGAAGAAACTGGCTAGCTAGCTATTTAAAATTCTCTCCCTTGGTATTTCACTTTTCTAAATTTCCCACCCCGCCCTTGCACGTGACCAAGTTCTGGCCAATGGCATGTGGATAAAAGGGATGCGTGCCATTTTCAGGCATAGCTCATACTCCTCGCATGAGAACATGCAGATCCTTCTCAAATTTTGCCTACTGGCTGGTCTGCATCTAGAGATTCCTGTAAAGGCTCTGACGTTCAGCCTCTGCATAAGAGCCCCAAAGGGCCACCAGTGGGAAGGAGCCTGGTCCTTCAGTGATTGTATGGAGTGGACCACCCTGCCATCTCACTGAATCTACATTGATGGTGACCTGAACAAGACAGACACCCTTATTGGTTTAAGGCACTTACAATCTGTCGGTTGTTCATTGCAACAATCAGCCTAACCAATAAATCACACAAGAGGAACAGCAGAACTTGAAAAATGTAAGAAAAGGTGTTCAGACCAAACTACAGAATAGAAACTAGAATAGAATAGAGAAGTACCAATAAGGATTTCCTGGCAAAAATCCTTAGATACTGTTTACCATGACAAACTATGAAATTTGGTCAAATTTATTCTAAAATTTTCTTTTTTTTTAGGTTTACTTATTCTTTCTTGACTTTTTGTATTCCCTAGAGTGTTCTAAGTTAAAGACCCTCTCCAGGTTTTGTCAAATTCCCTGAGGTAAGGTTCTGATGCCCCAAGTAGATAATATTTTTTGGATATACTCTGTACACTACTATGAATGCATGCTATGATGCTGTCAAAATCATTAATTCATTCATTCAGTCACTCAATCAACAAACAAAAAATGAGCAACATATGTGCTAGGTATAGTGGTTGGGTAGGTGGGAGAGAAGGAATTCTCCCTTCCACGGGTCGTGACCCGAGGACTCCACCTGTGTTCCACACCCCTTTATTAGGAATCCTTTTCAATTCAATGCAGCATCTTGAATGGTTGCTTCTGAGTCAGTTACTATAACTAGAACTTTGCTCACTTTACTCTAAGATACTCACATCTTAGACACTCAGCAGTTTCACACAAAAAACCAAAAAACAAAAAACCCACAAAGAATGTAAAGATGAGATTTCAGTGAAAAGCAAAGTAAAGGTTGGTGACCTGTTTTCATCATGATTTTTGGGTTTTCCCATGTTATTAGTCCCTGTAGATTATTATACCTACTTGAGTAAAACAGCTAAGCTGAGTTACCTAGGATTTACAAATAGGATGTTTATTGGTCCTGAGTAAGAAGGCAAGTCAGAAGAAAATATCTTTCATACAGGTTTATAAATAGTTTCTTTCAAGTCCAAATGTTGGAGCAGCAATTGTGCTGCAGACATTTTTGAATGTGAAATTGAGCTTTTGTTGCTTGAAAAGAAGAATGAGTCACTTTTTATACAAATAACCAAGCAAAACACCAAGGATCTTGATATAGAATCAGCAAATCAATTTTTACACAAGCCCTTCTCCTTCCAACAAAATCACATAATTTTTCTTCTTTAAAGCCAATATTAGTTAGATTTCCCTATGACTTCTACTAGTGTTTTCCTCCAATGTCTTTACTAAAAAGAAGCATTTCTTTAGATATTGTAATTATCCTTGGTTATTTTTTTTTTTTAATTGGGGTATGGTTGTTTTACAATGTTGTATTAGTTTCTACTGTACAGCGAAATGAAGTAGAGTTCCCTGTGCTATAAAACAGGTTCTTATTAGTTATCTATTTTATACATATTAGTGTATATATGTCAATCCCAATCTCCCTTGCTTACGGTTTTTCTCATTAAAATTTGTTTTATGTTCTTTATGTAGATTACATTTAAAAATTCAGTTTCTTGGCTAAATATATATATTGAACACCGTGCCAGGAATGTACTAATGACCACAAAAAAGTTATGGTTTTCACCTCATGGAACAGGGATGATGATATTCATCAAAGAATCAAGCAAATAAATTCAAATGACTACTTCGATAAGTATAATGAAGGAGAAACATGTGAAAAAAATGAAACCTGGTGAGTGAGCTGAGTGAGACCTTTCCTGTAGGATGTGATCACAGAGCTGAAATCTGAAGGAAGGGGTAGAGTTTCCCTAACCAGTTGGGAGGTGGGGTTCATCTATGGGTAGGAGATGGAGATAGATTTTCAGTGTGTTTGAAGTCTCGGAGATGGAAGGAAGTGAGGACTGTTGGAGAAGTTGCAGGGAGGGGCATATGGTGGATGACAGAGAGGGGAGATGGAAGCAGGGGAGTCCCTGGAAGGAAAAGACTTACGAGATCGTGAGGTACCAGAGGGTGGAGGCACAAGGTTGTTTTTTACCCCAATAATAATTAAAAGCCATTGACAGAATTAAAAAGGAAACTGGGGGTGGAGGGTCCGTTTAAAATGATATAATTTGTCTATGGTTTGTTTTTTCAGTTCAAGCTACTATTTGTTAGAAAATTATAGTATTTCCTATTGTTACATACAGTCAAACACACCAAAGTACCCAGATAGGAGCTACCCCAGACATAAAAATAGGGTTGATTTTACTCTCCACAGGAGCAAGAGTGTATTCTCTTTTCAGAAACAACAGGATTCTGAAATGAAGTATGAAGCTATAATTTGTACATAATGAAACCTTCCCAAGAGCAGAGATAAATCAGTCTATTCTAAAAGTATAAATTGCTTACTTGAAGGACCTTTGAGGTCTTTTCATTATCACCTTGGGTAAGACCCTTCATCTTGAAGGGAGATTGAGTGTTGTGTTTAGGAAAACACTTTGAAGATGGTTATGTTATATTCCCAGTGGATTGAAAGCTACAGTTTCCATTAAATTATGTAAAATAGATCAGAGAAACTTAATGTTCGTGGTGATCTATACCCATAGATTAAAGTTTTTTGGTACATGTGCAATAAAGAGATTGAATAATGAATTATTTCTTGATATTTCACATAAAAAGAAAGGGACTTTTATCAGTTACCTTAGTGTCTAGACCAAAAATGTAATCATGGATTGGAAGGATAGGATTGGTGTGATTTCTGCTAAGCAGAGGCAGTGGAGGGTTTCATTTCTCTGAGAGTTTCTGCCTTAGAGAAGGACACTTGGCTGATAACAGGGACAGCAATTTGGTGAAAGTGATGTCTTCAATCTAATGCCTAATCTGTTACAAAGCAGGTGGCCTTCAGTGTTTGGGAACACCATGGCAGTGAAGCTGACAAAGAACCAAAGGGAAGAATGTGATGCTATTAGGGACAGTCTGGAGTTGTATGCACAGCCAAGAGATGATTGTTCTTTCTTATTTTTTGAGCATTGATTTATATGTTTGGTGCATAGTTTTTTCTTGTTCTCTAATTTATATTTCTTGATTCTATTTTTCCTAGAATTCTGTTGTCATATATGCAAATAAGGAGCTTATGTTTTTCATGAAAATGACTTTTCCAGAACTTGTCACCCCACCAGGAGTAGACATCTCCTATTTGTGCTGCTTGAGAAGGGGAGTGTGTTCAACGTCACCTTTGGATGGGCTCTTAGTTTCTTGACAGACTTCATCCTGTGGGACGTTTTACTCATTCATCACAGTAGGTTCCCCTCCTACATTCAAGGGCTCATCTCTCTCTCTCTCTTTGATAATTTTAAGGTGTTATCAGAGAAAAATACTGGTTCCTTTCCTATAAGGTTTGTATTAAGTGCAGACACATGGAATCCTAGCCTTCCTAAATTGAATAAAATCTTGGAGGTCATCTCATTCAACCTCCTGGTTTTAAGAATTTGAGGTAAATAAGGTTTTAGTATATACTGCCTAATGAAAAGACTTCTGAACTTGAAGCCAGAAAAACTTGTTTGTGATCCATTCATTCACACTGTCTACTGTTTGCCTGGCCTTTAGTCTACACAGTGCTTGGCAGTGAGGATATTAAGGGAAGACAGTAATGATCTCTGTTTTCAAGAAGCCAAAAACTAATGAATAAGAAAGACACACTAATCTGTAATTTGTATAGACAAATTATATAAACAGAGACTCTGTTTCCTTACCTTTTAATTGGCAATAACAATAACAATGGTAATCTCTTAGCATTAGACTGGGGAGGAGGGAAGAACAAACAACGTGGACAGAAGGTCCTTTACAAATCCCCTTTGTTTCTAAGACAGGGCAGGGAACTGAAGAACAGACCTGGGCAGGGTAGATAAGGAAGAGGGTCTCTCACCCTCCTTTCTGTGGAAAGTAGAGAAAAGATTGCCACTGAATTTCAAGCCTCTTCTCCCTGAGCCTCTGGCCCCTGGCTAAAGCTAGGGTTTTTTTTAGTGCTATGCTTTGGAAGTTTGTTTCGGGGAAAGACCATTGGTTTTTCTGTAAAAGGAGCCGAGCTGAGTTTGAATCCTGATTGCACCTATTAGCTGTTTGACTTTGGGCAAGCTTTAATATTTCCTGAACTCTGTTTTTTTCATCAGTAGAATGGGGTGTTAGGGCACAAGTACGCTTTGGCTAGAAGAAAGATATATAAATCATTTCTTTCAGGATTAATCTTTTACCTAAATGAAGTTAGTGTAGTGGTATGATTTGAGAGAAGGCCTAAGATATCATTCAGTATTTCTCAAAATGCCACCAGTTACGGGGTATAAAATAATACAAACAATGGAAAACTCTTTTCTTATAAAGTAAATATACACCTACTTTTTAATTCAGATTGACCCAAATGATGAAGACATATGTCCACACAAAAATTTCTCCATGAATATTCAGAGCAGTTTTATTCATATCAGCCTCAAATTGTAAACAACACAAATGTCTATTAACAAGTGAATGGATAAACAAACTGTGGTATATCCATGCAATGGAATACTACTCAGCAATAAAAAAAGGGGAATGAACAGCTGAATGCATTTGCAGCAACATGGATAATCCTCAAAAATACTATGCAGGGCTTCCCTGGTGGCGCAGTGGTTGGGAGTCTGCCTGCTGATGCAGGGGACACGGGTTCGTGCCCTGGTCCGGGAAGATCCCACATGCCACAGAGCGGCTGGGCCCGTGAGCCATGGCCGCTGAGCCTGCGTGTCCAGAGCCTGCAAAGGGAGAGGCCACAACAGTGAGAGGCCCACGTACCGCAAAAAAAAAAAAAAAAAAATACTATGCAAAGTGGAAGAAGCCAGATACTAAAAAAATATATACTGTATGACTCTTTATATGAACTTGAAAAATAGCCCAAACTAATCTCTAGTGATAGAACTTAGAGAAGTGGTTATTTATGGGAAGGTTAGAATCGACTGGAAGGTAACATGAGGAAACTTTCTGTTGTGGTCTAAATCTTCACTAGAGTGGTGGTTACATGAGTGTATATAATATCAAAACTCTTCAAATTTTGCCCTTAAGACCTGTGTGTTTTTTTTGTGGTACGCGGGCCTCTCACTGTTGTGGCCTCTCCCGTTGCGGAGCACAGGCTCCAGACGCGCAGGCTCAGCGGCCATGGCTCACGGGCCCAGCCACTCCGCGGCATGTGGGATCTTCCCGGACCGGGGCACGAACCTGTGTCCCCTGCATCCGCTGGCAGACTCTCAACCACTGTGCCACCAGGGAAGCCCAAGACCTGTGTTTTTTATGTAATGTACTTTATGTATGTAAAGTTTACCTTAATAAAAATATATCTACCAATTAAAGATCCATTCAACTTGGCAAGTTAAATCAACTTGGTGAGTTAAAGAAGAGTTAAGCAAGAAGCATAGTGGTCATTCCCTTCTTAGTGTGGATTAATTTATTGCTAATTGCTTTGTTGACCAAGGGCAAGTTTAGAATTGGAAACATCTTTGTTGAGGGTAATCTTGGAGTTAGGGAGTCATGCTGAAACTCTGAAAACGGAACTTGCAATTTAATAAGTGTATGGCTCTAAAGACCAGCCTAAAATATATTTGGAGTGATCGGTCTCATCTGAGATGGTGCATGTCTGCCAGGAGAATGAGCTCCTCGGATCATCAATTACAGGGAGCATAATTGACAGAGGTCCCCAGATGTGGAGCTCTGAAATTCATCACCCAGTTTGTGCTGAGGCCACGCCTCCTACAGGCTGCTCTCAGCCAGTGACTGAGCTCTCCTGGGATACAAAGGCAAGCCTATCCCTGGGAGATGTGGGACGCCTCTGACGGGTAACTTTGGCTTGAGGCCCTTCCTACCCACCTCCTATTCTCCCCGCACCCACCTCCCATGGCCCTGCCAAACTTTCCTTAGAAGATACTGCACAGTAAGACACGTCCCTCCAACCTTCCTCCCTCCCTTCTCTCTCCTCCCTCTCCACTCGGGCAGACCTGAATCAAGGTTTTACTGCCTTCCCAGCATCCTCCCATTTTCTCTTACAGGTAGGTCTGTAATAAATTTCTTAAATGTCATTCTGTCTTAATATCTGCTTCTTGAAAGGTCTGACTAAAAACATCCATGTTATGTACGTATATTGGGTGGAGGAAAACAATCGGAATCATGCAGCATCTTCTAACCATACCCCACCCCGCTGGCCTATCTCTGCTGGATACCCACGGGTTTACAGAATCAGGCTTCAGACACCTTGACAACATTATAAAACATTCGCTAGGCCCCCTCATGTTCCTTTTTACAATAAATCTGTAGCAGAAGGCACGGAAAAGCTGTAGCGAAAGAACAGTTCTTATGCTGTTCATGATACTGAATTAAAGCTAAACTTCCACCTGCTTTAAATCTTGCCTAATTTTTTCAGGCCTTGTGTTAGCTTCTGTAGTTGTAATGTGTGGTTTTATTATGATATAGCATAAATCTAACTCTGGCTTATGTGTACCTCTAGATTTCTTCCTTAATAGATAAACCCATTAACAACTTCAACCATTAAAAGAAGAATCAAAGTAAATATAAGGGTTTAGTGATCTCTGGGAATATATAATAGAGAAACCTGGGGATATTTTATTTTTGAAGCAAGAGATTTGTCACTTGCAATTTGATTTTAAGAAGATACATTATTTCTCTCCGAGAATAAAGTTTGCAAGTCCCCTTATAGGGTAACGTTTGAGTGAGCTGATTTTCGTACACAGAATATTAAGGGTAGCGCTTGCTTAGGATTATTCATTAACAAGGCATTTTAAAATATACTCCTCTTTTTCCAAGTTGTGAGGTGATGCCTACTGAACCTAATGACTTGATTTCATCCCCTCAGAAGATTTGGGGCAGGTTAGAGTTAATCCTGTCAGAGACCATGGTCTAAAACAATGTGAGAACTCTATCATAAAGTAAGAATGATTTGTGCTTTAGTAGAAAGGGCTCTTTTTTATTTTTTATTTATTTATTTTTTTTGCGGTACGCGGGCCTCTCGCTGTTGTGGCCTCTCCCGTTGCGGAGCACAGGCTCCGGACGCGCAGGCTCAGCAGCCATGGCTCACGGGCCCAGCCGCTCCGCGGCATGTGGGATCTTCCCAGACCGGGGCATGAACCCGTGTCCCCTGCATCGACAGGTGGACTCTCAGCCACTGCGCCACCAGGGAAGCCTGAAAGGGCTCTCTTTACAAGGAGACTTGAGTGTATGTAAAATATTTCTGGAAAGATACATTCAAAGCTGTCAACACTGATTGCTGCAGAGGACTAGGACAGAGACCTGGGCTTGATAGGAAATTTACACTTTGTATACTATAACCCCGTTTGCTGTTTTTTTTAAAAAAATTAAACCATGTGAGTAACTTGCTTTTTAATAAATAAAAAATGTCCAAATAAAATCTAGGACATGCAACAAACGATATAATAGGGATATACTTTTGGTGAATTTGGCTTACAGTTACAAATGGAGATCAGAAAAATGACTGGATGGACACTTTCCTGCTAACCTTTAGAATAAAGAGGGTGACTATTGCAAGAGAACCAAGAAGGGGATTGTTCAGTTATGATATATTTAAAAAGACTTTTTATACAAGTCATGGTTGTAATTCTGTAACTGAGTCATTTGGTGTCTGCTGGTGATTCACAACTTACTGGATACTCTGGTTAAAATGTCAACATCGCTTAGAATGAAAATGCAGAGGTATCAAAGAGAGAAGTGCAATATTTTGGGGAAATCAGCAGACCATTACTCTGTGACCAAGCTCTGTTAAGTGAGCATGATCTCATAGTTTTTTGCAGTATATGAGATTGTGATTAATATCATGCATGATGAAAGCTAATGCTCTGTATTTCTATTCATGATTCTATAACCACAGATTTTTTTTTAATTAACATGAAAACACACAGGATGAAGTTTAAAGGATGCTTATACACTGAGAAGCAACTTTATTAAATGGGGTTCCATGTTTGTTTTCTTTCATCAGGTTCCAGAAATCCTATTAATTTTAGAAATCTACAGCTGATCTTTTAAAAAACCAACAAAAGGATCTAAAAATCCAGCTGTGTTCTCTTTTGCTTTTTTATTTCCTATTGGAACTAAACTGCAAAACTGTATGATTCATAGAGCAGGATGCAATTCAGCTGGTTCTCTCACCATCCTGGTATAGATCCAGTGGGGAAGGCCTTGAACATGGACGAGAAGATTATCTTAGTAAATCTGTAACTCATTGACGTTAGCAAATTTGCCCCTAATCTCTTTGTGCCTCATTTTCTTACCTCTCTCTCCATTTTCTAAAGCATTTGTGAAATTAATGAGATGATAGATTATTGAGAAAGTGTTTTAAATTCTTAAGGAAACATGTAATCTGTGAAGTGAGTAGAATGGTAGCCCCCAGAAAGCTACATCTACCCAGAACCTGTGAGTGAGAGCTTAGTTGCAAAAAAGGTCTTTGCAGATGTATTTAAGTTACAGATCTTGAGATGAGATCATTCTGGATTCCTTTCTGGACTCTAAATCCAACGACAAGTGTACTTATAGAAGACAGAAGAGAACAGGACACAGAGAAGAAGACCATGTGAACACAGAGGCAGAGATTGGCATGATGTAGCCACAAGCCAAGGAACACCTGGAGCCACCAGGAGCTTGGAGAGGCCAGGAAGGATTCTTCCCTAAAGCCTTCAGAGGGAATGTGGCTCCACCAACACCTTGATTTCTGACTCTGGCCTCCAAAACTCCAGAATAACTCTCTAATTTGAAGCCATCGAGTTTGTGGTAATTTGTTATGGCAAACACAGGAAACCAATACCCTCTGATTCTAAGTTATCATTGTTATCTACCTTGATAATGTTATTAAGCTGGTGAGAATTATATGAAAATTTATAAAAGTGCTACTATAATGGTGGCATGATGTATGACAGGTTCTCAAGTGGGGTGAGTTTGCTCCCAAGAGACATTTGGCAGCATCTAGAGATGTTTCTGTTGTCATAAGTGGGGGAGGGTGCTATTGGTATCTAGTGGGAAGAGCCAGGGGTGCTGCTAAGCATTCTGCAATACATGGGACAGCCCCTGTCCCCAAACAAAGAATTATCCTGCCTACAATGTCAATAGTGTGGAGGCTGAGAAACCCTAATGTGTGAGAAAGCCTAACACTGTGAGATTAAAACCTTAGCTCTGCCACGAATTTGTGAACAAGATGATTTACCCCAGGCAATAAAATGTCTTGGAGCTTTTTAGTTTCTTCATCTTTAAAGCATGATGACACTAATACCTGCCAGAGCTTTATAAAATTCCAATGAGATAGTGTTGGTCAAAGAATTTTATACTTTGAGATCTTTAATAGTAACGTAGAGGCTTTCATAATTATTATCCCTATATTTCTTTAGTGAAACAAATGCAAACCTTTGATTTTTTTTTATAGATTTATTTATTTTTATTTATTTATTTTTGTCTGCGTTGGGTCTTCGTTTCTGCTTGCAGGCTTTCTTTAGTTGCAGTGAGTGGGGGCCATTCTTCCTTGCGGTGCATGGGCTTCTCATTGCGGTGGCTTCTTGCGTTGCAGAGCATGGGCTCTAGGTGCGTGGGCTCAGCAGTTGTGGTTCGCAGGCCCTAGAGCGTAGGCTCAGTTAGCTGTGGCGCATGGGCTTAGTTGCTCTGCAGCATGTGGGATCTTCCCGGACCAGGGATTGAACTGGTGTCCCTTGCATTGGCAGGCCGATTCTTAACCACTGCGCCACCAGGGAAGTCCCAAACCTTTGATTTTTAATGAATGTAGTTAGGAAGTCCACAATGAATGGATGCACTGAGCCACAGGAGACTCCCTTTTATATGTTTATGATTATTATCTCAAATGTTTATGATTATTGTCTCATGGAAATTTCATGACCATTACTGTTTAATGATGTTTTTCAGTGGCAAGGATACTCTGGAAGTATTCATAAAGTTTCTCTGGGGAGCTTATAGTTTATGTCAGATGAATAACAAAACTAAAGCCAAATAGAGTGTTGCACAGATTTAAAGGTGTATAATAAAAGCAGAGACAGCACTATGTAGCCTTTAGGGTGCTTTTTGCTATATATTTTTTCCAATGATTTTTAAACAGCCCCGTGAAGCTAGTTGGACAAGTGTTATCTTCTTCAGACTTATGAAGAAACTGAAGACTGGAGGAGCGTTGTGCTTGGTCAGCAAATGGCAGGGCTATGATTAGAACTCAGATTTTTTCACCCTTATTCGGTGACGAAGTGTCTGCAAACACCAGCCCATTAGATAGGGTTATAATAATGATCACTGAAGAACATCAGGAAAAGTGGATACAGGTTTACCTCAATTTATTGCGCTTTGCAGATACTGCCTTTTTAAAAATTGAAGGTTTGTTTGAGCAAGTCTATTGGCACCATATTTCCAATAGCATTTGCTTACTTCCTGTCTCTGTGTCACATTTTAGTAATTCTTGCAATGTTTCAATATTTTTCATTATTATTATATTTGTTGGGGTGATCTGTGATCAGTGAGTTTTGATGTCACTATTTTTTAAAATAAATTTATTTATTTATTCATTTTTTGGCTGTGTCGGGTCTTCGTTGCTGCGTGCAGCCTTTCTCTAGTTGCAGCGAGCGGGGGCTACTTTTCGTTGCAATGCGCGGGCTTCTCATTGCGGTGGCTTCTCTTATTGTGGAGCACAGGCTCTAGGCACGTGGGCTTCAGTAGTTGTGGCACGCGGATTCAGTAGCTGTGGCTTGCGGGCTCTAGAGCACAGGCTCAGTAGCTGTGACGCACGGGCTTAATTGCTCCGCGGCATGTGGGATCTTCCTGGACCAGGGCTCGAACCTGTGTCCCCTGCATTAGCAGGCGGATTCTTAACCACTGCACCAGCAGGGAAGTCCCTGATGTCACTATTGTAAGTGTTTTGACATTTTTTAGCAATAAAGCATTTTGAATTAAGGTATATACTTTTTTTTAGATACAACGCTTTTGCACACTTAATACACTACAGTATAGTATACATAAGACTTTTATATGCACTTGGAAACCATAAAATTTGTGTGACTCACTTTATTGCAATATTTGCTGTATTGCAGTGGTTTGGAACTGAACGCTCGATATCTCTGAGTTATGCCTGTATTTATTTATATGAGATTAAAAGGCAAGACATTCTTTGATAGACATTTTAGAGAAAGTTTTAGTCACAAGACAGAATATAAGAAGTAAAATTATTTTGGAAGTGGGCTGGGAAAAGTTCCATGATGCTCAGTCCTGGGACTTCATCTAAGAACTTTTATTGACCACCTAAAGTGTAATGAAAGGTGTCCTAGCCACTGAGGGGAGGGCAGAGAGGAGAAAAAATAGGCATAATCTCTTGTTCAGAAGGATTGTATACTAAGAAAAAAATTAATCATTTAAATCAACTTATGCCAAAGGGTAATGTGGTGTGGAGAAGGAATACATTTAAGGGAGTATTTTTCAAAAATAAGATTCAGGAAACACTAGTACCTTGAGATAGTTCTTTAAAAAGTGAGGGATTCTTCTGTCATTAAACAAGTTTAGGAATAATGATATTTCCATCGATTTTAAGATGAAATGTGTTCAATTTTAACATCTCTGAATTCAAGATATATCTTACAAATGCTGTTGGCCAAGTAGCAGTTGTGATATAGCTGTCCTTGCCTACACATGGGTGAACTTAATTATTACTCCTGATACCAAACTGGAAAATGAAAACCTCTGGATATTCAAGTCAGTTTACAAAGTATTTGAGTCCTTGACTAATCTCTGAAACTTTATTTGACATCTGGTCAAAAAAGTACCAACACCAAAGCTTCCAATGTAAATGGCTTAGAAGACTATTCTAGAGACAATATTGAAGCACTCTTAAGAAATATTGCATCATCAGTGCTCTAGATGTCACAGAGGGAAATATCGTATGGAAAAATTATAGTGAAAGTCAGTGGAAAAGTGATTCAGAAGAGCCAGACTGAATGTGAAGACATTTTATTAATACTGTAATCAATGTCCTTTACTTACATTTTCCTTTTTATTTATGTATATGGGTGATATGTGATTAAATCCACCTATAAATCTATAAGAGCTCAGTCAGTATCTTAAAATTCAGGTGACTCACAAAACATTGTGTCATATTTAATTGATGTCATTATTTTCTATTTAGTTGTACCTAAATTAATATATCTTAACATTAGATGGCCATTTTAGATCCAGTGAAATATGATATATTTCCCTCTTGGCATATATAGAAGGATATATACTTCTACCTATTAGCATACAGAGACACTAATAATTAACAGATTAAAGACTCTAAGAAGTTTTACAGTAAAGGAAGTGGTTTAATTTTCACATACATGTTATGATAACCCTTCCCTTTTCCTATAAAACTTATGTTTAGGATGACTTAATTTTGTATTTTTCATACTATTATAGCTCATAACACAGTTTTGAGAAAGACATGCAATATTGGCCAATCTTAACTTTTAAAATTGTATTTTTGAGATAAATATTGCCATCTTTAAATAAGAAAGATTATTTTTATTACCTCTAAAGGCAGGTAATACAGTCGATCAACACTACTTGTCTCCTTCACTTATTATGGGTCAGGCTTATAACAAACTAGGGGTTTGAAAGAAGTTCTTTGGAATTATTTTAATAGATTATTAATACTTGATTGAAATAAAGAACATATATTAGAGTAGCAATAGCACTTGAGATGGTTAGTTTTTTTTTTAATTTTTAAATTTTATTTATTTTTTTATACAGCAGGTTCTGATTAGTCATCAGTTTTATACACATCAGTGTATACATGTCAATCCCAATCGCCCAATTCATCACACCACCATCCCCATCCCCCCACGGCTTTCCCCCCGTGGTGTCCATACGTTTGTTCTCTACATCTGTCTCAACTTTTGCCCTGCAAACCGGTTCGTCTGTACCATTTTTCTAGGTTCCACATACATGCGTTAATATACGATATTTGTTTTTGAGATGGTTAGTTTTATGTGTCAACTTGACTGGGTCATGGGGTGCCCAGATATTTGGTCAGACATTATTCTGGGTGTGTCTGTGAGACTGGTTTTGAATGTCTAACTTTTGGATTGGTAGAATGAGTAAAGCAGATTTCCTTTCCTGATGTGGTTGGCCCTCATCAGTAGTTGAAGGTCTGACTAGAATGAAAAGCCTGACCCTCCTGCAAGTAAGAGGGAGCTCCTCCTGCCTTACTGCTTGAGCTGGTATTGATATATCAGTCTTTTCCTGATTTTGGACTTGAATTGAAACATTGGTTCTTCTTGGGTCTCAAGCGTGCAGGCTTTTGAATGGGACCTACACCACTGGTTCTCCTAGGTCTCCAACTGAAGGCCGTGGGACTTCTCAGCCTCTACGATTGCGTGAGCCAATTCCTTATAATAAATCAATCTCTCTTCCTCTCTCTCTCATCTACATATAGGATAGGATGGTTCTGTTTCTCTGTGGAACGCTAACTAATACAGCACCCAACCTTGATAATTTTTTTAGACTTAAATATGGCCCTGGACCAGCAACACTGACATCACTTGGGAGTTTATTAGAAATGAAGAATCTCAGGCCCTCAGGCCTCAGCCCAGACTTACTGAATCAGAATCTGCATTTTAACAAGATGCCTAGGTGATTTGTATGCATGTTAAATTTGAGAAGCACTTCTTTATTTTGAAGTCTTTGCCTATAATTTGTGTTCCTGAAGAAGAATACAAAAGAACCTTATAATTATTTGACATTAATACTTCAGGAGAGACATAATAGGGAGATTGTAACAAAGGGTTTTCTTTTTTTTGCACTTTGCATAACATTTGGTGAATAATTTTGCAAAGACAAGAAGAAAAAATTTTACCTTTGAAATTTGTATTCCTAGAAAATTTCTATATTTACCAGTTTCTAAATAGTAATATACCACAATTGACATCTGCTTATCCTTAAGCATTAACCAGATGATTTCTGAAATTAATTTTACAGATAAACCTTATGGATGTCAATGTAAGCAGCTCCAAACATTTTAACATTTATTTAAAGTGGATTTCACAACTGATAAACTATGGCTAGTAGTAACGACCATTTAATAATAATATCTTGGATTTTCTAATACTAAGGCTAACATTTATATAGCACTTTATAATTTTCTAAGTAGCTTCACATACATCAATAACTCATGAGATTCTTTCAACAAGCTTATGAAATAGCTATAGGGTATTTCTTCTGAAATACTTTTACAGTTATTCACTTGTATTTTCACCTTTTTCAAGTCAGAAAAGTCAGCAAGAATTTAAATTTAATGTGTGTGTATTGACACTGCTCAAATAATTTTATTATTTTCAATTATTTTTAGTTTTATTGCCCAACCAAGGCTAGATTGGTTTGTGGTTGTTGATGACTGAATTTTGCTCATCTTTCTCTTTGATGTGGCAATGAAATCAATAGCTGTTTCTTTTCTTCTTTTCAGCCCACTTAGCTCCTTTTGTGTGTAATAGGGAAACACCCATGTGCGATTCATTTGACAGTCTCTGCTTCTTATTTCTGGGGAAGTAACTCTGCTTGGTAATCATCATCCAGAAGTGGCTAGCTGTTGGGCCAGAGATGAAGTTGCTATTGTATCTGCCTGTCTAGGATTTAATTGTAAGAGAAAATGATATCCTATCACACTGAAATTTTATCTTGCCCAAGGGACGTTTAGGCATGGGGCGTTAGCCAAGAGATGTCAAGGGAGCAGCTGATGCAGCTGAGGCTGGTTCTCAATTCTAGAGAATTGGGTGGCTGGTGCTTAGAGGAATGACAAGGGCTGGAAGGTACTTGTCTTTTGGTTTAGATAAGACAGTATTACTCTGAATACAGGAAATAAACTGGCAGTTTAGAATATTGCATTCTAATACTTGGCATTTGGAAGAGCTTCATAATGCAAGAAATGAGGAAAGTACTTTTTGGTAGTTACTCTACTTCACAGACACATTTATATAACTTTAGAATACATCAGTGTCTAATGAGGCAAGATGATTTGAGGGAAGCAGGAGAATCACTGCTATGAGATAAAACCTGTTTAAAATTTTTATTATAATAATCTATGTGAGCAACATCTGATTGATTTTTAAGGAAGATTTGAAATTCCCTGGTGGATTTTTTTTAAAATATAATTTATAAATGTAAGATTGGGTCACCAATTAGGCTGATTACTCAAAATTTATATTTCTTTGTAAAACTAGTTAACTGTTCACAAGGTTAGAGTGGAATGAAAAAGAATTTGTTTTTAAGAACGTAAAGCCATAAAAGCAAAGGGCAGGGAGACAAGGAGAGCTGATATAGAAACATAGACTCATTCCATGCATAATTAAACAAAATTAACTCTTTGATAGAGAACATGAAATTGCTAATTATTGCTAATAATGAGAAATCTTCAACTTTTCAACATTTATCATTGCAGTCACTTAGCTTCTATCATAACCCCTCCAATTTCTCTCCCTATAAGTTTCTTCCTCCCTGCTTTCTAGCAAGTAGAGATTGTTCCATCTTGATTACAAGAGAATCTAGCTTGATTCCCTGAGTCACCACTTCATGTTGCTCTGTTCTTTCCCTGCCAAAATTATCTATCTGTCTGGTCTCCACATCCAGGGACACTGTTCAGTGTTTCCTCTTGAAGTACTTCATGTAAGTAAAAGTACCTAGGAAATAGTTAGCACTTAAATATTTGTACCTTTTGCTTTGTATAGAATCCAAGGGCTTATTTTTTGACTCTTTGTGTCCTCTTACCTTTCCATGACATTTAATACTGTTGACTTCCAACTGGTTGAATTTCTCTTTAGGTTTTCCATGTTATCTCTCTTTACAAAGTTCTCTGTTACACTGACATTAATTTCCATTTCCAAGTCAACAGTACACGACTGTTTTTTTGATCATACAGGCATACCTCGTTTCATTGTGATTTGCTTTACCGTGCTTCCCAGGTATTTTGTTTTTGACAAGTTGAAGGTTTGCAGCAACTAAGCATCCAGAAAGTCTACTGGTGCCATTTTACCAACAACATCTGCTCACTTTGTGTCTCTGGGTCTCACTTTGGTAATTCTCTAAATATTTCAAACTTTTAAAAGTATTATTATATTTATGATGGTGATCTGTGATCTTTGATGTGACTACTGCATAAAGATTACAATTTGCTGAAGGCTCAGGTGATGGCTAGCCTTTTTTAGCAATAAAGTGTTCTTTAATTGAGAACACTTTATGCACTACTTTTTAAACATAATGCTATTGCACACTAAGAAGACTACAGTATAGTGTAAACATAACTTTTATATGCACTGGGAAACCAAAAAATTGGTGTAACTTGCTTTATTGCAATATTTGCTTTACTGCAAATCTGCAGTATCTCTGAGGTGCCTGTACTTTCTTTGACTTCTTTTCTTAAACATTTTTTTTTAATTAATTAATTAATTTATTTACTTTTGGCTGCGTTGGGTCTTTGTTGCTGCGCGCGGGCTTTCTCTAGTTGCGGTGAGTGGGGGCTACTCTTCATTGCGGTGTGCGGGCTTCTCACTGCGGTGGCTTCTCTTGTTGCAGAGCATGGGCTCTAGGTGCATGGGCTTCAGTGATTGTGGCACATGGGCTCAGTAGTTGTGGTGCATGGGCTTAGTTGCTCCACGGCATGTGGGATCTTCCTGGACCAGGAATCGAACCCGTGTCCCCTGTATTGGCAGGCGGATTCTTAACCACTGCTCTACCAGGGAAGTCCCATCTTTGACTCTTTGATGGCACATCTTTTTCACCCAACTCTTTATTTACCCTTAATGAGCACATCCATGAGGCTACAATCCCCTAAGAAGTAAAAGACTCTCAACTTTGTACAGTAACTTCTAATTTTTAACCATGCTCTATTTTTTAAAATTTCAAACTGTCCAATAAATACTTCCATTTGGATGTTCTACCGTTAAAAAGCTGCAAATCAATGTTTCTTGAAGTGAATTAATCATCTCACTTAAACCAGCTACATTTGCTTAACTTTCACTTGTTCATGGCATTAGTATTATTCTCATCATTCAGATTTAAAACTTGGTTTCACACTTTATTTTTTCTTTCCATATTTTATTTTTGGTCTATTAAGAAGCCTAATCAGTTTCTATGTTCAGTAAAGTGGGTTTTTTTGCGTCAATTATGCCTTTTAAAATTATTTATTTTTTATTGAATTATAGTTGATGTACCATATTATATGTTACAGGTGTACAGTATAGGGATTCACAATTTTTAAAGGTTATACTCCATTTATAGTTATTATAAAATATTGGCTATATTTTCTGTGTTGTACAATATATCCTTGTAGCTTATTTTATATATAGTAGTTCGTACCTCTTAATCATTTACCCCTAACTTGGCCCTCTTTCTTTCCCGATCCCCACTGGCAACCACTAATTTGTTCTCTATATCTGTGAGTATGCTTCTTTTTTGTCATATTCATTAGTTTGTTGTATTTCTTAGATTCCACATATAAGTGATATCATATAGTGTTTATCTTTTTCTATCTTATTTCACTTGCATAATACAGTAAAATTTTTCTTAGGAAATGGCTCTAGTTGACATTCAGTCATTTCCATCCCCAACACCAATGTTAATACCTTTTCTCCCAGGTCTTTGTTAAATCACGATGACACCTACTTGGCAAATAGGAGACACATTCCAATTTTTTAAATCTCTGCATAGCAGAACATACCATCAGAGTTTACCTTTTTAAAAAAATTATTTTGTACTACTTCTTTTTGCAAGACGTCGTTTTATTAGATAAAAAAGGGAAAAATAAAAATAATAATATTGGTACCTTCTCTCTCTCTGAAATTTTTTAAGCTGTATTTTTTTAGTTCTTTTAAAAATTATTTTCCAGTTTTATTGAGAAATAATTGACATGCATTCCTGTATAAGTTTAAGGCATACAGCATGATGGTTTGCTCTACATATATTGTGAAATGATTACCACAATAGGTTCAGCTAACATTTATCTTCTTACATAGATATAATAAAAGGAAAAGCAAGAAAAAAAGAAAAAAGAAAATAATTTTTCTCCTTGTGATAAGAACTCTCAGATTAACTCTCTTAACTTTGCTATATATATCATACACCAGCTGTAGTCATCATGTTGTATATTGCATCCCTTGTACTTATTTATCTTATAATTAAAAAAAAAATCTCTCTCTCGAGGTGCTAAAATTTAGTTTTGGAATCATAAAAGGTATCATCAACTTTCATCTTCCTGTAAAGGTAGAAGGGTTCTTCAATAGCAGGGTAAACTATCTTTGATTCACAGAATATTACCTTCCTCAGAAGAGTAACAACTTTGTGCTTGGAGAATAGAAGATGAAAAGCTGTTCTACACCCTGGGGAGGGAAAGTAAAGTGGTTTCTGGTTGGGTGACATTAAACCAATCCAGACCACAGAATGTTGGCAGCTAAGACCTAGGAATGTTGGGAGATCAAGAGAGAAGTCCTCTTGCCCTTGTTTAGCACTGAGGAAGTGGGTTCCTGCTTCCTTGCGGAATGACAGTGGCTTGAGCTTGGATCTAGATTACCAAGTCATTATTTCAGTGGTGAATTGGCACCGACTCTGGAATTTTGTAGAACCCAGCTTCAATAGGGCCAACCACATCGTAAGAAGCAATGTGCAAGACTCCATTGTTCTTCCTGATTGAATTGTGCAAATTGGGCTGTGTGAACATCGGAGGTTTTGGTTGATGAAGGGAGGGTTCTAAAGAAGAAGTTACATGACTTCCTACTAATAAAGAAATTAGGGGCTCAAGATATTACTTGGAGAAGTGAAAGAGATTTCATTTTACTTACATTCTGAGATTTTAGGGCATTTTATACCAGTTTCTTGTGCAATCACACTATAATTTATATGATAACACAGATTTGCTTAGGATAGTCTTAGTTTACACCTGTTGTCCTGGTGTGGTTTTAAAGAATTTTCTCTTTTCACCCTCAAAGGTATGCTAGTTTGAAAGATATATTGTTAACCTCTCTATAAACCCCCAATTCTGGGGCTTGGGGTTGAGGAGGGCCTTTTACTTTCCATAAGGAATCTAAATCTTGGGACTTTGGTCCTCAGACAAAAATCCTGCATATTTTGAATCTACTTGCCCAAAAAGAATCTACCTGATTAACAAATATCTACTTGACCAACAAGAATCTACTTAAACAAAATGGGCTGCCTCACATGCCCATTTTAATGCAAAACAGAGGAGGACAGGTTTCCAGCTTCATGCACCATGCCCCTTCCTCCCCACCCCTCCCATGGGTGGGATATGCAAACTCTGCTCTGGTATTTTTATTCCACAAAAACAAGAAGTACAGGATAGTTCTCTAGTGAAAGGGCAGCCAGGCTAATTCATTCTTTTGAGGAATAGAATTTAGGGCCGCTACAAGACAAAGCTCAATGAATCTCAGGCTCTGACCGATTGGATTCACTTCTCTCTCCTTTGGGTGCATGTAAGAATGTTACCTTTAGCTCTTTTTCCTCATAGAAGAAGAGAACTCGCACGGACAATCACCAAAATATATGGCGTGTCTTCTTAGGCTATGTTTTCCTAATTGATGTCCTGGTTCCCTTTATACCTGTGTTCGAATACTTTCTATATACTTTCTATACTTGACCACTGCAAACAGAAGAATGGATTTAGTTGAACTTTCGGGGCCCTTCACCTTCTGATTCTGCTTATGACTATAATCTTACCTATTTTGTTCTTTTAGATCAAGGACTACTTCCTCCATAACAGTCTCAAATTTAATGGGCATATGATTGATTTTGAAAAGAAATGATATGAAAATGAAGATTGTGATTCATAGGTCTGGGTTGAGGCCTGAGACTGCATCTGTAACCAGCTTCCAGGTAATGCATTGGAAGCTGGTCCTTTGGATCACATTTTGAGTATCAAGGCTCTGTAAGGCCTTATTAAAAGTCACTAGCTCACTTTAACCCCATTTGTTCAGAACATTCAAATTAAGGGCTGGAAAGTTATCTTTGGTTGTTCTTAATGACAGATTACTCATTTGAAGTGTACGTTCTCTTATATCACTAGTTAAATGCTTCATTCTCATAAAATGTAATCCCAGGTAGATAGAAAGCTTTTTTAGTAAAGGAATGATTCCCTACAACTTTTGTAATCTCTTGTAGTGGGGTTACTCTGTCTTACACATAGCAGGTCCACACTAAATTTGCTTATTGATTAATCATTCTTAAGAGATTTCTTCTTACCATTCTATTACATGAGAACTCATGAGATAAATTTACAGTTTGGCAAGAAACAAATGTTTCAGGCAAAATTATAAATATACTGAAGTGAGGAAATCTGAGCAATCTGAATAAAATGCTATATTTGAATTATTAAATTACAATGCTAAAGCAAGAAGAAAAGGTCTTTGCTATTTTAAAAATAATATAAATCTGAATTAGGCTTTATGAATCAGGTTAGGGAAAAATATGTATTATTGCTTTGATTACTATGCATGTGTTCTGGAAAACTCATAGTCACAAAATAACAGGTTATAATCCTGACAATTACTTCCAAACTTATTCTTTTAAATTGATTTGTTGGATACAAATATTATCAACTTGTATGGGTAGAATACATCCTTGCAGAGAGTTCCTATTAAAGTTTTGAAGGATTTCAAAAGTTAGGCGGTCTACAGAAATAACATGCTGTAAACTCTCTTCTTTTGAGAACTTTGAAACAGAGTTGGAAACCTCCCACAGACATCAGGATGTAACAGCCTGTAGAAAGGATGTTGAAAATTTTAGAAAAAAAAAAAGTAATAAAATGGTCATAAATACTGACTACAGATTTTGGATCTCAGTTTTCAAATGAATATATTGATTGCGTCATTTCTTAAAACTCTCAAAGGAAGTCAGAGTAAATGCTCCTGAGTAAATTTTATGGATATATATGTTTCAAAATATGTGCTTTGCCAAGGGTTTGCACTTGCCTTCAATGGAACAAATCTATGTCTGCAATCACTTTAACTTTTCCTCATGAAAGTCTCATCACCTCTTAGAGATCTCAGAGTTCAGGAAATAAATTGGAAGGACCATATATTTTCTCATCATGTATCCATCATTCTCTGTGGGCTTTTTGTTCAATTTACTTCATTTTTACATTAAGGAGATAGTCTTTGGGCATGTGTTCTTATGAGCAGCATTCAATTTATATTTCTCCACTCATACCCTATTTGGTAGCATTAGCAAGAAAGAAATGGTTCTTATCTAGATGTTTTTAAAGATATTAGTGCAATTTTTATGTAAAGGAAGTTACTATTTATCTTCACCAGCACTGGCATCTGGCATTCTAACTGGCTACTGTGTACAACTAAGAGTGGAAGACTTAAATAAACTTTGATTCTCAGGTAGATTAATGATAACTGGTATTAACACAGAACAAACACTGTAGTTGACAGAAGTAATAAGTGTTGCCCTTTTAGGTAAGACTCCTGGTTAAGCTGGAAATAAAATGCTTCATAAGCGCTCATGACTTCAACAAGTTTATAAATTACCAGGAAAACCTCACTGGTCTGCAAAACATCAAGGAGGCAGACATTAGCATTTCACATCTGCTCTCCTATGACAGCTATTATAGGAGGTGAGATACAACTCCACATTACATATCATGCGATTCAGGGCCTATCCATCTTTTCAGGATCTCGGATTGCAGACTGTGACTTGAATCAAGTGTTTATGCAGAAGAGTTATATAGTGAGTAAAATGTTGGGGGTTTCAGAATGAAGTATCTCGGTTTGTTATAAACAGAGTTGGTGTTCTTATCAAGCTAAATAAGACATTCCTTTTAAGAAGCAGAAGATGTTTGAGAATTTTGTTTGAGAATTTTTGAGAGTAGGAAATCAAATTAAAGCCAATGTGTGCATGCATACTCTCTCTCATACACATGCTTTTGATACTGTTTGAGTGCCAATAAGGAAACATTTAAATAGTAGATATTAATGAAACATAAATCAGAAATATGTAGCTCATTTTCATCAAACATGTAGACTGAACCCTCACATATATGTATGAGGAACTCTGAAGGTTTCCCATGCAATAAATGAGATTTACAGTGTAGGTTCAAATACATTTCTATCTATCTATCTATCTATCTCTTATGTCTGCATCTTTATATATTACATAAAATGTAATGTGTAGCTTGAGTATTTTGGGATTGCATGAAGTGATAAGTAGCTTTGGATTACATGAAGTTATGGAAGAAAAGCTGTCTTCATGCTATTTTTAAATAGTTATTTTGCCTGAGAGCTATATCTGCTATTCGTATATTATCCACATTATTTGTAATAAGTTAACTTTTCTATGTTTGAATTCCTAACAGCTATGGTTAGGGGGGCATTCTATGAGTGGAATAAGCAAATCAATAAGCTGGTTTATACTGGTGTTTTAGTTCCTAAAGGCACCTTGCTAAAAACATTAGAAGAAACCAATAACCCATTAATGGATATTAATGAAATTCCTCCCGGAACTGGCCCTCGCCAATCCCTTGGTAGGAGAAAAAGATATACTCCTAATCACTGTGCTTGATGGAATAAAAATGAGTAAACTTCCACTAATACCTACCCGCCCCCAGTTACTACCAGAGTTCAGGACTATTCCCTCGCTCTCCTGTTCCACATAACTTCCAGTTTAGGCTTTGGAACTTTGAATGCATGGAAGTAAACAGGATTCCCTTTAGGTGAGACAAATTTTACAAAGATCTGTAGATTTGAGGAACAAAACTCTTTCCTATTTCTGAACTTTTCACATATTCAATTTAGACTCTCTACAGGGCTGAATAACCAAGAGGTGATCCTAGCTTTCTAGTTATCACTTATGTTTTGCTTATTGAGTGTTCCGTGGGAGTGTGGTTTTCTATTCACTGATAAGGACAATCGAATGTATAATTCTTCTCCCTATATATGGTGCTATTCAAATAGAAATTCCCTTACCTGATTCTTTATTTCTGAAAGAAAAGGAGAACATTCTCTTGATGTTTCTACCTAGCAAGCACATCTTGAATTTTGATTTGTGCTGTCAGTGTGTGGCAAGAAGTGATTAACTTTTCCTAACTTTATCTTTTCTCTATATCCTCCCACATGTGGATAAAATCACTCTCTGCTCCATTTTATTTTCATGCTAGCTAATTCTTCCATTTTTGCTTATTTTCCCCCAAAGATATGAAACCTACGCAGGTCAGGGTTGACCAAATACTGGAAATCAGAATCTTTTTTTCTCCCCATCACTTAGAAAATCAGGATTGTTCTAACAGAAACTGGGCATTTGCCTTGCAGAAATCGAATACACCTGGCTTGTTTTGATTCCATTTTTGTCAGTTATTTGTGGGAATTTGTGTCTGCTGGGGAATTCTAATTCATAAAGCTTAAGGTAAGTGCTGACTTCCTCTTATTTCATGATCTGGGTGTGACTCAGGGTTTGAGATTGCTTGTTGCAGGAATTTTTAGAGGAAACCTTAGTGTGGGTCAGTGGCATCGGCATCCATGAAGATTTAGCATAAGGAAGGACATGGATTAAAAGTTCATGAAAACAACAGGTAAAGATGATTTAATGATAGAAAAATATATGAATAATTTGGATATCCCATGGTTTCAAGGATTACGTGCATCTAGATTGTTGAGAGGTTTATAATTCTACTCTCATAGTTTGTAATACAGAAAAGTATAACTGTGCTGCTCTTGGTGTTCTACTGAATACCTCTGAGAAGCTCATACAACTGCTTGTAGCTCTTAAACCTGAACTTATAGAAGGTTCTCGGGGCTACTGCTCTCCAGACCCAGGGTAAGTGTTGTCATGAGGCCTCTGGGAGAGAGAGAAAATGTGATTCTGAGCACTGATGAGCAGGGAAATGCAGGCCTCACAGCTGGCCGGTCTTGCCTATTGTCTTCTAGGTAACCAAGGCTATAAACAAGGGGGAGCAGGAATGGCCTGGAAGTCAATTTGCAGAATATTCAAAAGGTCACCATGGTACAGAGTAGTGTGCTGATTACTTGGAAGAAACGATGCGCTAAAACATGTTTGCCACATCTCTAATGACAGTAATTGTCATACCAGAGGGGAACACGTTGCCAATCTCCTGTTAACGGTTTTTAGAAGAGACTAGGAATCTATTTTCAGGACCCTCATTTTAAACTCTTTTTTGTATTGTTCCTTTGAGTAACTAACTTTGCAGAACTTTTACTAATCTCTTCTTTTTTAATTAAAACTTTTATTTTGAAAAACTGTAAAATCTTCAGAGAAGTTATGAGTCTGTTACAATTCATTTAGATTCACCTACATATGCCTTTCATGAACATGTCACATTTGCATTCTCTTTCTCCATATATGAAACATATTCTTAAAAAAAATTTTTTATAGTAGTTGATTTACAATATCATGTTGGTTTCAGGTATACAGCACAGTGATTCAGTTATATACACACACACACACATATATGTATGTATTACTTTTCAGATTCTTTTCCCTTATAGGCTATTACGAAATCTTGAGTACAGTTCCCTGTGCTATACAGTAGCTTCTTGCTGGTTATCTATTTTATATATAGTAGTGTGTATATGTTAATCCCAAACTCCTAAATTATCATATTCTTATATAAGAATAAGAAACTTATTATTTTTTTGTTGTTGTTAAATTTATTTATTCATTTATTTATTTTTGGCTGCATTGGGTCTTCATTGCTGCACACGGGCTTTCTCTAGTTGCGGTGAGTGGGGGCTACTCTTTGTTGCGGTGCACGGGCTTCTCACTGCAGTGGCTTCTCTTGTTGCGGAGCACGGGCTCTAGGTGCGCGGGCTTCAGTAGTTGTGGCTCGCGGGCTCTAGAGTGCAGGCTCAGTAGTTGTGGTGCACAGGCTTAATTGCTCCACAGCGTGTGGGATCTTCCTGGACCAGGGCTCGAACCAGTGTCCCCTGCATTGGAAGGTGGATTCTTAACCGCTGCGCCACCAGGGAAGTCCCCACATTCTTATTCTTATATAAGCATTTATTATTGTTATTTTTGTAGCTGTTTCAGTGTAAGTTCAGCTGAAATCTCCTAAGAACAGGGATATTCTTTTATGTAACCTCACTGCTACTTTCAAATTCAGGTAGTAATCTATTTTTAAGAGTCCTCTGATTTGAAAATTTAGCTTATTATTTTTTTCCAAAGAGGTTCACTCCATACTGAAACAACCCCAGCTGTCTCTCTGTAACTGACACTCTTCAAATGAAGGCCGTCTTGCCACTCACAGCAATTCCCTTCCCAATTATTCTTACATTCCCTTTCTTTTCGTCATCTTTACCTACTTTTTGTTCCCTTTACATTTTCCCCCTCCCAACTGATATTTTAAAAGGCCACTTACTGCTGTTCTCTGTTCACTTAAGCAACTTAATTACATTTCTTGGAGCTGCATTGCTTATTTAAGGGTATATAAAAAAATCTGGGTGACATTTTGCTGTAGGGCAGTGACTCTTATTGCCTCCAGCCTTGGTAGAGGGAGACTTCATTCAAACTTTAAGACCTTTGGAGAGTAAGTAGTTCAGAGGCTGAGGTAGTAAATAACACTGTGGCCATTTGAAAAGGCACAGGCAAACAGAGGCTGGTAGATCACTCTTGGAAAGCTTTTTCTCTTGTCAGCAACTCAGCACCTGATGTTTTGGCTGGCAACTCGGAGCTCTTTTAGGATCTTCTCCCTGGAGCTCTCATCTGTTAAAGTAGAGAAATGCCATTGATCCTAAAGTAGTATCAGAAAGAAAACGCAGTTTAGCAGTCTGTTTCAGAATTTGTCAAAAGCAATTGCCAAGTAGAGGTAGGGTCTCTTACTATTAAAAAAAAAAAAAAAAAGCTTATCCCCAAAAGATCCTCCCTCAAGGATCCAGGCTAGTAGCCTGAAATCAATTCAAGCAGCTAAAAGGATGAAAGGAGATTTCATGGTCTAGGGTGTCTTCTTTTGAGTGCTCTGGTTGAGGGTTTTCTTTGGCTGCCTGACTAGAGGCAAAGATTAGGGATACAGTGCTTGCTTTCAGTCATCTGCACTTCTGTGCTTTTCCCTGGAAAGAAGCTCAGGCTGTGGGAACCAGGGGTTCTTTTAACGTCCGTGGGTTAGGATGGACAGAGTTTATATAGCTACATTGACACCAAGGCACTAAGAACGGTTTTTGCTTTTTGAGAATGAACAGGTTTTTCCTTCTTCTTAAAGCAATTACAGGAAGAAGAGTAGCCTCTTTGGGAAGGCAAATTGGCTCATTTGTGTAGCCGGAGAGGGCAACATTTTCATCAGCAGCTTTCTTATGCCCTGGATATGATGCTTTGGTTTGAGGGGAGAGAGATTATCTTTTTTTTTCCCCTGAGGTTTTTCTGCAATCTAGTATAGTAAAGGAACTTTTTACAATCACATCCATAACTATGGTGCCCATAGCTTTTAGGGCTGAATGCAAAAGGTTTTTCTGACCTGGTAAGTCAAAGTAGGTAAAAAATATATATATTACACAATCCTGTACTTTTTTACTTAGGGAATAAGGTACAAGACTTTTAATAAGCTCGATGGAGCCACAACACATTGGTTTTATTTTGGGATAGGTTCCTTTTTTTTTTTTTTATAAGATGTTGGGGGTAGGAGTTTATTAATTAATTAATTTATTTTTGGCTGTGTTGGGTCTTCGTTTCTGTGCGAGGGCTTTCTCTAGTTGTGGCAAGCGGGGGCCACTCTTCATCGCGGTGCGCGGGCCTCTCACTATCGCGGCCTCTCTTGTTGCGGAGCACAGGCTCCAGACGCGCATGCCCAGTAGTTGTGGCTCACGGGCCTAGTTGCTCCGTGGCATGTGGGATCCTCCCAGACCAGGGCTCGAACCCGTGTCCCCTGCATTAGCAGGCAGATTCTCAACCACTGCGCCACCAGGGAAGCCCGGGATAGGTTCCTTTTGAAAACAAAAAATAAAACAAATTTCAAGATTATTAATAATTATTACAGGGCCTGGCACATAATAGGACAGTGGTTCTCAAACTGTGATCCCTGATCCTGCAGCATCACTGTGACCTGGAAACTTGTTAGAACCACCATGGTAGGGATTCAGTAGATGTTTGCTGAATATAACGCTGAGTTCTTAATTCCAAAGGAGAATTATGTCATTAATACCATGTTGTAAGGCAGTGGTTCCCAAACTTAAGACATACCAGAATAATCAGGAGGACTTGTGGAAATACAGAGTTTTGGACCCCACCACGAGCATTTCTGATTCACTAGATCTGGGATGGGAATGAGAGTCTGTATTTCTAACAAGTTCCCAGGTGGTGCTCATGGAGCTGTTCTGAGGACGCTGCTCTGAGAACTATTGGTCTAAGACTATAATTCTCAAACTTGGCTCAACATTAGAATCTCCTGGGGTTGCTTTTAGGTGTAGAAAGGACTGGACCCCACCGAAACCAAATCAGAATCTCTATAGGTGGGCCTGGGCATGGTAGCCTTTAACATTTCCCAGGTGATTCTAGGGAAGAGCCGGGTTTGAATTCCACTGCAGATCATCTCAGAAGTGGTCCTCAATCCTGCTTGTCCATTAGAATCACCTGGCCAGCTTTAAAAACCTGATGGCTGGATACCAATCCTAGAGGTTCTGAGACAATTGCTTTGAGGTGCAACCTGGGCATTCAGGTATTTGAATGCTCCCCCAAGTGTTTCTACTGTGCAGCTAAAGAAAGAACCACTGCCCTAAAGATACCTTCTGGCTGTAAGAATGTCATGATTTTAGTATAATCCTATGTAAAAGACACACATTCAAGGAAAATGAACATTCCTATAGAGAAATATTTGATACTAATTTATTCTGTCTTTGTATGCTTGCCAAGTTTATACTGAACTGATTTTATGAGCTATGAGAGTTGGTTTATTTATAACAAATTAGCTAAATTTTTGATTGAAGCCTTATCCCTAATGTCTGTAGAATCTACTTTCATACAAACTCACTTCTGTGTGTGTGTGTGTGTGTGTGTGTGTGTGTGTATGTACATATGTATATGTTTGACAAATATCCAAAAGGGAGCACAAATAATTCTGTCTACCATACTTTTAATTTATTCACATATTTTCTTGCCAGTTAATGTTTACCTCCATTATAGTAAAATGTAGTATAGTGGAAAGATAGACAAGTTAAGAACTCTGGCCCTGTCACTCTAATGGATGTTTACCTGTCTGGTTTAGCCGATCGGTTACAAATTTATATAACATTAAGGACACCATATGTAGGTTGAGCGAGACCACACAGAAACGACACTCAGCAGTCAGAGAAGTCCTCACTGGACTGTTGAGGCAGGGAAGCATCAATAAAGCCTTTGAGGTCCCTGCCTTAGCCTGTGAGGCAGGACGGGAAGTGAGAGGTCAAGTGATATTCATCAAAGTAACAAAAACTCGTGAACATTAACAAGATATACATTAAACACATTTATACCTGTGGAAACCTGTCTCTGTGGCACTTGCAGTAAAGCATAACCTCCCTCGCTTCACTCACAACAGCTACCAAATAGCTGTGTGATATTGGGCAAGCTACTTAACTTTTCCTCGCCTTAGATTTCAGGTAATATTGATCTTGCAGGGTTGCTTTGAGGAGGAGATGAGGTAACATTGTCTTAAACTTTTCGGCTGCTCTAACAAGAATACCCAAGACTAGGTGGCTTAAATGACAAACTGTGTTTATTTCTCACAGTTCTGGAGGCTGGCAAGTTCAAGATCAAGAAGCCCGCAGATTTGGTGTCTGGCGAGGACAAGCTTCCTAGTAGATGACCATCTTCTCACTGTGTCTTCATGTGGAGGAAGGAGCGAGGGAACTCTCTGGAATCTCTTTTACAAGAGCACTAAATTCCACTTAAGAGGGCTCTACCCTCATGTCCTAATCCCCTCACCAAAGGTCCCACCTTCAAATACCATCACACTGGGGATTAGGTTTCAACATATGAATTTAGGGGAGACACAAACATTGTTTATAGCAGACATGCAAATTATTTAACCCAGTATCTGATACATGCTAGAAGTTCAGAAATATTAATTCCTTGTTTTCCCTCTGTCCTCTCTAATATTATTACAACTTCCCTTATGTCACTCTGTCCTTTGTCTTTGATCATCATCACAATTATTGGCAATCAGAAATGTCCCTCTTCTTCCCCCTGTCTCTCCTCACCCTCCTCCACATTTATTGAGCTGCAGTATCTCTGCCGAGGTGCTAGGCACTGGGGGATGCTCAGATAACTAAGCTATAGCCCCTGCCCCTAGCACAGCCAGTCTAGCGAGGAAGCAGACAGGCAAACATACAATTATTATACCTTAGGTGTGAAAAGTGGGTACAGCGGCAGCACAAGGTGTGGTGCTAAACTCAGATGTGGGACCTGGGAGTGTCTGGGGAGGCCTCCTGAAGGAGTTTAGTTTTGGGGGTTGAGCAAAAGTGACCAGATGTGGTGGGGGAGGACGTGGGAAGGGGGGAAGGGATTCCTGGCAGAGACCAGCATGTGCACAGATGGGGGTGAGTGGGTGCTGTCTGAGAAAGCATGGCATCAGTAAGTTAACTGGCTTGGCAACTGTGGGGCAGGTGTGAAGGATGATGAAACAGGAGGAGTCGGCGGGGGGCTACCTCATCAAAGATGGTTCTCAAAGGGTGGGTCCCAGATCCACAGCATCAGCATCAGCTGGGGTCTTGTTAGGACTACAAATTCTTCTGCCCCAGCCTAGACCCATTAAAGGGGAAAAGTTGAACAGGAATATGGGGCCTAGAAATCTTTAATAAGCTCTGCAGGTGATTCTGATGCATGATAAACCCTGTCCTATACCATGATAAGAAATTTGTCTGTTTTCCTGAAGGAAATGGGGGAACTATGGGAGGATTTAGGTAAGACTATTATTTTTTGAAGGCTTACCCGGAAAGAAGGGTAAAAGACGAGCAAGGTGGATGCGTGGAACAGGTATCGGTACTGGAGGTAAGTCTGTAAGGAGAGACAGGGAAGAAATTTCAGACACTTGAGTTAGCATGTAGTATCCTTGCTTTGTGCTGGGCTCATAAAAATATAAAGATAGAGAAATATGCATGGTTCCTGCCCACAAGGTGTTGATAATCTAGATGTTGTAGATTCATTCCTTCTGAGAATACATTCTACCAACCCAATAGAGTGCCACCCCCATTTATGGAGCATTTGCTACTCTTTGGAAGAGTACTCTGTGGACTCAGTTTGATTGATTTGGACAAGACCACAGGGAGAGTCTCCTTATTCTTTACTCCCTGGGGAAAATCTGGGTTGAACTGGTACCACGATGGCTGTTTAGTATATAATGCAGTGAAAGGTGATGGTTAGAATAGCAAAATAAATTGATTGGATCATAATTTCTCTGGTACTCTGAATACATCCGTGGTGGCATTAAACCATGTAAATTTATAAACACATTCTTTCTGGGCTCTATGTTGGGAACAGCACATATCTGAGCCTTATTTGCAATAGCAGTGAGAAAACTGCCCACTGAAAAACTGGCTTTCCGCTAGGGATTGAAAAGGGCCAGCCAGACTAGATGCTTCTTTCTGCTAGCTTCTTGCTTATTCTCGGCAACATGAAGCAGGCTTGCATTCAACGCTGTAGAGAAAAGGTGACGGCGGGAAGGTAATTTGTCAGATGATGCTGGACTAGAGGTTGGAGTCTACCTTCAAGCCTGTTCTCCAGGGCTGGGAGGGAAGGGAAAAGGAGGTGCTTCGCTGGCTGAGAGAAGAAGACGAAATAAAAAAAGATTTTCCAAGATAATTGACAGCTGTATCTTCCCGCCACCACCTTCCCTCCAAACCCATGCGTCTCTGCTTGGAGTCTGACATAAAACGAGGAGTGAACCCCCATTTGTCTCCCTGTGCTTTCAATGAAAAAAGTCGGTGCATAAGGACGGAAACAAGCGCGGCTGAAAATAGGTGCATGACTTGTTGAGCATACAAATCATTTCCCCCCTAGTCTCCAAGAGGGAAAAAAAAAAATCCCTCGTACTCTCCTTGCAGTCTGTGTTCTGCATTCGGGAGAGGAGGCCGAGGCTGGTTTCAAGCACTCCTCCCGCTATCCCCGTAGGAAACTTTTCTCGCAGGGCCGGCTCTGGCCACTCGGCCGGGGCGGAGACGGTGGGCGTCCGGCGTGCTCCTCTCGCGGGCCGGGGCCCTAACCCCACGACGCGCCTGTCTCTTTAAATTCCAGCTGCGCTGCTGGGAAACAGCGCCGCCCGCCGCCCGCCGCCGAGGCTGGCAGGCGGCTGCGAGCTCGCTCGCGCTCTCGCTCCCGGCTGCGCGCCGCGGAGGGCTCGCTCGGCCCGCGGGCTGCTCGGCGGCGGCGGCGGCGGCGCGGGGCGGGGAGGCGCGGCCCGGCCGAGGAGGGAAGAAAGAGCGAGCCGGGCCGGGAGAGGCGCCGCGCCCGGTCCCGCGCCCGCGTTCGGCGGCCCCGGCAATTTCCTTCGGGGGTGACGAGGATATGCCTGGCTGGTGGCTTTTTTTTTTTCCTTCTTCTCCTTAAAACGATTTCCATAGTAACCTGATCAAGTGGCTCAATATCGCAAACCTGAGGATTTCCGCGGCCCGCCGGCTTGTCTTCAGTCAGGTAACGCTGGGATTTCGTTCTTTGCAAAGGCAAACCTCTGCGCTTCTTCCAAACTTCCTTTTGTGGAAAATCGCCCAGCCCAACGCAGCCCGGGGTATTTGCAACAGCGTGTTCCTTCCCAGGTGCCTGCCACGGGTCTCCTCCCCTGCTGTTCCCCCAGGACCCATGACCACATTATTTAAAAAAAAAAATTATATATATATAATTTTTCTTAAATTATATATGTATATAAATATATATAAATAATTCTTTTGGTTGCCCCCCTCCCCTCCCCTCCTCTTTTTGATTTTCCCATCTCTGCGCTCTCGTCGGCTTTTTCCCTGAGACTAGTGATGGGGGGCGCGGGGAGAAGTCGGGGCGGGGGTGGGTGGCGAGCGCGGTCCAGGGAGTGGCGGGCTCGGGTGGCTGGGCTCTGGTGGGCTACTTTGGGCATCTCGGCGCTGGGTGCGCCGGCCTGGGTCGCGGGGAGGGCTGTCAGCACCAGGGCGGCGGAACCGGGGACCCCCACGTTTCCAGACGAGCGACGCAGGCTTGGGGGGTGATGGAGCGCTCGGCTGGGTGGCTGGCGAGCGTCCATACATCATAGCTTTTCTTCCTACTCCCCCGCCCCTCTCCGGCTTTCTCTCTTTCTCTTTCTCCTTTCTCATTTCTTTCTTCCTTTCCTCATGACTGGCTCCATTCTGTTCCCTTCCTTGCCTCATTTTTCCTCCCCTCGTTTCCTTTTCTCCTTTCCCTCTTACAATAAATGGGAGTCGTTTGTAACCTTTGGTTCTGACAGCATGGGAAGAGCAGTGAAACCTGCAGCGTGGCCACCTCAACTTGGTCGTTTTCAGCCTCGTCCTCGTGAATCAACATATTTGTCTCCTGAATCTATTGATCTCCCTTGATTCTGCAGAACTGCATTCTAAGCTGGGCGTCTATGTCAGTATCAGAGTTCTGCAGCTTGCTTCCGTGCTCCCAGTATGACATGTATTGTAAGGGCTGCATATGTTTCAAATCCACATAAGCCATGGGTACAAAGAAATCTATCTTTTTAAAAATCTAGTTTTACTCTAGAGAAACTTCCCTTTTAAATTATTGATAAACTCTTTCCTCTCTTAGATATTTAATTTTAGGGGAATTGGGAGACAGGTGTGTGTTTTTTTCCTCCCAGTTGATGAGGAACATGCAACTTCTATTCCCTTAATTATCTCTTTAAACCTCACTCAGTTTTGCACTTCTTAGTCACTGGAATGAGTAGATAGATCATAATTAAGGTTCAGAGGCTTGCTTCCCAAAGTCGAGGCTGGCTAAAAGAACCAAGTGGGGGGCCAGGACAATTGAGACCTGCCAAAGAATAGAAAAGGCATAGCAACTCTAGTGTAAAATACATAACTAGATTCAGACTTCAGTACTGAAGATATGAAAATACAATAAAATCAGACTTTTGCCTTTGGTTCTTAGCATGTGTATCACCATACTAGGTAGGTATAAGTTAAAGCTTATTTGAAAACAGAGCCCCTATACTATAGAACCCATTCAGCTTTATTTATGTTGAGGTGCTTTTCACTATGGTTTTATTTTTCTTTGAAACTTAAGATGTCTGTATCATGTGGAAACAAAGGTGAAAAGGGGATGACTTCTATTTAACCAGAAATAGGATTTATACGGATTTCTTTTGTTTCTTAAAAGATCTAGTTGTTATGTTCTCAAGTTTTCCTGAGGTCAGAGTATTTCATGGGTGAAAACAATACTAATCAATGATTTTCCTCCACTCTGTTTCAGTGGTGTTCATAGTTTATATAGAAAAAGGTCTCCGTTTTAGAGAGCTCCCATTGCCTCCTTTCCTTTGTCTGCACATTTGTTTTTAAATTCAACTTTTAATATAGAATAAAGGATCTTGGAGCAGAGAATGGGTCAGGAAGAAGAGAAACTACTGATATAATGGAAACTATACTCAAACCAAGAAAAGATAAATATTGCCATGTTACCCCACACTGTCTTTGTTTTTAGCCAATTAAGGAGCTATGGGTTTTAAATGTATTTTCCTCTTCTTAATTCTACACCTAATACTTTTTGGACCCGAGGTCATATTTATGCATTTCAAATGAATATTTATAAAAGACTTAAATCCCCTTGCCAGTGACATCCAAAAAGCATGTTTTTCCTACAACGTTTTCTTCTAGTGAACGGTGATAGTAGTAATGGTCCCACATTATTGTTTGCACCTGACTTCTGATGTTTTGGTGTTCCTTGGTTGGGTGGGTTGCTCCTGACACGTTTACAAGATACTCCTGGCAGGCTGCATGGAACTTGAATGTACAATTAATTGTAGATGCAATAAAATGTTCATTTTTTCTTCTTGGTTTAGGAGAGGTCATTCCCTCCTGGGCATATAATGTTTTTGGTGTGAATGCTCCTTTTCATGTGTGTATGTGAAGGATTTAACATAAAGCCTGTTCTGATTAAGCCTTGTGTGATTTGAGGTTAAAAGGTATATTAGTGACAAGACACAAATTACTCTCTTATTTATAGTACATTGATCCTGAAACTATTTTCTCCCCCTTGTGATTGCAACTGTATATGGATCATTTAATGAAAGGTTGGGAATGATAAGCTATCTGCTTTATAATAGGAAAAAAATCCCTCAAGTTTACTTACCTCAAGTCCCCATTTTCGTGCAGAGGGATTAACAGATGTTTTTGATCTGATATTTTAATAGACTATTGCTGAGCACTGCTAATTACCAAGAATATATTTTGTTAATTCTGACATTGGTATAAGATAAGACGTCTCTCAAGTTGTCTGGAGGGCTCCAAGGGACTCATCCTTGTAATCCATGGCAACAGGAAATGGTTGTCCTGGGTGCAAGCTGAAGTGTGGACCCAGATCCACACTTTGTGATCATTCAGGGATAATGATCCCTGATAGGAAAAGCGTGCTGCCTTCTTTGTATGGACTGGTGTTAACTTTTTGACTTTAGTCAGAACGATTCCCACCTTTGCGATTCCCCTTAGCTCCTCTTTCACATGAATGTTATAAAATTTTCAGAAAACACAGGTTACTTTTTTTAATTGAAAAGAGTTTATAAAGAAGTGTGTATGTGCAACTGACTTTGTGTGTAGCTAGGATAATTAGGGTGAGAATATCACCAAATCAAACAGAGGCTGTGTCAACTTTAAAATGTTGGGAGTCAGGGAGGTGTGTTTGGAAATAGGACCCAAGAGGCCAAGGTTATATTCTTCCTTCCGACTGCGTCGCAGAGTGATTCTTGCGCTGGCCTCCTTGTTCACACATGTCACTTGGCTTTGTTTTCTCCAGAAGAAAAATGGGCATAGTAATCTTTTTCCTGTCTTTGAATTCTCAAATATATGTGAATATGACATAATCATATATAAACACAGGTGTACATGTGTAGCAATGGTGGATACTAAAACACACACACACACACACACTGAGAGGCAACAGACAAGACTTCCGAGACAAGACTTCCGAATAGAGAAAGGAAATCTTTCCTTATACCACTGACTTATGGGTAATGATGCTGAATATTTCCTTCCATTCAGGAAAAGGCAAATGTATTACTCTCTATTCTGTGGATATACGTAGTCGATGCTTAGTGACTAATCATGTAACGTAATATGCAGAACTGAATAACCCCAGCAGGTATCACCCTTTTACTGACATGAATGCAAGTGAGGAATAAATTTCCTTTTTTTAAACCATTTAAGATCTCCTCTTCCCCCTCCCCCATTTTGTAACGAAAAGTAATTCTCTGTTAGGTTAAGTGGACCTCAGGATAGGAAAAATCCCCAGAGCTATCTTTCTGCTCAGACTTCATTTTTCCTCCCAGGTCTGACTGTCAACAGTAATATGTTACGAGCCTCTGGTGGTGATGTTTCCACAGGTCACCATCCTCCTCTGTCCCAGATGAAGTCTCAGGACAAGCATTGCAGTAGCACAGGTTTTGAATTCAATGTATCTCTCAAGTTGGTTATGTAACTTAGTGGTCCCTTTTTTTTTCTAAAGCTCCAGGTCTTCAGAATTATGTTTATTATTATCTTATTTTCTTTAAACATTGTAAAGTTGTTTTAGAATTAGCTTGGTCCCTGTAAGGATTTAAAAGCTGCTTGTTCATGTTATTAGATTATACAGTGTTTGTACAATGCTCCTTTTTGTTAATCTATGCAGCATTTTCATACGAAACGTCGCGGTTGGGACGATTGCTGGTTGTGCTTGTTTGGGTAAGTACTTGAGATAATGGGGACCTAGATAGAGATTTGAAGGTCTGGAAACACTACCGGTGACATAGGGCCAACGTTTTCTAGCGAGCAGATTGGAGAGTCAGCATTTTTGACAAGAAGTGATCTATAACAGTTCGGGTATAGTCAAGAAGATTTGAAAACTTTGTATTTCTTTCATCTTGTTTTGTAGATATTTATATGCAGTCCATTTATATGTATAACTCATATCGAGCTTTCAGTGTTTTTTACTGGGGAACATCATCTAAGTCTCCAGGCCTTACTTGGTGGCTTTTGGTAGGTTTGTAGGCATAGCATTGAGGAAGAAATGGTTCCTTTTACATGCTTATGTTACAATTACAAATATGACCACAGAGTCATACCCTTAGGAGTTTCTTTCCATTCAAAAGAAACATTTATGTTATTGAACTCCATCTTATGCTACCTATTAAGATGGAATCCGACACCATGGCTGCCTGATTGTATTGACCCATTTTTAGGCACTATTGCACAACACTTAAAGATTTAGCTTCTAGAGTAGACTGCTTGAGTTTGAATCCCAGCTCTGGTACTTACCATGTAGGTTATTTTTGGTAATTTTGTTTATCTGAGTCTTAGTTTCCTCATCCGTAAAAGGTGTTGAGAAGGACTTTTGTAGACTAAATGGAAGAGAATATTAACATTTAGAACTCCTCCTGACATGTAGAAAATATTCATTGCATATTCACTACTATTATTATTACTGTTCCATTTCAACAACAGAAGCAGTATCAGAAGTCCAGTTATTTTTCTGTTTAGATTTTTCCTTCTAAGTCTGAACGTACATCATAATATTTGTCCACATGAGAGTTGTGCCCTCCCACCCTCCCCCCTTAGCTTTTCCCTACAGTCTCAAGCTGAAAGTAATGACCAGATGCCTGGGAGACAAGAATACATTTATTTGGAGGGGATCCATTCTTCTTGTTTCCAGAAAAGCTTAGTCTATATGCAGTATCAACACTATCCATAGATATTTCTTTTTAAGTCATACTTATTTTATTCCCAGTTTTGCTTTTTTTATTTTTTTAACATCTTTATTGGAGTATAATTGCTTTACAATGGTGTGTTAGTTTCTGCTTTACAACAAAGTGAATCAGTTATACATATACATATGTCCCCATATCTCTTCCCTCTTGCATCTTTCTCCCTCTCACCCTCCCTATCCCACCCCTCTAGGTGGTAACAAAGCACCGAGCTGATCTCCCTGTGCTATGCGGCTGCTTCCCACTAGCTAGCTATTTTACGTTTGGTAGTGTATATATGTCCATGCCACTCTCTCACTTTGTCCCAGCTTACCCTTCCCCCTCTCCGTATCCTCAAGTCCATTTTATAGTAGGTCTGCAACTTTATTCCTGTCTTGCCCCTAGGTTCCTCTGACCATTTTTTTTTAGATTCCATATATATGTGTTAGCATACAGTGTTAGTTTTTCTCTTTCTGACTTACTTCACTCTGTATGACAGACTCTAGGTCCATCCACCTCACTACAAATAACTCAGTTTCATTCCTTTTTATGGTTGAGTAATATTCCATTGTATATATGTGCCACATCTTCTTTATCCATTCATCTGTCGATGGACACTTAGGTTGCTTGCATGTCCTGCCTACTGTAAGTAGAGCTGCAATGAACATTTTGGGACATGACTCGTTTTGAATTATGGTTTTCTCAGGGTATATGCCCAGTAGTGGGATTGCTGCATTGTATGGTAGTTCTATTTTTATTTTCTTAAGGAACCTCCGTATTATTCTCCATAGTGGCTGTATCAATTTACATTCCCACCAACACTGCAAGAGGGTACCCTTTTCTCAATACCCTCTCCAGCATTTATTGTTTCTAGATTTTTTGATGATGGCCATTCTGACCTGTGTGAGATGATATCTCATTGTAGTTTTGATTTGCATTTCTCTAATGATTAATGATGCTGAGCATTCTTTCATATGTGTGTTGGCAATCTGTATATCTCCTTTGGAGAAATGTCTAATTAGGTCTTCTGCCCATTTTTGGATTGGGTTGTTTGTTTTTTTGATATTGAGCTACCTGAGTTGCTTGTATGTTTTGGAGATTAATCCTTTGTCAGTTGCTTCATTTGCAAATATTTTCTCCCATTCTGAGGGTTGTCTTTTCGTCTTGTTTATGGTTTCCTTTGCTGTGCAAAACTTTGAAGTTTCATGAGGTCCCATTTGTTTATTTTTGTTTTTATTTCCATTTCTCTAGGAGGTGGGTCCAAAAGGATCTTGCTGTGATTTATGTCATAGAGTGTTCTGACTATGTTTTCCTTTAAGAGTTTGATGGTGTCTGGCCTTACATTTAGGTCTTTAATCCATTTTGAGTTTATTTTTGTGTATGGTGTTAGGGAGTGTTCTAATTTCATTCTTTTACATGTAGCTGTCCAGTTTTCCCAGCAACACTTATTGAAGAGACTGTCTTTTCTCCACTGTATATTCTTGCCTCCTTTATCAAAGATAAGGTGACCATATGTGCGTGCGTTTACCTCTGGGCTTTCCTGTTCCATTGATCTATACTTCTGTTTTTGTGCCAGTACCATACTGTCTGGATTACTGTAGCTTTGTAGTATAGTCTGAAGTCAGGGAACCTGATTTATCCAGCTTCGTTTTTCTTTCTCAAGATTGCTTTGGCTATTTGGGGTCTTTTGTGTTTCTATACAGATTGTGAAATTTTTTGTTCTAGTTCTGTAAAAAATGCCATTGGTAGTTTGATAGGGATTGCATTGAATCTGTAGATTGCTTTGGGTAGTATAGTCATTTTCACAATGTTGATTCTTCCAATCCAAGAACATGGTATATCTCTCCATCTATTTGTATCATCTTTAATTTCTTTCATCGGTGTCTTATAGTTTTCTGCATACAAGTCTTTTGTCTCCTTTGGTAGGTTTATTCCTAGATATTTTCTTCTTTTTGTTGCAATGGTAAATGGGAGTGTTTTCTTACTTTCACTTTCAGATTTTTCATCATTAGTGTATAGGAATGCAAGAGACTTGTGTGCATTAATTTTGTATCCTGCTACTTTACCAAATTCATTGATTAGCTCTAGTAGTTTTCTGGTAGCATCTTTAGGCTTCTCTATGTATAGTATTATGTCATCTGCAAACAGTGGCAGCTTTACTTCTTTTTTTCCAATTTGGATTCCTTTTATTTCTTTTTCTTCTCTGATTGCTGTGGCTGAAACTTCCAAAACTATGTTGAATAATAGCAGTGAGAGTGGGCAACCTTGTCTTATTCCTGATCTTAGTGGAAATGGTTTCAGTTTTTCACCATTGAGAACGATGTTGGCTGTGGGTTTGTCATATATGGCCTATATTATGTTGAGGAAGGTTCCCTCTATGCCTACGTTCTGGAGGGTTTTTGTCATAAATGGGTATTGAATTTTTTCGAAAGCTTTTTCTGCATCTATTGAGATGCTCATATAGTTTTTCTACTTCAATTTGTTAATATTGTGTATCACGTTGATTGATTTGCGTATATTGAAGAATCCTTGCATTCCTGGGAAAAACCCCACTTGATCATGGTGTATGATCCTTTTAATGTGCTGTTGGATTCTGTTTGCTAGTATTTTGTTGAGGATTTTTGCATCTATGTTCATCAGTGATATTGGCCTGTAGTTTTCTTTCTTTGTGACATCTTTGTCTGGTTTTGGTATCAGAATGATGGTGGCCTCATAGAATGAGTTTGGGAGTGTTCCTCCCTCTGCTATATTTTGGAAGAGTTTGAGAAGGATAGGTGTTAGCTCTTCTCTAAATGTTTGATAGAATTCGCCTGTGAAGCCACCTGGTCCTTGGCTTTTGTTTGTTGGAAAATTTTTAATCACAGTTTCAACTTAAGTGCTTGTGATTGGTCTGTTCATATTTTCTGTTTCTTCCTGGTTCAGTCTTGGAAGATTGTGCATTTCTAAGAATTTGTCCATTTCTTCCAGGTTGTCCATTTTATTGGCATAGAGTTGCTTGTAGTAATCTCTCATGATCCTCTGTATTTCTACCATGTCAGTTGTTACTTCTCCTTTTTCATTTCTAATTCTATTGATTTGAGTCTTCTCCCTTTTTTTCTTGATGAGTCTGGCTAATGGTTTATCAATTTTGTTTATCTTCTCAAAGAACCAACTTTTAGTGTTATTGATCTTTGCTACTGTTTCCTTCATTTCTTTTTTCATTTATTTCTGATCTGATCTTTATTATTTCTTCCTTCTGCTAACTTTGGGGTTTTTTTTGTTCTTCTTTCTCTGATTGCTTTAGGTGTAAGGTTAGGTTGTTTGTTTGAGATGTTTCTTGTGTCTTAAGTAGGATTGTATTGCTCTAAACTTCCCTCTTTGAACTGCTTTTGCTGCATCCCATAGGTTTTGGGTCTTCGTGTCTCCATTGTCATTTGTTTCTAGGTATTTTTTGATTTCCTCTTTGATTTCTTCAGTGACCTCTTGGTTATTAAGTAGTGTGTTGTTTAGCCTCCATGTGTTTGTATTTCTTACAGATTTTTTCCTGTAATTGATATCTAGTCTCATAGTGTTGTGGTCAGAAAAGATACTTGATATGATTTCAGTTTTCTTCAATTTACCAAGGCTTGATTTGTAACCCAAGATATGATCTATCCTGGAGAATGTTCCATGAGCACTTGAGAAGAACGTGTATTGTTTTTTTGGATGGAATGCCCTATAAGTATCAATTAAGTCCATTTTGTTTAATGTATCATTTAAAGCTTGTGTTTCCTTATTTATTTTCATTTTGGATGATCTGTCCATGGGTGAAAGTGAGGTGTTAAAATCCCCTACTATGATTGTGTTACTGTTGATTTCCCATTTTATGGCTGTTAGTATTTGCCTTATGTATTGAGGTGCTCCTATGTTGGGTGCATAAATATTTACAATTGTTATATCTTCTTGGATTGATCCCTTGATCATTATGTAGTGTCCTTCTTTGTCTCTTGTAATAGTCTTTGTTTTAAAGTCTATTTTGTCTGATATCAGTATTGCTACTCCAGCTTTCTTTTGATTTCCATTTGCATGGAATATCTTTTTCCATCCCCTCACTTTCAGTCTGTATGTGTGCCTAGGTCTGAAGTGGGTCTCTTGTAGACAGCATATATACAGGTCTTGTTTTTGTATCCATTCAGCGAGCCTTTGTCTTTTGGTTGGAGCATTTAATCCATTTACATTTAAGGTAATTATTGATATGTATGTTCCTATTACCATTTTCTTAATTGTTTTGGGTTTATTATTGTAGGTCTTTGCCTTGTCTTGTGTTTCCTGCCTAGAGAAGTTCCTTTAGCATTTGTTGTAAAGCTGGTTTGGTGGTGCTGAATTCTCTTAGCTTTTGCTTGTCTGTAAAGGTTTTAATTTCTCCGTCAAATCTGAATGAGATCCTTGCTGGGTAGAGTCACCTTGGTTGTAGGTTTTTCTCCTTCATCACTTTAAATATGTCCTGCTACTCTCTACTGGCTTGCAGAGTTTCTGCTGAAAGATCAGCTGTTGATCAGCTGTTAACCTTATGGGGATTCCCTCGTGTGTTATTTGTTGTTTTTCCCTTGCTGCTTTTAATATTTGTTCTTTGTATTTAATTTTTGATAGTTTGATTAATCTGTGTCTTGGTGTGTTTCTCCTCGGATTTATCCTGTGTGGGACTCTCCGTGCTTTCTGGACTTGATGAACTATTTTCCTTTCCCATATTAGGGAATTTTCAACTATAATCTCTTCAAATATTTTCTCAGTCCCTTCTTTTTCTCTTCTTCTTCTGGGAACCCTATAATTTGAATGTTGGTGCATTTAATATTGTCCCAGAGGTCTCTGAGACTGTCCTCAATTCTTTTCATTCTTTTTTCTTTATTCTGCTCTGCAGTAGTTATTTCCACTATTTTATCTTCCAGGTCACTTACCCGTTCATCTGCCTCCGTTATTCTGCTATTGATCCCTTCTAGAGAATTTTTAATTTCATTTATTGTGTTATTCATCAGTGTTTGCTCTTTAGTTCTTCTACGTCCTTGTTAAACGTTCCTTGTATTTTCTCCATTCTATTTCTATGACTTTGGATCATCTTTACTATTAATATTCTGAATTCTTTTTCAGGTAGACTGCCTATTTCCTCTTCGTTTGTTAGGTCTGGTGGGTTTTTACCTTGCTCCTTCATATGCTGTGTGTTTCTCTGTCTTCTCATTTTGCTTAACTTACTGTGTTTGGGGTCTCCTTTTCGCAGGTTGCAGGTTCATAGTTTCCATTGTTTTTGGTGTCTGTCCCCAGTGGCTAAGGTTGCTTCAGTGGGTTGTGTAGGCTTCCTGGTGGAGGGGACTGGTGCCTGTGTTCTGGTGGATGAGGCTGGAGCTTGTCTTTCTGGTGGGCAGGTCCACGTCTGGCGGTGTGTTTTGGGGTGTCTGTGGCCTTATTATGATTTTAGGCAACCTCTGTGCTAATGGATGGGGTTGTGTTCCTGTCTTGCTAGTTGTTTGCATAGGGTGTCCTGTACTGTAGCTTGCTACTCGTTGAGTGGAGCTGGGTCTCAGTGATGGAGATCTCTGGGAGAGCCTTTGCCGTTTGATATTACATGGGGCCAGGAGGTCTCGTGGACCAATGTCCTGAACTTGGCTCTCCCACCTCAGAGGCACAGCCCTGATGCCTGCCTGGAGCACCAAGAGGCCGTCCTCCACATGGCTCAGAACAAAAGGGAGAAAAAAAAGAAGATAAAATAAAATAAAATAATTAAAATAAAAAATAATTATTAAGAAAAATTTTTAAGTAATAAAAAAATGGACAGACAGAACCCTAGGACAAATGGTAGAAGCAAAGCTATACAGACAAAATCACACACAGAAGCATACACATACACACTTACAAAAAAAGGGGAAAAAATATATATCTATATCTATCTATCTATCTGTCTATCTATAGTTCCTCCCAGAGTCCACCTCCTCAATTTGGGATGATTCATTGTCTCTTCAGGTATTCCACAGATGCAGGGTACATCAAGTTGATTGTGGAGGTTTAATCCTCTGCTTCTGAGGCTGCTGGGAGACATTTCCCTTTCTCTTGTTTGTTCGCACAGCTGCTGGGGCTCAGCTTTGGATTTGGACCCGCCTCTGCATGTATGTCGCCTGAGGGCGTCTTTTCTTCGCTCACACAGGGCGGGGTTGAAGGAGCAGCTGATTGACGGGCTCTGGCTCACTCAGGCCGTGGGGAGGGAGGGGTACGGATGCGGGGCGAGCCTGCGGCGGCAGAGGCCGGCGTGACGTTGCACTAGCCTGAGGCGCGCCTCACGCGCGCCGTGCGTTCTCTGGCGTGACGTTGCACCAGCCTGAGGCACGCCGTGCGTGCGTTCTGCTGGGGAGTTGTTCCTGGATCACGGGACCCTGGAAGTGGCGGGCTGCACAAGCTCCCCGGAAGGGCGGTGCTCGCACACAGGGTTCTTGGAGGCAGCAGCAGCCACCTTAACGTCTCATGCCCGTCTCTGGGTTCCGTGCTGATAGCTGCGGCTCGCGCCCGTCTCTGGAGCTCCTTTAAGCCGAGCTCTTAATCCCCTCTCCTCGCGCACCAGGAAACAAAGAGGGAAGAAAAAGTCTCTTGCCTCTTCAGCAGCTCCAGACCTTTACCCGGACTCCCTCCCGGCTAGCCGTGGCGCACTAGCCCCCTTCAGGCTGTGTTCACGCCGCCAACCCCAGCCCTCTCCCTGCGCTCCGTCCGAAGCCGGAGTCTCAGCTCCCAGTCCCCGCTGGCCCTGGCACGTGAGCAGAGAAGCTTCTCGGGCTGGTGAGTGCTGGTCGGCACCGACCCTCTGTTGGGAATCTCCCCGCTTTGCCCTCCGTACCCCTTTTGCTGTGCTCTCCTCCATGGCTCCGAAACTTCCCCCCTCCGCCACCCGCAGTCTCCGCCCGCGAAGGGCCCTTCTAGCCTGTGGAAACGTTTCCTCCTTCACAGCTCCCTCCCACTGGTGCAGCCCGTCCCTATTCTTTTGTCTGTTTTTTTTTTTTCCCTATCCTGGTACGTGGAGAGTTTCTTGCCTTTTGGGAGGTCTGAGGTCTTCTGCCAGCGTCAGTAGGTGTTCTGTAGGAGTTGTTCCACATGTAGATGTATTTCTGATGTATTTGTGGGGAGGAAGGTGATCTCCGCGTCTTACTCTTCCACCATCTTGAAGCTTCTCCTGTCTATAGATTTTTTAAGTTCAAAACTTGAAACTCGAAATCAGGATTAGTTCCAGTAGTAATATAATACATCAGCTTAAAAAACTGAACAAATGTAAAGCTTCTAGTTTTAGTATTAGAGTGCTGTTTACTCACAAGCTACAGCTGCTTCTTATTACCCTAATGTAATCCTGAAGCTACAAGTTTTTGCTTAAGAAGGTTGCTGAATAATTTTTTTTTGTGAAGTCACTTGAAGTCTCATTGATGAGAAAATATTACTTGTTTAAAGATGTGATGTTTCATCCTTGCTTTTTTTTTTCCTTCATGAGTTCTAGTATTAAGAGCTGCATTGAATAGGTAAATTTCTTCACATATTGAGGGTATGTCCTCATCTGCAAAATGAATGTATTGCGTTAGTATACCTCTTTATCGAAAACTTTGCATAATGAAAAAAAATTAGAAACAAAAGTAGAAAGGACTGTATAATGGATTCCCTGGGACCCATCATTCAACTGTAACAAATTAGGTAACCTCTTAAGATCCTTCTTGATTTCTGTGATTCTCTGACCATGCAAATTCTGATTCACTCTGGTTTTGAGGATCTAGAATATCTGCTTTTTAAATAATAATGATACTATCAGAAATATTGATACTAAACTGATAGAGTTATTATAACACTGAGCATTTAGTGGCAAGTCAACAAAATAATATACACAAAATGGTACATGAGAAATGTGTTGGAACTGAGCAAATGCAATGTCAGGGTTTAAAACTCTGGGATTAGTTTGGTTCAACAGACATTTATGAAATGTCTCCCTCAAAGATGTCATCCAGTAGGATTGATGCCACATTATCATTTTAAAGATTGAATTCCCTGGTAGTCCAGTGGTTAGGACTCTGCTCTCCCACTGCCTAGGGCCCACCTTCAATCCCTGGTTGGGGAGCTAACATCCCACAAGCTGCATGGCCAAAAAAAAAAAAAAAAAGAATAATTTTCAAGAAATTGGGCTATAATAAACAGTTCTAAAACTATATTGAGCATTACCTTTCTTTCATTTGGAAACTTATTTCAAGATCGTAAAAGCCAGCTTCCAAGATGGTCCCCAGATGATCCTTTCCTTTTGCTATTCATTCTCTTGTAAATTACTCTCCCACATTTTAAAAGCATGGTTCTGTGTGATCAGAGGAATATGGCGGATGTGATGGTGTATGACTTGTGAAGTCATAAAAGGTATTGTCACTTTTGCCTTGCTCTCTTGGGTGACTCTGGGAGAAGCCACCTGCCATGTTGTGAGGACACTCAAGCAGGCCATAGAGATTCCAGTGGCAAGGAAGTGAGGCCTTCTGACAGCCAGCACCAGTTTACCAGCCACATGAAGGAGCCACCTTGGAAGAGGGTCCTTCAGCCCTGGTGAAGTCTTCAGATGACTGCAGTCCTTGTTAACACACTGACTGTATCCTCTTGAGAGACCATAAGCCAGAACCAACTAGCTAAGCTGCTTCTGAATTCATAACCCATAGGAACTGCGTGAGTTACTAAATGTTTGAAACTGCTAAATTTTGGAGTAAATTGTTACGCAGCAGCACTACAAAAACCTTAAACTGCCTCAGGGTTGTTGTTATAAATGTCAATAACTAGTTATCATTGTTCTGTAGGTAGGTAGAAGTGCCAGTTAATAGAATTCTAGCTGACAGGATGCTGTTTAAATCTGAATTTACCACAGTGAATTTCTGGCATCCTAGCTTTCTTTCAAGCTTTTACTCCTCAGAATGAATCTTTGTGGACATTATCCGTAATTAAGTGAGGGTAGAAGGTATAATGTCTCTTCTTCCATTGGTTACAAGCCTGGAACTTAATCTCAGCACTTCCATTTGGCAAAGTATCTGTTTAAAAACTCAGTGGTTTTGGAATTTTGAGAGAAAGTAGGGGCTGGAGATTGATGATTGGGAAGTGCTCTAGCCATGCTTGGGTAAACTTTGAGCTAGTATCATAGTTTACTTTCAGGTTATTCCCCCAAAGAGCTCCCCCCACCCCCAAACACACAGGCCTTTAAAATTTAGGCTTTCATTACCATAGAAGCTTTTCTTCTGTTATCTTCTGAACTAGGTAAGATAAAAGTTCCCAAAATAGAATATGCTCCAAATGAGGCCCTGGTAATATTACCTAATGTAGCCATTCTTCATGAGTCTGCACTTCCCGTCTTTGGTGTATATTGTTAGGCTTCCCTCCTTAAGCATGGTTCTGGGTTTTATGTATCGACCTATTTTTCTCATTGTTATATTACAAGTTTAAGGGAATCTAAAAATTGGATATTATTGTAGGTAGAATAGATTCTATATAAGTAAAATTTTGGTACATACAAAATGGTAGGGATTAGAAAACCAAGAAGAGACAATAACCTCACTTTTTTCACGGATGTTTGATTTTATCTACATAAATTATCCCATAAAAATTTAAAGGGTGATTGAATCTTTAATATATATTAAGTAGGTACTAGGCACTTGGAGAACACTAAGAAGTAAGGTTTTTGAGCGTTTAGATTGGTGTGAATATTAGATTATTTTCACAAATGAGCTGTTAGTCTTCAGCTTTGGAGCATAAGTTTTTAGTACTTTTGCTATTTAATTTGTTAGGTAGGGTTACAAATAGGATTCTGTTGCCCCCGAGAATTTTTTCAGATCCAAGATTATCTTGGTATAAAACAGTGATGGTGTTCACTGACCTGTACCAATATCATGCACTCTGGGAATTGAAATTGATTTTTTTTTTTTTTTTTGTCCATGGCATGTACATTTGCTATTTGAACAAGCATCACCTGGGAGGACTTAGGAAAACGAATAAGTAGACATTCAGAATTTAGTTTTTAGGACATCACAAATGAGTTGCATCACAAGCCTCAGGAGAAAGATAATGAAGTCACTAGTTCTTCTTGATATTTTTATGTTTGAGCACGGTGTGTGGTAAGAACTACCTTTAGAATTGAGGATAAGCAACACGCCTGGTCTGGTTTTTCTGTTCTTTGTGAAATATGTGGAAATTAAGCTACTCTTAGTTGCCGGTGAAAAGGCTAGATGGCAGATGTGTATAGAGTCTGGGAGTGTTTTTGTAGATGTCTTCTGCTAAGCAGGCTTTTGTTTTTGTTGGATAATGTGTTCATCTTGTGTGCTTGTTTTATGTCCTTTGCACATTTGGCATGGCTTTAATTTACCCCGTGAAGTAAACATGATTTTTAACAAAAAGTTTATAGATATATATATTAATTGCCTTCTCTGCTGTGATGAGGATAACAGGGGTACAGAAATGAGTAAGACAAGGTCCTTGCCCTAGAGAAAGTTGGAATGTGCTTAATTATAAATTTTTTTTTATTTTTCAGAGTGTTCAGCTGATTATTTATAGCTAGACTTTACAATTTATTATGGTTAGGCTGCATTCAGCACAAGATCCAGTTAAATTATGTTACCATAATTGAGAGTTATCCTGAGTTCTACACTGTTAATGAATGCTAATGCTCTTTTCAGAGTCTCCTATATGTGGCTTCAGTAACCACAAAGGCTTTTCTGCCTACAGCAGATAATCTCTCAGTAATGTCACAGGAAGTTGCATTAGAAATTATGCCGTCACCTATAGCTCTTTCCTTTTTAGCTAACTAGGTAGGAATGTCTGTTCAGCGTATTCCCTATAGGGCAAATGTCTGTATCATACTTTGGAAATGTATATATATATTTCCCTGCCAGAATGGAAATGCATTTTATGAACATTCAAGTAAATTTCCTGATATTTGTGCTTGCTAATTGTATATTTTAAGGATTGAGGTGGAGTTTAAATAGTAGTATGTTAGAGTCCCAGACATACCTGAATCTGTTCTGCCAGTTACCTCTGTCCTTGCGAAGGGACCCCAGGGAAGGTAAATGCAGGCAGTGGCAGCCACATGGTAATCAGAATACCACTTTATTAATAGCTTGAGCTGGTGCCAATTACCCTTGATGCAGGGCTCTTTGGAAAAAGGTGGTTTGGAGCACGTACTCTAGGCTTGAGTCCAGATATATATTTTTAGTCTTCATATGCTCTGGTCTAGCCATAATTTGGGAATTAAGTCAAGAAGAGAAAGGAATGGTCATGTCCTAAGTTGAAATTAGGACCCCTCTTAACAGCCATATAAAACTAGGAAGTAGAAAGAGAGGGAGTAGACCCTGGTTTTGTGCTCTTTAAAGCATGGTGATCCTGCTCACTAATAATTAAAGTCTGGTCATTGTTTTTGTATCTGACCTATTAGAAGAGCAATTCCTTCTTTAGAAGGGGTGGACAGAAAAGGCCCTGGTGAGGAGGGAAAGATCCAGTAGTACAGATACATCATGGTATAGGTCACAATCTTATCTGAAACCCTAGGGATAAGAAATGTTTCAGAATTTGGACTTCTTCATATTTTAGAAAGACAATAGAGTGTGTGTGTGTGTGTATGTATGTATGTATGTATGTATGTGTGTGTGTTATGTAACAATCCCAGTGTGGCCTGGGGCAGCTTCTCTTGGTCAAACATATGACTATTTCTGTAAGAAAATCTATGAATATTCAGAGTAGGTAGGAGTAGTAGACAGAATAATGTCTTCTTCCTAAAATGTCCACATTCCAATCCCCAGAACCCATGAATATGTCACCTTTCATGGCCAAAGGGGACTTTGCATTTGTGACTGAGGTTTAAAGACTTAGAGATGAGGGCATGAACCTGGATTCTCTGGGTGAGCCCGGTGTAATCACAAGGGTCCTTGAAAGCAGAGAACCTTTCCCAGCTGTGGTGGGAGGAGGAGATGTGGTGGTGGAAACAGAGAGATGCTACCTTGCTGCCTTTGCAGATGGAAGAAGGGGCCATGGGTGAAGAAATGCAGATGGCCTCTAGGAACTGCAAAAGGCAAGGAAACAGATGGTCATCTAGAGCCTCCAGACAGGAATGCCATCCTGCTGGTGGTCTGATTTTAGCTCAGTGAGACCCCTGTCGGACCTCTGAACTCCAGAAATGTAAGACAATAAATTTGTGTTTTAAGCCACTACATTCGTGGTAACTTATTACAGCACTGATAGAAAACTAATACAGTGAGATAAAGACTATAACCTTATTTTACTTCAAGTTCAGTTATGAGAAACCTTTGGATTTTCAGAGCTTTTTGGATTATGAATTGCACTTAGGGATTGTGGGCCTGTAAAAGGAACTGAAAATATTGATGTTTTAACTGGATGACCTTATGGTGTTTGAATTAATCGCAGGAGGAAGAGTTCTTTAGAAGGAAGCTTTGTAGTTGTTACCGTCCTAATACTTGAAACTTTGCTGATTTCTTTGTATGCGTGTCCATTGCCTTTATGGACCTTACACTGGTTGATGACGGCTCTGGCCAGCTTGGCTGACTGTGGACCTCGGTTCACCATGATTCAGATTAAGGTAATATATGTGACGGGACTCAAACTCTAAAGTACTGTGCAAATGTTCATTGGTCCTTGTTGATGTTTATTACTGAGCAGCTGCCTCCTGTCCCTCCTTCCTTCTAGCAGGGTTGGTGGGGAGGAAATACCACAGGATGATTCTGTGAATGTGGCAGCAGGATTGCTTCTTCCTTCTGGCTGCCAGGAATCCTTCCCCTATATCCCAAGTCTCTACAGTGTGTATGGCTCTAAGGGAGGTGGCATCTGGAGTGAATGTCTCACCACACAAAGGCTGGGTACCTTTGGGCTCATCCATGTACCTCATTGTCAACCATTTAATTACATTAACTTTTTTAAGTGACGAAGAAATATCCATGTTCTTCTTCTCATGGCAGAATCCAGGGCAAAGTCTACATAAGGAAATTTTCTCACAAAGTATACAGCATACTTTAGAATAAAGGGCAGCCGTTCACACTAAAAAGGTAGTATTTGTTTTGTTATGATGCTGGGTCCTTGTAGTAGATTCCATGATTATGAAATGATCACATTTGAAGGTTATGCTTTCAGTGAAATGTTTCAGCATGATGATACTAGCTCTGATTCAAATTGAAATGCTAACTTCGAGCATGCACCTTACACTGTCCTTGATCTGTAGCTGAATCTTCAGGAACATGAATTTTCCTATTGATTCCTTTGAGGCCCACGTGCTGGGAGAGTGAGTCTTACTCTGCCTGGCCCCTATGTGGTTGTGTTATTGTTTTTCCCTCTTCTTCTAGAAAATTGGTAGGTTTTGAGCTGTGGTTTGTGACCTAATGTGTGAATCTAACCTTTTTTACTCACTAAGGACATAAATGTCCTCTTTATCCCCACAACCACATTGCCCCTACCCATAACACAATGCTTTTCTTCACCAACATTTTCAGTATGATGCATTTGAAACCTTTTCTAAGCTTTTGACATAAGTGATTGTGAATCAAATACAGCTTTACAACTTACTCTAACAGGAGACTGTGTTGAGACCTCATGTCTATGTAATCAATAACAAGATAGCTATTTATGCAAAGTTTTGTGGCCAAGTGAAGATCTAGCATATTGGGAATTCCAGAGAAATTTTGTTACTTGACATCTATCCTGTTATTGCTCTGATACATAATCATAAATTTGTTGTAATGCTTATAGACTCTACTGAATTTTAGTTGAAATATATACATATTAAAAGTAGTTTCAGAACCTAGAGAATGCCTGATTTTTCACACCACAATGTACTGGGCTCTGGGCTATGTTCTGGGAGTAAGTGGCAGGAAGAAGGACATAGACTTTGCCCTTAATGAGTTTATGTCCAGCAGGTAAGACTTGTGCAGAGGAAAAGGTGGCAAGTTCTGTAGACAAGTGCAAGTATCCATGGAGAGGAGCAGATGAAGGAGGGGAAGGCTTCCTTCAGATGGGGAAACTACAGAGTGCTTGATGGAGGAAGTGGCATTTGAACCACGAAGGCTAGTAAAGTATTCAAGCAGAATTCAGTCTGTTCCATGGCATGTGGACCTCTAGGATCTGGCCCTGCCTCTTCTTGCATCTGACCATCTTCACCTCCCATTCCAGCCATGCTGAGCTATTCGTAGGGTCTTACAAGTGTCATGCTCTTTCCACTTTGGACCTATGCTAACAGGTATAGTTTCTGTACAACGAGATTTCCATGTTGAATATTTTTAATTTTTTATTATTTTTTTGGCTGAGTTGGGTCTTTGTTGCCACGTGCGGGTTTTCTATAGTTGCGGCGAGCGGGGGCTACTCTTTGTTGCGGTGCGTGGGCTTCTCATTTTGCGGTGGCTTCTCTTGTTGTGAAGCATGGGCCCTAGGTGCGTGGGATTCAGTAGTTGCAGCACGTGGGCTTAGTAGTTGTGGCATGTGGGCCCTAGGGTGTGTGGGCTTCAGTAGTTGTGTCACGTGGGCTCAGTAGTTGTGGCTTGCAGGCTCTAGAGCACAGGCTCAGTAGTTGTGGCGCACGGGCTTAGTTGCTCCGTGGCACGTGGGATCTTCCCAGACCAGGGATCGAACCAGTGTCCCTTGCATTGGCAGGCGAATTCTTAACCACTGTGCCACCAGGGAAGTCCCCCATGTTGAGTATTTTTTAAAGAACTCCTCTTAAGACATAGAAATGACTCTCTGTAGTTCACATCTTCCTAGTCGTTCAGTCTTGCCAGCCACAAAGTCCTAGAATTCCAGAGCTTGTATGTAGGCGATGTTTGTTGTTCAACTCCAGTAATGCCACTTATACATTCTTTCCTTTGCTTATTTTTTGAAGCATGTGTACTGCTGAAAGGATGACAGAGAAAATAGTTGCTGTTAAGGAGGTCACTGCTGGCGAGAGACAGACAAACAGTTTTAGTATGAAACTTTCATAGCTGTACTAGACGTATGAAGAGGGGGCCTGGGAAAGCAGAAGTGGGAGTGACCGTTCTGCCTGCTGGCTGGGCCTCAGGGACAAATGCCCAGAGAGAAGATGCTTGAAGTGAGTCATGAAAGATGAGTGGGAACCCGCCAGATGGACACAATGGAGGAGGATGTTTCAGGATGTGAGTATGCAAGTGTACAAAGACATAAGGGAACGTGAAAAGTTAGGGAACAGTCAGTCCCCACAAGCAAAATTATGTGTCAGGGACAGGTGCCTCGTGATGAAGGTGGAAGGGTAGGCAACCCAGAAAGTGTATAAATTTTAGATCAAGGAGTTAGTACTTTATTCTGCAAGTATCAGTGATCATTGAAGAATGTTAAACAGGGAAGCCATTTGTATAATTCCCTTTGAAAGCAGATATCAGAGTTATAACATCTTAATATAACATTGTTTGGTGCAGAAGCAAAACGAAGTGTCATCTAAGAGCTGAGTCTTCACAGTATGCTAACACTTCTTATAGGTTGCGTGAGCATGGACAAATTACGTAGCTTCTCCATGTCTCAGTTTCTTTATCTGCAAAGTGGGCATGATAATAGCACCTGTTGCAGAACTGATGTGAGAATTAGGTGGGCTATTGTTGCTAATGAACCCAGCTGTTATAGTAGGTGTACAATAATTAAGTGTACATTTACTATGCATTTTGATTTTATTAAGAATAAAGACTCGATGTCCAGCAAGAACTTGGCAGTGTTGCAATTGAAAGGATCCTTAAAAGTCAGTTGCAGCGTGTATTTAAGTTCATAATAAAGGCCAAAGCCATGAGCTGAATTTTAAATATGTCTTGAAATCTGAGATTGTCTTGTTTACCGGCCTGAGGAAGGGTCATTAGAAAATGGGATATGGTAGGAAGCAAAAATGAATCATAGCGTGGCCAATAGTGTGTGGGACCTTGACTGGGATTAGGCAAATTTGGGTGAGGATATTGAAATCCCACTCCACAGTCAGCATTATTGTGTCCTGATACAAGCAAAGGTAGAGTCATTATGTGAGGCCATCTACAGAAAACAGGGAATGTTTGAGATTGAAAGAGCTCCCCCTGCTTTGACTCAATTGATCCAGAGGAATGTGAGCTGAAGCCTGGGGCAGCAAAATGGTGTAAGGGTTTGGCAGGACTTCTGCCGGCCCTTTAAGGCCGAGTAACTATCAGTGAAATGTGGATAACCACAGAACTGTGTGTTTGAATATTCACTTGAAAATCCCTCACGTATCATACTTAGATATTACGGTTCAGCTGATAGTAACCACTTAAAAGTAATAAATTTTTCTCAGAAAAGAATGAGACACAGATTTATGCTTCAGCTGGTAAACGTGTATATAGTGTTAGTGAGTGAGCCCAAAGCATTTCACAAACAAAAGCATTCTGACAGTAGGAGAACTCCTGTATACCAAGACATATATATCATTTGTCTCTCTGTTAGTGAAAAAATCAAACAATATTTTTGTAAGATGGAAAGATAGACTGACACTTCATAGGATATCTACCATTTTATTAATTGATAATTATGTTCTCTTTGCTGTTCTGAGGAGTGTTTTGAATTATGTCCCTATTACTGTAGCAAGATTTTAAGGTAATAACCATGACAGTTGTTTTGGTGGGAGGAGTGGTTTTATTTCACTTACTGTACAATGAATATTGAGATGTTCTGTTTTATCAGACTAATCTAAACAGCAGGACTTTTAAATGTTTGTAGCTTCTCATAAAATCTGTCACATGTGATACAAAGGTGAAGTCAGACCTTGGTCCTTTTTGATAAGCAGTTACTAAAGACTGAATGATGAATAATTGTTACTCTCGCAGTCACATGAATCACGAGTCCCAAAGGAAGGCACAGTCTAGAGAAGTTTTTAATGACGAGTTGGTGCCGCTAATGAAGAAGCGGGTGGTAAATTATAGATCCAAGCCCTTGAAAATTAACCTCTAGCACATGTTATTAGTTTAACTTTTTGCTTAGAGATAGAGTTTAATTTTTTGGATACAGCAGTTTATTGCCCTCTAAAAGATACTTAAAATGGAAAAATGCTTCTTTTGTGGTACTTACCCCCTGCAAAAGCAATTTACCAGTGGCTATGTTATGGTTGCTTTTCTCATTTGCATTCTGAACCCCCTATCAAAGCTCTTGTTAGGAACCTGTATGGACTTATTTGTAGAAGAGGACACATTGAATTGGACCTCAGGATTAAATGAATTCCATGAATTAGAAGGATGACCTTGTAGACAGAAAAGGATTTCAGTATATGTCTTCCCTGCTTTCTGTGTAATAGAACTTGTGTTGTATGCTTCATGCTCAGCCTTTTTTTTTCTTCTTGGTGCATGTGTGTGTGTGTGTGTTACATCGAAAGAACAGATTGAAATTCAGCGCCCTGACAGTGGACAATAAATTGACTGAGTTCTAATTGTGAGGACTGTAGCACTACATTTTATTTTTCCTCCTGTCATGCTCAGCAAATAATCCCATTTACATTTCAACCTCCAAACATGTTTGTGTCTTTGGGCGTGATGGGAATACCATGTGGGCAAACGGTTTTATGGTTAGAATCCTAGTTATACGGATTTTTATTTCTTGTATGTGTAGCCAACTAGTGTAGAGTCTGTTTTCACACAGGTATTAAAGCTTTGCTGGACCTAGAGAGGATAAAATACAGGGGGATGAAAGCATTGAACTTCCAGGGTCTGTTTCTAGTAGAAACAGAGTTCACAGCTGTATGCCAGAGGGGGAGGCTTTGGAAGCTGCAAAATGATCAGACCAAATGGTAAAGTTCTAACAATTTACTGCTAATTGATTAACTATGTATAAGGAGGTGCAGTTGCATGCTATTCCAGCCAACTGTCTTTTATTTTTTTGTAAGTTTATCTGACTTTTAAACCAGATTCATTCGCTTCCTGTTCAAAGTGGTTTTGTTTTGCCCGAGGGCCTGATTGATTTGATTAAGTGCTGGCTCTCCGTGATAGCTAGCTGTGTCAATGGGGGGTAAATTAAAATAGCCTATGGCCAGGGTCAGGCCATCTCTGAGAGGTGATAGAAGAGTCCCTAAGGCCTGGTGACAAAGTGCTCAAATTCTATTTTCTACTTGAGTTAAAAACAAGTTAAAAATGGTATCATTTAAAGTACATGAGATACAATAAGTCATTTCCTCTTTCTACAAATGGGTTTATAGAAAATCTCCAGGAGGACTACAGAAGGATATTTTACTCTTCCTATGGTGATTTAATGTTAATAGGAAATACCTGTTTGGTATTTGTTGCAGTTTTATTTATGTAGTCCTTTTGCTTTATTCTGAAGTACTTTAGCATATGATGGTTTTAAATTTGGAAGGTACGTGGTACATGTATTTGCCCCAATTTACATGTAACTAAATTGAGGCTTGGAGTAAAGTTCAGTGGTTTATTTGAATTCAGAACAGTCATTAGTGGTAGAGTGGAATTAGAACCCAGTTCCACTAATGTCTAGAGTTTTGAATTGGCATCTATGATTAATCAAGAAAGGCATATAGTTGCCAAGGTAATGGGGCAAGGATTCTATTACTCATTACTTCTGGGGCATTCTCAACCATGGTAGGACTTTAATTATACTTCTGTAACATTGGGGGAAGCCATACATATTTTAAAATTAGTAATTACAGTTGAAGGAAAAAAAAGCATGATCTGCTTGTTTTATTAGGGAGGCATGAATGGAAGGAAAAAATACATCCTTCTGCAAACCACTTCTTTTCTGCTTGTGTTTGGAGTCAGTGTGTCTCATCTTTGACATAGGCTGCAAAGTCGATAGTGATGGTGAATTTTAGTTACAGGATGCAGTCTCTTCCTTCTGTACATCCTCAGTGGATCAAGTATGATAATTTTTGTTTCCATTCTCACTGTAAATAATCATTGTGGATAATTTACCCATTTTTTCCTAAGGAGTGTATGATTTAAAGTATGTCTGTGTTTTTTTTTCATTCTCAAAAGGGACTAATAAAACCCGCCTCTGGAATGAATATAAGTACATTATCATAGGTGTTGAAATTGTTCAAATAGGAATGTTAATCCCCTCCTTGAGTAAAGATATATTATCCCCAACACAAACACTGTCAATCGAAGAGTTTGAATGTGTCCTTCAATCAGCTCAAGACCACTTTGTATAGCTAGGGCTCAATCAAATACCACTTTTAATCAGCTAATTACATAAAGCAGATCAGGTTTTCATGCCAAACAAATGACTGGGGAGGCATAATTCTAAAAGTATGAAGCCCTGAATGGTTCCCCCCCCTCAACAAAATAGTCCTTTGAGGAAACCACCCTGACAAGGTTAAAGTTGTATATGCCTCAGTTTTTGAAATGGTTGCCCGTTACTTTGGGAGGAATATGGGAACACTTGATTGTGTTTAGGCAAGAAACTTGATTTGGCATTTCCTCCCCTACTCATCCCTGCTGTAGAATCCCCTGATCTCCGTGTTTCCTTTCATGCATTAACCTTTTCTCTCCGAGTCTTCAGGTGTCCTGAGGCTCAGAAGGCCAAGAGCACAACCTGTCTTTTTGGTGACATCATCAGTTTGTCATAGGGACAATTTCCTGGTCTTTAGAAAAGAGGGTGTAGAAAAGAGTGTGCAGTCTATCTACGGTCCTTTAAAGTCAGATAGTTGTATATGGCTTTAGATATTTCTCAAAGCCCTCAGCATACGTAATTCTGCAAAGTTAGTAGGATAAAAGTTCGCCTCATTGAGGCCCAGGGAGGATAGAGATTGCACAGCAGGTGAGTGTTGCAGTGGAGACAGGAGTACAGGTCTGTTTGCTTCCCGATCTTTGCATTTAAATTAGGACGTTGAAAAGTAATGCAGTTGCCAAGGTGAAATAATCTATTCATCTTCCTACTTACAGTGCAGTCTCAGTTACAATAGGCAGTCATATCTCAGTTAGGCATCTATTACACCGAGCACATGCAATAAATATTTTTTAAGGCTGCAAGATCTGAGAAAACAACATTGTTCTAATCCCAGGTCTACTGGAAGCTATGCCCTGGCTTTTCTCATTGCTGTTCCAGTGCTTGTTGTCTACTTCTACTATTTACTATTTCTTCTGTCACCAGTAAGGTTTCATATGAGCATTAGTCAAATAGTAGAGGTTGACAGGATTTTCTTCACGTAAACAACTTACATATTGCTTGGAACCCGGAAGCATGCAACGTTCCGAGTACGTATACTGATAAGGGGCTTGTCATAATTCCTGTTCTTTTCTGTCTGCATTTGCATTTTCCAGGCATGCCTCTGGGTATGGAGGCAGCATGGCTATGTGAGGTGACGTGGCTGTGTCAGCATATGTAGGGCAATGCATCTCATCTCGAGTGAGTTTCAGAAGTCTCTTTCCCCTAGCTAGCCAGAAGTTCTGTTTGGATGTTAATGGCCCGAATGGGACTTGGTCCTAAGGGTTGGGGGAAAAGGCAACACCTTTTTCAGAGAGACACAAAATAAGGAAGACTCTATAAATGGATGTGGTCTCACTCTGAAAAGCAATGATAGTGACCCCCATGGCAGGTCAGGGGTGTCAGCCATAAAGAGTTGTTATGGAACACCCCCGGACACGTTTATCAACTCACAGTTGGGAAAAGATGGTAAATACATGCCCTAAGTTTCATGGGGCTGGTTTATGGAAACAAGCAGAAAATTGCTGTGAAACCTCACATTTCATATGAACAAAGAATACAGATTTTGCGTTCAACTTCCTAATTTTTGTGTTGTTATTTGCATTATTCAAAAACAAGTAAAATAGAAAAATCTAGAAATAAGGACCCTGTTTATACTGGGAATTCCCTCTAGTACACATCTCTGGTTCATTTCTAGACAGTTTTTATACCTCAGTTTAAGTCAGAAATACTGAAAAAAAAAAAAAAAATCCCGAAGTCTAAATAACTTTTCAAAAGGGTCATACAAACAGGCTCTCTGGTGTTTGATTAATAGCTAAGGCAAAGGATCAGTGTAGAATAAAATAAGAAAAAAATACCCAGTGACCATTTAAATTTTTTCCATGCCTGCTATTAGGTTATAATGGGATTCTTTCCCCTGTCAGTGAAACAAAAACAAAAAGCAAATAAACAAATTTTCTTTCTGATAAGAGGCTAGGTCTGAGTAGTAGGAATAATCCTACAAGCCATGATCTGGTACTGGCTGAACCACACAGGAATGTGGGACCTTAGGCAGATCTGTAACTTCTCCAGCTTGGGTGAGTGTATAATTTATTGTCACTTTATGGAGCTGCTATTCAAAATTACAGTGGGTCATCGGGCATCAACCTGACTGTCCTGGGCTGATTTGTTACCCTGTCTTCAGTTCTCCATGTTTGTTGGTGAAATGAGATAGTTGGATTACATTAGATATTTTTAAGCACTTTTTTTCTTCAAGAAACCCAAAATGTAAAACGAAAGTTCATTCTGCAGCATGGACAGGGGCAGAGTTCCAGTTCCCCACCCTCCCTTCCACATACACACCCCACCCAAGGATCCTGGGAGATCACTAGAGCACAGTTTGAAAGCTCTGACCTTCCATGAGGATATTCCACCCATCGCTTGCCCTCAGCTGGAATCCCATGCCACATCTTCATGTCCAGAAGATAATAGGCAAATGCAAATTCTAGCAGAAGAAGGATATAATCTCATCTAAGGTGTTCCTTTGGGGCTTCATCTTCTTGTTTGTGACTTTTTTTTTAAATCTCGTATTTTGTCTTTCCATTGGAGTAGGAGCTTGGGATAATTTCATTTCTTCTAACCTTTTTATTGTTTTCTTGTTTGAAAGACATGAACCTGCAGAATATAAACGTAAGGGTGGAAATGTAGATATAGCCTTGAAAAACAAATATCAAATCAAAAATTGTTCTATGTGTTCAGGAAAGTGATCAGGTTGTTCCCTGACCCTCCATAATCATCAAGAAGAACGTCCCACTGCCGAGACCCTAGGTCATATATGATAAAAAAAAAATAAGGCTATTTTTAGGGTGGTATTTGAAGGCACATATGACAGTAACAGCCCTGATTTGCCTACGAATTTCCCAAATGGAATAATCAGTTAATTCTATCAGGTGTTCTCTGTCCCCACGTTTCTCTGCTGTATTCTTTTCCCTTTCCTGTCTCTTCATTGCAGATCTTCCGGCCATCTTCCCGCATGTGATTTGGCAGTGTTATTACTAAGATTGCCCTAATCACTCTGTACTGTCCTCTAGATTAAAGCCTCCTCTCCTGTAGGTCTGCAACATCCAGCAGCAGGAATTCAAGCCCCTCGCAGAGGAGGTGGAATGACGTCAACACGCCCCTCCATGTGCTGGCATACATGTGCCGAAAGTGATTGCAACGCTCCATCCACACTGGGCATTACTGGAACAGGAGAGAGGAGAAACCTATCTTTTATTGATCCTCCCAATTTTGTGTTTTATTAACTGTGGCGGCAGGCTCTTGAATTTCTGTGTCTCAGCCCTTCTCAGTGATCATCTGGAGGTTCCTCATCATGGATGCCATCAGATTTGTAGGCTCAGTAGTCTTAGACCTGACCTGAAGCAAGTAGACATGCTTTTTGTTATTTCTTTTCAAAGCACTACGGGTTTTTTCTGCTTTGAGTTACAGGACCGCCCTTGGGCTAATGATATTTCTGTCTAGGTTTGCTCATCTTCAAAGTTCAGAAGCTTCTTTGTTGATGGCACCTCCATTTCTGGTTCATTTAGTTATCTGGACTGTTTCAGGTGCAATTATCTGAGAATGGATGGTTAGAGGATGATATCTATCTGTAACTGTTTGATATGTGGTAGGAGGCATTACAGGTTGCTACAGGTAACAGACATTAGCTGCAATGGAAAACTACATGACTGTGGTTTCTCTGAGAGTCACGGAGTCCCTCTGGTCAATGACGTCTGTCCAATAGAATTCAACAGCCATCATTTATTCAGAGCCTGTTCTGTGCGATGCATTTCGTACATACTGTCCCATTTAATATATTGATAAGGTAGTATATTAATATCCTACTGCTGCTGTAACAAATTACCAGCAATGTAGTAGCTTAAAATAACATAATCAATTTGTTACAGTTATAAATTTAAAAGGTCACAATTTTTTTTTTTTTTTTTTTTTTTTACAGTTCTGGATGTCAAAATTCCTCAAATCAAGGTGCCAGCAGGGTTGTGTTCCTTTTGGAGGCTCTAGGGGAAAATCTGTTTTCTTGCCTTTTCCAGCTTCTGAAGCTTGCGCACATTTCTTGGCTCACGGCCCCCTCCTCCGTTTTCAGAGCCAGCAGCATGTCATCTTCATCTCTCTCTCTCTCTACCTCTGCTTTTGTCCTCACATCTCCTCTGACCCCTGGCTCTCCAGCTTCCCTCTCCCTTACAAGGACCCTTGTGATTACATCAGATCTACCTGGGTAATCCAGGATAATTTCCCCATCTCAAGACCCTTTATATAATCACATCTACAGAGTTCCTATTGACATGTAGGGTAATACAGCCAAAGCTTCTGTAACTGGAAGTGGGGTTGGGCTGCTCGCCGCTCTGAAGCCAATAAAGAGGCAAGGTTGGTGGAAAGGAAAGTTGCTTTACTTTGGATGCTGGCAACCGGCAAGGCCAGGAGAGAGGGTGGACTCTTGTCCAAAGGCCGACTCCTCCCCCCACCCCAACCCGTGGGGAAGAGCTTTTATTGCTGAAGGGAGGGGGCTACATGCAGAAACAGCACAGTCAGCTCTGACAGTCATCTTGAAATTGGTCATGCGGTGGTCTGACCAGCGTCACCTTGATTGTTTCAAGTACAGTTAATCTTCAGTTCCAGAGTCGGTTTGTTCCCATTTCCTTGAAGCCCGTTCTCGGAGTTGTGGCAGCTTAAATCATGGCTACAGTCTGGCCATCATGTAGTTAACTTCTTCCACCTGCTGGGGGTTTCAGTATCTACAAGACAGCCCACAGGATATGGCTCAGAATATTATCTACAGCCCTTGAGGAGGAACTAAAGGTCCTTGACTGTGCTTAATGACTAAACTATTATTATTTTGTCCTATTTGACTGTTTTCCTTTATTTCTGCATTTTCTCACTTCTCTGATTAAACTTATTCTTTGGCTAAAGTTTTTCCACAGACAGAAGGCAGGCGGAGGACGTGGGGGACAAGGACCATAGGGTCCTGCTCCGTTTCAGTTCCAGGGATTAGGATGTGCCCATCTTCAGGGCACCATTGTACTGCCTACCGTAGGTAGTCATAGCTCCCACCACCAGAATGATAGCAATAGCTAACATGTATGAAGTTCCTACTGTGTTCCAGTCAGGTCGTCTTTAACCTTCATGACCACCGTAAAGGGTAGGTAGTGTTATCCTTATTTTACAGCTGAAGGCACTGAGGCTTGGAGAAGTTAAGTAACTTGTCTGACGTCACACAGCTAGTTGGCCACAGACAAAGGATAACAATCAATGCTGTTCGTTCTCACACTTCTAACCATTATGCAGTTCCACAGTTACCTCATTTGTACAGACAGGCTTAGGTGAAAAGAGGGTGCTTTTTCCAGGTCACGTAGGTAGTCAGTAACAGGGTCAACATTCCGACTGAATCTCTGACTCCAGAGCCTCAGTCTGAAATGCTCTTCCATATGTGCTGATGATATTGGATCCCTGTTCTCTCTGAGGTTTTTGCTTTGAGCTGTAGTTACTGTGTCCTTTGGTCTGTTGGTTTGTTTTGTATCCCTTTCTGGATGGTTCTTATTTATTGGTGAAGTCAGGTGGGGAAGGTTGTCATTTAGGTTGGCGTGTCACAGGGTTGAGAGTTAACGAGTGAAAGCCTTTGGCCCGGGGCAGCTGAGCTCGCCTGGATGGTGGCTGCTACTCTGCTCAAGTGAGGTTTGTTCTTGGAGTGGCTTATTGTAGGTGAAGGTGCCCACTGCTGCCTCATTTGGAGCAGGGACCCTGACTCACGTTGAATTTTAAACACGGTCCCTGCCATGGAAGGCTAATGTTTAATGGAACCAGCCACAATTTAGTTACCATAACAACTTGGTAATACTCATTCCATCTTGGCTTACTGCCTCCGAATGTGAGGTACAGCAGTCATTCTGGCCAACTGAAATGGACTCTCACGTTCTTCTTGTCAGGCATATTGATAGATGGCTCTGTTTCATGACATACATTTCAAAGTCATCGCTTTTTGTATGTCACTGACCTTCCCTTAAGCTGCGGGTTGTATAAAGAGAAGCTGTTGGAGTAACACTGTGATTGTGCTGCTTTTCTGTTCCTGAGTTATCATAAAATTGTATGACTGTGTGTGCGTGTGTGTGTGTGTGTGTGGAGGTGAGGGGTGGTGAGGAGAGAAATAAGTAGATGGTTGAGTATAATTTTTGGAGCAGAGTATCACAGTATCATAGTAGTATATTTATGTCATCTGCTTCCCCCCGCCCCCCCAAAAAAGCTTGAAATAATGTTAAATTCAATCTCATTCTTAGTGCAGTAATTTTGACATGCTCTGGAAAAGGTGTGGGCAATACAGTGAAAGCGGGTTCTTTTTTTTCATTCAAGCATTACATTGGGGCTGACCAAAAAGTTCGTTCGGGTTTTTCTGTTACGAACTTCTTGGTCAGCCCCAATATATGCACTAATGTCCAGTGTTTCCTTGATGATAAGTAACCTGTAGTAGAATTTAAATTTTGCCTATGGGGAAATAGATGGCTGGTGGGAATTTGACAGAAAGTAGACATCAAGATTTTATTTTGTATTCTAGTAGGTGAGAGTGTTCTTCCCTTTTAAGAGGGGTTAATAGGTATTCCTTGAGGGGGCAGGGGGAAGGGAAGGAAAAGGCAGGGTAATGATGCATTCTTTATTCCTTTCTGGGAGATACAGGATCTATATTCACATTCCAGGGCTCTGAAAAGTCCAGTGGCAGAGAAACCTATTTAATTAACCGTTTCACTCAGCCGTGAGGGCCGTGGGAGCTCCTTTTCCAGCAAAGCATCTGTGAATATCTCATAGAGCACTGTTTGGGAAATGGTGCTTTTAGAGCAGTAATAATGAAGAGGAGGAGACCAAAGTCAGGATTTCACCTTCTGTTCCTAACTGTCTGTGTAGTGATTCAGATATAGGACAGGTTCAATACTTTGAATCTTCATTGCGAGCTGATGCATTTTCTCTGCTTCCCACCCCAAATGTTAAAATGGCATTTCTTATGATTTGTGCCATCCAGGGTTCCATCTATGCATTTATTTTGGGCAGTTTATACAACATTCTGTTTAGCTGCTTCTCTTAAGTATGTGAGCTTATTGCTAGGGAAGATGATGGAGTCTCCCGTGGAGAGTTCCCAGGGAAATAGTGGTCGTCATTTTTATGGGATGGCTAGAGTTCAGTCTTCTAGGAAACAGGTAATACATACAAAAAAATCTGTATTTTTATCCTGATTATTTTGTGAAAAAATGTGGAAGTCTAGTGCTTAGTAAATTCTAAGCTCTTTGTATACACTGGAGAGAATCTTAGAATAAGTTAGTTATACCTCATGCTCTATTGATGAAAAAACTCATGTCTAAAAAAATGAGTTACCCAGTGTTACCGAGTGAGAAAGAATTTGGATCTCTCAACTCCCTAAGAATGCATTTCCATGTTTCGTTATTGGTAATCTTAAGAAATTGAGGGGGCTTCCCTGGTGGCGCAGTGGTTGAGAATCTGCCTGCTAATGCAGGGGACACGGGTTCGAGCCCTGGTCTGGGAGGATCCCACATGCCACGGAGCAACTGGGCCCGTGAGCCACAACTACTGAGCCTGCGCGTCTGGAGCCTGTGCTCCGCAACAAGAGAGGCCGCGATAGTGAGAGGCCTGCGCACCGTGATGAAGAGTGGCCCCCGCTTGCCACAACTAGAGAAAGCCCTCGCACAGAAATGAAGACCCAACACAGCCAAAAATAAATAAATTAATTAATAAACTCCTACCCCCAACATCTAGAAAAAGAAAAAGAAATTGAGGTAAGCAGAATACTTAGGGAAGGGATATTAAACCCCTCTTGACCACAACCCTTCTTTAACAGGCAAGGTGGAAAGATCTGTGTGCTCACCGTTGTTGGCTCTCTGAGGCACTGACTGTTTAAGATATTGAGGGATAAAATTTTTAAGATGATTCCCTGCTTGTATGCCTATTTAAGATATTATCCAGTGCTATGTTATTTTCTTCCAATGCCAAAGAGTTGGAAGAAAGCATATTTGGGTAACTTTGGTATGCAGGAACCATGTTGTTGCCTACTGTTGACTTCCCAGATGTTCTCAGATCTGTTCCTGGCCCAGCTGGCTTGCTGGATATTTGACCACAATCCGTGGAGTGCTAGTGGTCAGTGTATTGTATGTGAATTAGCAGAGTCAGTAGATTTTAAAATTCAGAACAGCCTTTGTATACTGTGTTGTCTACCCATGGTTAACATTATCCAAGTAACAATGCCATGCCATGATTTTGAGGCAATTGTTAATCTCTATCTGATGAAGCTTTCCCATATCCCATTTGTTAGAATTTAATGTGCCTCTCTCTTCCTTACGTTCTTTAATTTTTTTCCCCTACAACAGCATTGTCTGAAATTTTGAGGTAATTGATATCTTCATTTACATACTGGTTAGAAAAGTGGATTTATCCAGCACTGTCTATATTGTTAGCCAAAAGAATTGTACACTAGGGTAACTTGATAATGGAGCATCTAAATGTATAATTAAAATTTTCAAGGAATTTTTTTGGTGATAGAAATTAAAGCTTAGTGGCCATAAGCAGATAATAAACCACAGTGTTAACCCAAGATATTTTGAAATATTGGGGTATTATACACAGCTCAGGGGAAAGAAATAGACACTCGTGTATGACTGCTGAAATGCTGACTTTGTTTATTTTCAATAAACATAATAACTAGTTTCATATGAGTACATAGTTTCTTGGAAGAAATTAGGAAGAGCTGGAGTAAAGTGGAATGTATATACATATATATATATTTAGCCACTAAAAATAAACTTCCTGGTACACAGTCACTCAATTTTTATTTTTAGGAGGGAAATCAGAGACAATGTGTTAAAAATCCTTCTTGGCTTCAGAAATGTTAGTACTTTGCATATTTTCTTAGGTGCAGTTAGCATAGTTACTCATTTCCTGGCGTGATGTGGCGAAAGTATGTCTTTTGGATGATTAAAATGAGAAGGAAGAGGAATATAAGGATTGGGCTTTTGGAAAACTGTCTCCCAAGGCAGGGCAGACAGAGAAAGACATCATCTATGTTGCTTCAGTGAAGCTATAAAAATAAGACATGGTGTGGGCCTGAATAGGATCAGAACCCAGTGAAGTTCAGTTAGATGTAATAAAGACAAGAAATTTGTTGACACTGTCATTTCACATGTTATATTTTTATTTTACTTAATTTTGTGTCCTGATTAGCAGCCGGGCTGAAGACTTTCTCTTTATTTCGTTAAGTCTTTGGTTGGTTAGTGAGTGTGATTTAGCTTCTCCAGTCTGAGCAACATTGCCTGTCACTGGTGGAATTGAGTTATATAAGGACCATATCCTGGATTGTGGTGAAATTCACTGAGTTTAAGGCATGCCCTTTGGGTGGGCATCCAGATGCTCCTGTTAGACACCCCCCACTCCCAGCAGACTTCCGGAGAATGGGCCATGCACTGCGGGAGCGTGAAGCGGAAATGTCCTGTTAGACACCCCCCACTCCCAGCAGACTTCCGGAGAATGGGCCATGCACTGCGGGAGCGCGAAGCGGAAATGTGTCCTTTCGGGTTGCCATTCTTGGTGGGTGGCAGTTGCTGCAGGGGGAGGGTTTGTGTCATAGAAGTCTTCAGAGGAGGAGATGAGCCTTGAGTTGAGTCTTGTAGGATCTGTAAGAGTTTGCAGGAGGCATGGAGGGGTGAGCCAGCGTGGCACGTGTAGAGTACTGAAGATACACTGGGAGCGTGACATGGCTGCAGCATAGCGTGCGTGGTTGGAAGGGGGCAGTAGTCAAGTATCCAAAGGCAGACGGGGGCTGTATCACATAGAGCCTCACATGCTGTGCCAGGCTAAGGGTTTAGAACCTGTGGCACTGGAGAGAATGATGAATTTGTGTCTTATAAGGATAAGTGCTCCAGTGGTGTGCTCCAGTGGTGTGCTCTGGTGGTGTGGGGAATGAGTCAGGAGAGGGCTGAGACTTGAGAGTAGGAATTTCGTAAGAAAATACATTCAGCAGTTTAAGTTAAAGGTGATGAGGGCCTAAGTTAATGTAGTGGCAGAGGGGATGGAGGGGACAAATGGCTAACCAGAAACGTAGGTGCTGTGATCCTCAAGACTTGGTAACTAGCATATTAGAAATGGAGAGCAAAAGATTTTTGTGGGAATTAAATGAGATACTATATTTTACACGTTCAACACTCGTACGGTACCTGGCATATAGTTAAGCACAGGGGAAATGAGAACTTGTAGTTCTTTTGTTACCCACGTTGGCAATAAGAAACATCTTGGCCGATTCCTGTTTGCCAATAACTCAGGACTTCACCTCTGTATAACCCCATCTCCAAATACATACGCTAGCAGATTTCATACCCTTAGATTTTGCTTGTTAGAGAGACTGGGGCCATCTTGTGTTCACTTTATGTGATGGCCTGAGAGTAATATTGAAGTATTTTCTAGTTGTTAACAGCTTCTTGATTTTTACATGCCCTCATCCAATGACCTGATAGATGTTTTAAATACAATTCAGTTGTGGACCGCATTTGTTTACCTTTATGCTATCATTCAGGGAGGAAGCCCCAAGCCACCACTCACATTTGATGATTTGTGTAGGGTTTTGTTCTACAAATATTTCCTTTTCCTCCGTGTCTTTGGAGGTACCTGCAGATTCCATTCCTTAGGAGAGTGCTCTTCCTAGCTTGTAGATAGCTGCCTTCTCTCAGTGTCCTCACTTGGCAGAGAGAGATCTGTCTTCTCCTTATAAAGCTACTAATCCCATCATGAAGGCCTCACCCTCATGACCTCATTGAACCCTAGTTACCTCCCGAAGGCCCCATTTCAGTACCATGACATTGGGGGTTTGGGCTTCAACATATGTTTTCGGGGGACTCAATTCAGCCCTAGCAACTGGGGTTGAGAAGTGTGAATTAAGGTATTTGTTGCCTTTATGCCCTGCTTTTACATCCTACTATTTCTAGACCAGTCTTGATGATTGTCTTAAGCTGGTTGTGCTGGTTGTTTCAGGTATCTTGAAGAGTCATTCATTAATTGACTCATCAGACAGGCACAGAGCTAGCATTTAGAAGCCAATAACATAGTTTGGTGCTTAAAAGCTTGTAGAGCACAGCTGTACTTTCTTAACTGGGAGGAAAAACAAACACATGCAGATTGTAGCAATGGGAGTAATTGTCTCTTAGGGGATGGAAATCTGGAAGATACAAAATCCGGGGTCGGGCAAGAAGGCTATTCTCCAAGATCCCTTTCAAGGCCGATGTAGTACTTTTTGAGCTGCTGAAATTGACATTGCATCATGATGTAGTTCTGTCCTCTGGTTAAGTTGAGTGAGTAGTCTTCACTATAAGCATGGATAACTTCCCTTCAGGTATGGTCCTGTATGTAAAGGAATCTGTTAATTTAGTTACTTTTAGTTAGTATCATTTTTTCTTTAATGCTAAACCACACATTTTTCCACATTAAAAAAATCTCTGAAATCAGGATATATCTTAAAATCAGTGATGCATTATGGTTAATTGACAGTCTTTTTCTTTTCTTCCCTATTATAGTATATTATTTCTTTTAGATTATTTTCTTCTTATAATAATTTTACAATTGGTGGCACAGAATATTTAATGAAATACTGCAGTAAAAGGTATGACAATATGTACCTGAGTGAGCTCTATCCCTTAGTATCTCATTTAGTGCTCATAATGAGCCTATCATCATGTTCAATTTACAGAACTTTTGGTGATATTAAGTTACTTGCTCAAGGTCATTTTTTCTTTATTTAATTTCTCCATGAAATAAACACACATATTTTTCTTAGAAGGCCAGCCCACACATCTTTTAGTAACTCTCTAAGACTGCATTTTTTAGAGGAAGATACTGAGTTTTGCTCTGAATTTCGTATGAATTTAAATCACATAGTTGCTGGAGGAAAATTCTATCTTCTTGTATTTGCTAATGTCCCACATGAAATATATAGTGGTTTTGTCCTTCACTGTATCAGAAGATGAAGAGTTCTTTCGGGACAGCTGAAAGGACACGTCTGGATTCCTGGCTTCCTCTAATTCCAGTCTTCGCAGTTATATAGCTGAGAGTCCTTAGCTCTTGCTTGCAGGCTTATTCTCATCTCAGTCTCTGAGGGGAATCTCTTAGTCAGAGGGAATTTCAGAAACCCAGGCAATTATGTTGATTGGCTAAGCATAACATTAGCCATGATTCTTGTCTTGCTGTTTACAAAGTCTGGGTTCCATTCACTGGGTTCTCTTGTGAACAAATTTTGAACCTAGTGTCAGTAGCTATGTCTGCATTATCTCATCATGTCAGAACCTCTGCCCAGGTCTTCCAGGACCCAGGCTGTGTCTGCCTTCATCCTCCCTGACTAGGGCCTGTGTCTTGTGTATCTAGACCTCTTCTCTGATGCCAGACACTTGGACCCATGTTCTGCCTTTGTTTGGGGAAAACCTGTATGAGCTGTGCTATCATTACCTGGTCCTGCCTGTTGCACATGGGGGCTGGGTCCTGTCTGTGGTCTCGGTTCTCTTTACTCTCTGCCCTGGGCTCTGATTCAAACATCAGAGACTGTGCCTTGAACACTACGCAGCTTAACCTTAGCCTAGCATTCATGGTCTCTAGAATCTGCCTCTAACTTTTACAACAGTTTTGCACCGTCCATTACTATCAAACTTCCTATCTTATGGTATTATTTTTCATTACTGTATTATGATTTCTGTATTTGTGTATGTATCTAATCTTGGCTAGCATACTTTATGTCCCTTGAACATGGGACCATGTCTTCTATCTTTATATACTCCCATAGTAACTTGCACATAGTAAGCATAATGAATGAAGGGTAGTAGAGCTAATAACTATTAGGCACCCAGTGTGTACCTGATGATTAAAGGCTCATAATAAACAGAAAAGCATTCACAGGAAGTTGTCCCTGATCACATAGTCTGCGCCTGATGGGTCCATGTGTATGGACTTTGGAATAATGCTCTTTAGCTTTTGGGTATTTGGTTATATATCTTTCTAATCCATTTTGTGTATAATCTATTAATTTATTAACGTAGAATTTTGCTGTTTTTTTCAATTTCTGGGTTGATATTTTACACATGATTTATGTATGAAGTATATATATATATACACACACATATATACATATATACATTGTGTAGCCTTTCTATATAAATGAAGGTTTATAACGGTTTGAGTTTTTTTTATAGTTGAAGTACTTTATTTATTTCTTACTCAGCCTTCAACAGATTATATGAGGCCCACTGACATTTGGGATGGCAATCTGCTTTACTCAGTCTACTGATTCAAATGTTAATCTTATCCAGAAACATTGTCACAGACACAAATACTTTCGAACTGTTTAAATGTGTCCCTAGAATATAGGCTTATCAGGACAGTGGCTTTCTTTAGTTTGTTCTAGGAACTCGGCATACAGAAATAATGTCTAGCACATAATAGGTGCTCAATAAATATTGAAAAGTGAATAATTATAACACTCTCAGCTTTCCTGGGGAGAGGAAAAAAATAAGTATTTAAAAATTCTTCAGATTGGGTATATTGTTTGCAGTTTGATTCAGCTTTAATTTCCAAGTAGCATGAGCTTATAGACTCTTGGGTTTGGAATGGAACTTGAAGCTATGTATAGTCCAGCTTCTCTACCACAGAACAGCTAACAAGTAAGTATCATACATGTCAGTAAGTAGAATATTCAGAAATTGTCACAGGAAGCATATAACTGTGAAACACCAGTGAGAAAATACTGATTCCTCAAGTACTTCCTCACTCAGCCCACCACTTAAAGGATTGTTTATATGGGAACTGCAGAAAATTACATTATATTAAAGTGATTTGTGATGTCAGCTGAAGGGGCCCAAAAGTGGCTTGTTGTTGATTGGAGAGATCAGAACCAATTCTTCTGTTGTGTTTATTCAGCCTGTTTCTGTTCCATCTTCTCTGCCAGTGGAAAATGGCGTTGGGATTAGGAGAAGGAAACAGAAATGAAATATTTGAGCTGTGTTTGGTGCCATATTGAAGGTTTAGAGCATTTTATTGGTTCATTTGCTTAACCCTATTTTTTTTTTGCTTTACCCTACTTTGATTGAAACCTTACTTTTAGAAAAAAAGGAAATAAACATTAATAATTTAAATTTTGTAGTTGGCCAATTGGCATTGGCAGCAAGTAACTGGGTAGCTAATTAGTCCTTAGAGTGTTTCAGAGTTGACTATATCATTTTTCTATTCTTGGTTAATAACAACATTTCCAGTGATCAAATATCATAGTCTATCTAAAAGGACCTGAAATGTTTTGGAGTTGTTTTTCTTAAGCTTGAATTTTCTCTATAACCTCCTTCTCAGCTTTCTAGATTATCCTTATACAGTAATCTACAAAGCTCTTTCCATCTTTAAATAATGCTGATTTTTCAAAATAGAAAGTTTCCTTTTTTTAAGTTGTCATTCGTTTGCCTAAACTCCTGCTCACTGCTGCTAGTTTGATACCTGGTGCCATCAAGAGCACATCTAATCCCCCTCACCTAGATGGCTCTTCTCGGGTTGAATCTGCTTCCCCAGGTTAAATAACCACAGGCCTAGAACTGCTTGTCAGTGCTGTGGCTGTTTCCCCTTACTATCCCATTATCTTTAGATCTGTCTCTCTTGTTATATGCTACTTTCAAAAAAAAATTTCTGGACAGTACGAGCACAGAGCAAGTTGTATTCTTGGATATAATCATAGAGGCTTTCTCTTTTTTTTAATTTATTTTTTTATTGAAGTATAGTTGATTTACAACGTTGTGCCAGTCTCTGCTGGTACAGCAAATGACTCAGTTATACACATATATATGTACTTTTTTTAATATTCTTTTCCATTATGGTTTATCATAGGATATTGAATATAGTTCCCTGTGCTGTACATTAGGACCTTGTTTATCCATTCTAAATTTAATAGTTTGCATCTACCAACCCCAAATTCCCTGTCCATCCCTCTCCCTCTCCTCCTCCCCCTGGGCAACCACAAGTCTGATCTCTATGCTGTGAGTCTGTTACTGTTTCGTAGATAGGTTCATTTGTGCCATATTTTAGATTCCACGTATAAGTAATATCATATGGTATTTGTCTTTCTGACTTACTTCACTTAGTATGATAATCTCTAGTTGCATCCATGTTGCTGCAGATGGCATTATTTCGTTCTTTTTTATGGCTGAGTAGTATTCCGTTGTATACATAAACCACATCTTCTTTTTCCATTCATCTGTCGATGGACATTTAGGTTACTTCCATTTTTTGGCTATTGTGAACAGTGCTGCTATGAACATGGGGGTGCATGTATCTTTTTGAGTTATAGTTTTGTCTGGGTGTATTCCCAGGAGTGGGATTGCTGGATCATATGGTAATTCTATTTTTAGTTTTCTGAGGAATCTCCATACTGTTTTCCATAGTGGCTGCACCAATTTACATTCCCACCAATGGTGTAGGAGGGTTCCCTTTTCTCCACATCCTCTCCAGCATTTGTTATTTGTAGACTTTTTAATGATGGCCATTCTGACCAGTGTGAGGTGGTACCTCATTGTAGTTTTGACTTCATAGAGGTTTCCTCTGGAGATAAGTGAAGTTTTGTGCATTGTGAAGTAAAAGTTTTAACAAATGAGGCAAACATCACTTTTCTTCACTTTACGGTGTGTTTGAAAATGGTCACTAGGCCTCTGTATCTACTATTATGATCTTTACACCAATCTCAATGATCATGGCTTCTCTGTCAGATACGAACAAACACAAACAGAAGGGACATGAACCTGTAATTGCATAGCTGAGACTTAATGCTAGAAAGATTGTTTAATATGTATTTAGCATACATAAATGAGATTAAAAATGAGAAGCTGTATCATGTGCATTTGCTCCAGCCTAATTCTTGTTCATTAAAATGAAAGACGGTTCATTCTCTTTTGGAGCATTGCCATTATAAAAATAAATGTCAATATGTTTCGTACTTGCAAAATTTTAGCACTTGTCTACAAAATGCCAAAGGATGACTGCACCAGTCCTTCTGGGTGTGGGCTGTGTATTCACAGTAGAATGACATCCGTTACAAAAATGTAAGCTTGTGCTCTGTCTTAGAGGAGTTTCCCAATTGCAGTGGTTATTTAATTATACCAAATGCTTTCTTGACTGGTGAACTCTTAAGAAGAAAGGTAGGAACAGTCTAGGTGAGAACATATTTGCAGGTCTCCTCTCTACCACTTGCTCCCATCCAGTTCCTACTCTTTTCATTTTCCCTCTGGCTTGTCTCTTTCTCACTTCAATCATCTTCCCCCTTGACTTGCAGTGAACAGTGTGGGCATTACTTTGTCCCAGTGGTGGCACAGGGATTTAGTAAGATTGCTGACCTCTGGGCCAGAATGACTCTTGCCTGCCTGACAGTTGTTAACTCCTAGTGGGCTATGTAAGTAAGGGAAGGAAAGTGATGGAATTTGCAAGAGTTGCTGAAGCGGGTGTTGAAGACTGGGGACCTCTGTCAGCACTTTTTTTTCCTTCCTTTTCTAGCATTGGGTCTGGATGGGTGATGATCTAATTGGTTCAGAATTAGGTGACAGGAAGGGATTGGTAGTTTTGCATTCCATTTTGCTTGTAATCACATGTGCTCACTATGCTCGAGGTCTTAGAGAAGTAGAGGGGAAAGAAAACAGGATAAAGAGGTGCTGTAAAAACCAATTGTGTGCTCCTTGTCGTGTTCCTTAGAGAGCAGGTTCTGGCTGTGGGTGTGGAGGCCGAGCTGCTGTGTTACTCATGAGGGCTAGGACCTGGAAAATGGTTTTGGACGAGGAGTTTCTGGAAATGGTGGGGCGATTGCCATGGTTTCCAGGACATTAGCAGAGTGGAGACCTATAAGAAAATACTAGTTCAGTGTTCACACAGTTGAGGTCAAACCGGCTTTGCAAATTATGTATTTGCCTAATTTATTGCTGTTCACAGGAGAACTGCTATGATTTTTATATTTACTTAAGAATTCCTTTGGGACTTCTTAATACCAAATACATGGATACAGTTTTCTAGAGTAATGAAATATTTCATTCTGGATGTTGGTATCTTGTGACTTCTTAATACCTTATTATATGAATTCTCCCTCTTGTGTATCTGATTTGCAGTAAAAAGATACTAATCCCTAACTGGTCTCATACACAAGGTACCTGTGAATTTCTAGTTGTGGGAACAGACAGGTCAGATTCAATTAAATAGCTTGCTCTGCTCACTGACATGTAACTGTTTGCTATAAAGAGCTTGCGGGCAGAGTGGGTGGGTGGAGAGTTTTCTGTAATCTACTGAGTTTTCTTTACCCGGTAAAAAATCAAGTAGCTAATCCAAGGCAATCAATTTCTACCCATCCCCCCAAAAAACCCTTAAACTAGGATATATGATTTGAAATTTGAAGGTAGTTCTTGAAGCTATTCTGTGAATACAGTTATTTGAAAAGGGGAGGTCTTTTCACTTATTTGATCTTCCTCTCTACCCTACCTACCAATAAAACAAAATAAGACTTAGTATTAAGTAATTCTTTGGTTAGGTCAGCCATGATTTATGGGGAGCCCATTAATGTACTGCACAGACAGGAATTGTACAGATTTGATGAATCAACAAAGCAGAATGGAAAACACATTTTCAACCCTGGGTTTTGTGAGTCAGGAAGAATACATACTTGGCCACGGGTAGGCTTTTATATCAGTCCTGCAGAAGAGAAAGTAAACTGGCCTCCATTTGTGCTGATCTCTTATGCTGTGAAAGTACTGTGTATGTTTTCATCCTTATAAAAGATTTCTGCAAACAGAGCTCTAAGAACTGAACATAAATGATTGTGGAAATTGTTTTATTTATCCTAAAAGCAATATCCTTTCTGTCAAAGCAAGGGATTTAGATGGCAGAATCCATAACTTGGTTACCGTGTGGGACTTGCTAATACACAAATTAGTGTATGGTGCTTATGAGCTTGATAAGCTTAAAAGGCCATATTGTCTCAGTATTTTATTACCATGCAGTCAAATGAAACAATGTAAGGGAATGGAATGATATATATATATATCTATATCATAATCTTCCTAGGATGTTAATTCACACGTGTAGTGGCAACAGCTGACATCTCCGTACTACCTCATTGTGTGACAAACTCCTGTGACAAATCACTGGTATTGTGTATGGTGTGTTTTCCTAAAGCAAAAGTCAGATAAAACCTGGTAGTTTTTATAAGAACTCATCATTCTTTGGCATGTATAACTAGGAAGCATTGGCAAATGGACACCCGGCTGGGAGATTTATTCGCTGAAATGCTCTTTTCAGGGCTCCGTGTGAAAGCGTTAGCTGTGTCAATTAGTTGAGATGAAATGACATAATTTATTGACCGGTGGTGATAACTTTCTAAATACATTGGACATTTGCCGCCACATAACTGAATGCCTCACTAATTGCTTAGACGCATGCCTGCTTTTATAATCAATGTGCGACTTGGGCTAGCCTCAGCAGAATTTATTGCCTCATCTTCTATTTCAGACTGCTTAACTATTCACTGGGTGGTATCCCTGAGAATGACAGTCCCTAAGGCGACGAATTCATGTGTCAGGGGGCAGAGGTCACCCCTTTTCATGGCTTTGGAATCACTCTTTCATAGTCTAAGAGCAAGGCAAAGCTGCAATTTGCATTTAAAGCACTGCTCTCCAAGGTTACCGTCTGCTGAGTATATCTTTCAGATAGTGGACATTTATCATAGTGTAGCTCTCAAATCTGAAATAGCTGCTGAAGGTATAGCCAAGGAGCCATCACAGTCCCCGGGAACAAGGTAATAAATCAGAAGCTGCCACATGATCGCTATGGTAACCACCAGGTCCTGTCACACTGCAAGCATTATTGAAGGGTGGGTACAATGTTCAGCTCATCAAGTGTTTGTGATCATAAACCTGTTGACATTATAGATTTGATATGATCATATTATTGTCTTTGTGGATTGAAAGGGACTGCTCTCAGACTCCGTATTGGGAGAAAACAGTATCATAATGGAGACTTGAACTAGTTATCAGTATCAGTTGGCATAATACAGTAGCATGCAGCTTTTCTTTTTAAAGGTAAAACCTAATTTTTCAACACTGTGAAACTAAACATTTTTTTCTAATGAGACATTTCATGCTGAGCTCTACATTTAGGCATGTAATTTTATACATATTGATTAAAATCACTTGTTCTAATATTTTAGCTCTTGAAACACTTAGTATTCAATACTTCTGTTTGACACAATTTCTTTATGATTATAGGAATAAATAAAGGATCTTGAGATAATGCTTTCTTTCAACATTGTTTTTAAATACATGCACATAATTATATTTTGAAATTTTATAATATGACATTTAGATTTAGATATAGGTAGCACCTGGGTAAAAATGTCGATGAATTTGTTGTGAAGCAATTAGAATATAAGGCCAACATTATGAAAGGTAATATTTTTAATTATAAGAACTAACTGTGCGTTCTCAGAATTATAACAACAACTTTTTCCCTAAAAGTGTAATTCGTATATCCGGTACATTTTATATGAACGTCGTGAGTGGTAGTGAGTATTTTCAATTATATTACTCATAATTGTTTAGCATTTTATTAAAGCACGTATATTTAGAACTAATCAGCAGGGGAGGAAAACCCCACATTTATTATTATAATAAAATTGTTAGTATTTTCATAATTATTGTTGAATTTTAACCTTTTTCTTTCGACTGACCTAATTTAGTCATTAGGGCATTACCAAACGCTAATGGCAGTAACTATGGTAATCCCCTAGTAAGAGAGATAAAAACTCATTAAGAGGATAATAGGGCCCTCACTTCTACATATTCCTCCCAAGGATTTGAATTTTCTTCCTTTCCTTCTCCCTTCTTTGAAAAGAGTGATCCAACATTAAATTACTAAGAACATGGCCATTGTTACATCTTCAAAACATCCTGTCCCACGACAGGCAGGCGAAATACACTGTAAGGTTTGCACTGAGCAAAGTACTTTTGCTCCCTCAGTGTTAGAAGACAGGAAGGAATGAAGGACCGAGGGAGGGAAGGAGGGAAGCCCTCAAGCGTTTCCTGCCTCCTTTCTTATCCACTGAGTGAGGTTGGAATCAGTATATTTCCTGAGTAGCAGAGGAAGAGGCACAGCACATATGTAGCAGGTTTCTAAGAGAAAGGTTTCTCCCTGCCATCCCTTTTTTTCATGGGAAGGGCAGCCTGCAGCAGGGGCCCATTGCTGCTGAAATGTAGTGGAACTCAGAGGTAGGGCGGGCACAGCGGAGTCTGAACTGGATGGTGAGTGCTCTCATGTGGGAGGCCAAGCAGCTGGCTGATGGGGAACTGCTTTGCACCATTTATGGGCCGGAGTCGAAGTGGTAGGCTGGAGAGGAAAGACTTGGGGCCAACCAGCTAGCTTCTGAGGGCTCTGCCTGAAAGAGTGTTTGTAAAGGCAGCAGTTAGGCGTTACTTGTTATCTTGACTCAGTTCACTTTGCTCAGTCTCAGTTTCCATATTCTTTTTGCATTAGATTCATATTCAGGGTCACTTGCACTAGCATTTTTGTAAATCATGAAGAAGTTCAGGATAATTATACCCTATAGAGGAAGGATGCTAATACTGCTCACTCCTTGTGTGCCAGGTACTCTGGCAGGTATTTGCGTATAGTATACTTTAATCCTGAGGGCCATCCTGAGAAGTGTTATAATTTCCATTTTACTGAAAAGAGAGCCTAGCCTAAGAAAGATTTAAATGCCTAGAAAGTGGCTGAGCTGGATTTTCAACTCAATTCTCTCTGATACTGAAGTCTGTGCTCCTTCTTTTTTTTTTTTTCTGTACTCTTTGCATGAGTGTTCAAGAAGGCATAACTTTTCGTTTCTTTTTTGCTTTTTGCTATTGTGGTTAAAAACACTTAACATGAGATCTACCCTCTTAGCAAAATTTTAAGTCTACAGTACAGTATCGTTAACTGTAGGCACAATGTTGTACAGCAGGTCTCTAGAACTGATTTATCTTATGTAACTGACACTTCATAACTCTCAAATAGCAACTCCCCATGTCCCCCTGCCCCAGGCCCTGGCAACCACTGAGTAGAATCATGCAGTATTTGTCTTTCTATGTGTGGCTTATTTCACTTTGCATAATGTCCTCCAGGTTCATCCATGTTGCTGTATATAGCAGGATTTCCTTCTTTAAGGCTGAATAATAGTCCACTGTGTGTGTGTGTGTGTGTGTGTGTGTGTGTGTGTGTGGTGTGTGTATCACATTTTCTTTATCCTGTCATCTCTCAATGGGCACTTTGGTTGCCTCTATGTCTTGGTTATTGTGATTGATGTTGCAATTGAGCAAGGGAGGGCAGGTCTCTCTTTGAGATCCTTATTTCAGTTGTTTTGGCTATATACCAAGAAGTGGGATTGCTGGATCATATGGTAGTTCTGTTTAACTTTTTGAGGAAATTCCATATGGTTTTCCATATGGCTGCACCATTTTACATTTCTACCAATATCATACAATAGCATCCGATATCTCTGCATTCTTGTTATCTTTTATCTTGTTATCTTTTGCTTTTTGATAATAGCTATCCTAATAGGTAGGAGAAGATATCTCATTATGGTTTTGACTTGCATTTCCATCATGATCCGTGATGCTGAACATCTTTTCATATGCCTGTTTGTCATTTGTATGTTGTCTGTAGAGAAGTATTTATTCAAGTCCTTTGCCCATTTATTAATCGAATTTTTTTTGTTTTTACTATTGAGTTGTAGGAGTTCTTTATATATTTTGGGTATTAACCCCTTATCAGATATATGATTTGCAAATATTTTCTCTCATTCCATTGGTTGGCTTTTTATGCAGCAGCTTTTAAATTTGATGTAGTCCCACTTGTCTATTTTTGCTTTTATTGCTTGCGTTTTTGGTGTCATATCCAAGAAAGCATTGCCTAGAACAATGTCGTAAAGTTTTCCCCTATGTTTTCTTGAAAGAATTTTACAGTTTCAGGTGTTATGTTTAAATCGTTAATCAGTTTTTTATTTGATTTTTGTGTATGATATAAGGATCTAATTTCATTCTTTTTGTTTTTCTGACACCATTTGTTGCAGAGACTATCCTTTCCCAACACCATGGGTTGCAGAGACTGTCCTTTCCCCATTCTGTGTTTTTGGCACCCTTGTCTAAGAGCAGTTGACATATATGCCTGGATTTATTTCTGGGCTCTCTATTCTGTTCCATTGGTCTTTGTGTCTGTTTTTATGCCAGTACCTTACTGTTTTAATTATTATGGCTTTGTAACATAACCTTGACCCTTGAACAACGCAGGGGTTAGGGGTGCTGACCCTCTGTGCAGTCCAAAATCTTAGTATAGCTTATAGTTGGCCCGCTGTATACATATGGTTCACATCCGTGGATTCAACCAACTGTGTATCATGTAATACTGTAGTAATTATTATTGAAAAAAATCCTTGTATAAGTGGGCCTGTACAGTTTGAACCCATGTTGTTCAAGAATCACTGCAATTTGTGGAGAAAGGACAGCCTCTTCAATAAGTGGTGCTGGGAAAACTGGACAGGTACATGTAAAAGTATGAGATTAGATCACTCCCTAACACCATACACAAAAATAAGCTCAAAATGGATTAAAGACCTAAACGTAAGGCCAGAAACTATCGAACTCTTAGAGGAAAACATAGGCAGAACACTCTATGACATGAATCACAGCAAGATCCTTTTGGACCCACCTCCCAGAGAAATGGAAATAAAAACAAAAATAAACAAATGGGACCTAATGAAACTCCAAAGCTTTTGCACAGCAAAGGAAACCATAAACAAGACGAAAAGACAACCCCCGAGAGCGTGTGGAGAAAAGGGGACCCTCTTACACTGTTGGTGGGAATGTAAATTGATATAGCCACTATGGAGAACAGTATGGAGGTTCCTTAAAAAACTAAAAATAGAACTACCATCCGACCCTGCAATCCCACTACTGGGCATATACCCTGAGAAAACCATAATTCAAAACGAGTCATGTACCAAAATGTTCATTGCAGCTCTATTTACAATAGCCAGGAGATGGAAGCAACCTAAGTGTCCATCATCGGATGAATGGATAAAGAAGATGTGGCACATATATACAATGGAATATTACTCAGCCATAAAAAGAAACGAAATTGAGCTATTTGTAATGAGGTGGATGGACCTAGAGTCTGTCATACAGAGTGAAGTAAGTCAGAAAGAGAAAGACAAATACTGTATGCTAACACATATATGGAATTTAAGAAAAAAAAATGTCATGAAGAACCTAGGGGTAAGACAGGAATAAAGACACAGACCTACTAGAGAATGGACTTGAGGATATGGGGAGGGGGAAGGGTAAGCTGTGACAAAGCGAGGGAGTGGCATGGACATATATACACTACCAAACGTAAAATAGCTAGCTAGTGGGAAGCAGCCGCATAGCACAGGGAGATCAGCTGCGTGCTTTACGACCACCTAGAGGGGTGGCATAAGGAGGGTGGGAGGGAGGGAGACACAAGAGGGAAGAGATATGGGAACATATGTATATGTATAACTGATTCACTTTGTTATAAAGCAGAAACTAACACACCATTGTAAATCAGTTATACTCCAATAAAGATGTAAAAAAAAAAAAAGAATCACTGTAATTTGAGATGGGGCAGTGTGATGCCTTCAGCTTTGTTCTTCTTTCTCAAGATTGTTTTGGCTATCTGGAATCCTTTGTAAAAAGGTTTCATATGAATTTTAGGATTTTTTTCCCCCAATTTCTGTAAAACATGCTGTTTGGATTTTGATAGAGATCATGTTGAATCTGTAGACCACTTTGGGTAGTATGGACATTTTAATAATATTAAATCTTCTAATCCATGAACATGGGAGGAGTAAAAGGCATCCATATTGGAAAGGAAGAAGTAAAATTATCTGTTTAAAGATCACATGGTCTTATATGTTGAAAACCCTACAGATTCCACAAAAAACTGTTAGAACTAATGAACAAATTCAGTAATGTTGCAAGATACAAAATCAACATACGAAAATCAGCTGCTGTTTTCTTTTTTTAAATTGAGGTATAATCGACATAACATTGTATTAGTTACTTTTCAATATACTAACAATGAACTATCCAAAAAGGAAATTAAGAGAACAATCCCATTTAAAATACATCAAAAAGAATAAAATACTTAGGAATAAATCAAGGAAGTGTAAGACTCATACACTGAAAACTACATAATGTTGATGAAAGAAAGAAGACATGAATAAATGGAAAAACTTCTTTCAGTTTCTTTGATGTATATTTGGGTCTTTCTACTTGTGCTGTGTAGCTCACATTTCAGACACTGTACCTGGTACTAGAAAAAATGTAACCAAGTTCAGGCCTCTGGAATTCCATTTGGTGTCACTATAAAGATCACTAAGGAAAAGTAAGCAACTTCTTGGAATGGTACACTTCCACTGGTACGCTTAGAAGGTGATGGGGAAGGGAGGAACCTGCACCCTTAGCTCTCATGGAGGCAGATTAGGGTAAGAAAATCATGTTTAAGCAATCATATTTGGGGTTTGGTTTTAGATCTTATCCTGTAGTGCTTAACTCTTTAATTTTGGGCAAACAGCTTTACCTCTCTGGACCAGTTCCCTCACCTATAGGGGAGAGATGATAACGTCTACTTCGCCATGTTGTAATGAGGATCGAATGAGGTAGTGGGTGCCGAGGACCTGGTGTGGAGTGGATACCGCTCATCTCCATTCTTATTTGCTGACACTTCCAATTATAAAACAGCTAAAGGATAGGTTAGAGTAAGCCAAAAAATGTTAGATCAGGGTCAGTATTCGTTTTCCTGAAATTCCATTGTATATCATACATTCACCGAGTATGTGACATTCATAATAATGGTATTGTATTTATACCTTCTTATTTCTTATTAGAGATTCATTTCTTTCTCCCTTTATACATTTGACACTGAGCTATTACCTTGACCACTGGAGGTAAATATGGAAGAGAAAATGAGAAACACTGTTCTCCCCAAACCTAAATCTGCAGCTGAGCCCTGAGGGTCTCCCAGTGTCAGCCCTGGAGCCTGTGCAGAAGAGAATCCTGGTGATTAGAATCAGGAAGGCAAATGCTAATGTGCTAATCCCTACATTTCTCCAGGGGGTCACACCTCCCTGTCCACTTCTGTTGATTTGCCTGCCTTTGTTTTCCTGTCATCTCATTCTTCAGAGCAATATCTTAGGTTTTATACTTTTTTATCTCCTCTTACATTTTGTTATAAACCTGGCTACACAAGGGTGGGCAGTTGTTTCCTTTCATCCGGGCTGTTATCGTTATGTTGGCCTTTTAAATGGTAGGCTTCTGGTTCTGCAGCTCCCACACCTGGACACTCCAAGTAGAGTGGAAATAAAGGCCTAGCTCACGCCTGGTGTGGAGAGAGGTGAGCACCATGCTACTGAGGGCCACTAGGGTCGCAGGTCCAACTTCATGTCAATGCCAGAGTGATTAACGTTCCTTTGAATAGATAGCAATTATTTGATTAACTGAAAGAGCCGTCTCATAGTAAAGGATTAGTTTAAAAAAGTTTCAGTTTTATAATAACTTTAGTTGTCTAATTGCTGTATTGTTTTTGGAGTTTTTTGTGTATTTTTTTTTATAATCAACCTAACTCAGCAGTTTTTGTGTTTTTTTAATTAATTATTTTTTAGCTGCATTGGGTCTTTGTTGCTGCATGTGGGCTTTCTCTAGTTGCGGTGAGCGAGGGCTATTCTTCGTTGTGGTGCGGTGGCTTCTCTTGTTGCGGAGCACAGGCTCAAGGCACACGGGCTCAGTAGTTGTGACTCGCGGGCTCTAGAGCGCAGGCTTGGTAGTTGTGGTGCATGGGCTTAGTTGCTCCATGGCATGTGGAATCTTCCTGGACCAGGGCTCGAACCCGTGTCCCCTGCATGGCAGGCTGGTTCTTAACCACTGCTCCACCAGGGAAGCCCTTGTGTGTGTTTTTATTTCAAAAGCTTATGGATGTGTGTAGAAAGGAGATAAAATTCTGAAGCTTTTGTTATCTTAGGTAATGCTTAAAGCAGAATGGCCACGGTAAGCTATGTTTGGATAGGAATTCTGATGACGTTGACTTTTTCTCTATCATCCCTTTTCAGTTCTGAACAACAGGCAGTAGCTTGAAATTCTTGTTTCTATTAGATGAAACTCACCCTTTTACTGAAATGTTTTATTTATCTTAACTTTGCCTTTCCAATGGTAAACAAATAAGCATTACTGTTTGCAGAGCCAGACTAAGTTTAAAACAGGTCTTTATAATTTAGGCTTCTTGATCCTAGTCATACTATCGCATATATTTTGATGCGCTGCTTTCTAAGAAGTTGAAACAAATATTTATAATTGATGAACCAGGGAACGCTATGATTGTTTGATGTGTGTGCAGTTGTCTTGTTCCAAAAGTGCTGCATTTTCTTATAAGATTTGGGAGCTGAATAAAAAGCAACAGGAGACTTAATGGAGATGTAAAAGTTATTTATTTTTGAAATTTACACATGTTGAAAGTCACTTTTTTGACGAATAGTTCTGTGAATTATGACAAATTGCATGGGGTAATCATCAGCACAGTCAAGGTTCAGACTTCTCTTCCTTCTGTTTAGAAATTCCTATTCCTCCTCTTGGAAATTCCCTCAAGCTGCCTCTTTGTAGTCAAACCCACACCCTGCCCCCCAACCCCTGACAACCACTGATTTGTTCTCCTTCCTTATAATTTGACTTTTTTCGGAATGTGATATAAATGGAATAATATGTAGCCTTTTAAGTTGGGCTTTTTTTGCTCAGTATAATGCATTTGGGATTCATCTAAGCTGTTGTGTGTATCAGTTTTTCCTTTTCATTGAGTAATGTTCCATTGTATGGATTTACCAGCGTTTGCTTACCCATATACCAGTTGAGACATCTGGGCTGTTTCCAGTTTTTGGCAGTTATGAATAAACCTGCTATAAATGTTCACAGACAAGTTTTTATGTGAATTTAAGTATTTATCTTTCTTGGATAAACATCTAGGAGTGGGATTGTTGAACTGTATGGTAAGTGTATAATTAACTTTATAAGAAATCGCCAAACTTTTTTTCGAAGTGACTGTAACATTTTGAACTCTTCCCACCAGCAAAGTATGAATGTCTTTGTTGCTCTCCTTTGTCAGCGCTTGGTATTTTCTTTTTTCTTTTTCTTTAAGTTTAGCTGTTCTAATAGGTATGTAATAATACCTCACTGTAGTTCTCTTTTGCATTTTTCTAATGACTAATGTTGAGCGCCTTTTCATGTGCTTGTCTATATGTCTTCCACAGTGAATTGCTTGTTCAAACCTCTTGCACATTGAAAAAAGGTTTGTTTTCTTATTGTTAAGTATTCCTCATATACTCTGGATACAAGTCCTTTGTCAGTTTTGTGACTTGAAAAATTTTTTTCCCCCACTCTGTGGCTTGTCCTTGAATTCTCTTAACAGAGGCTTTTGCCGAGCAAAAAGTTTTAAATTTTAAGTCCAGTTTATCTGTATTTCTTTTTTGGGTCATACTTTTAATGCTGTATTTAAGAACTATTTGCTTCACCCAAGGTCAGAAAAAAATTCCATGTTTTCCCATAAAAGTTTTATAGTTTTAGGAATTAGATTTATAATCCATTATCAGTTAATTTTTGTATAAGGTGTAGAATATATGGCAAGAGTTTTTTTGGTTTGTTTTTTGTGGTTTTTTTTGGCATATGTATGTTCAATTATTCTAGTAACAGTTGAAAAAAATCTTCATTGAATCACCTTTGCACGCTTGTCAAAATTGATTGTATTTGTGTGCTTTTACTTCTGGTCTCTCCATTCTGTTCCACTGATACATGTGTCAATCCTTTGATAACACCACACTTTCTTGATTACCATAACTTTACAGAAAGTCTTAGAATCAGGTACTGGAAATACTCCAACTTTGGTTTTTCAAACTTGTTTTGGCTATTCTGGTTCCTTTGCCTTTCCGTATGAATTTTAAAATCAGCTTGTTTGATTGGAAAAAATATTTTTTTCTCCTGGCATTTTTATAGAAGTTGTATTGACTCTATAATGCAGTTTCTATATATCAATTTGGGATAATGGACATCTTAATGATATTGAATCTTTCTATCTATGAGCATGTTTTATCTCTCCCTTTATTTTTTATTTCTCTTACATCAGTGTTTTGTAAATTTTCAGCATACAGATACTGCCTATTGTTAAAGTTTTAATCATCTAAATATTTTAGAGAGTAGTATTATAAATGGTAGTTTAAAACCCTTTTTATTTCTAATTGCTTATTGTTACTTATAGAAATACTGATTTTTGCATTTCTACTTGTTTCCTATGGTCTTAGCAAAATTTACTAGTTATAGAAGCTGCTTATGAGGATTTCTTTTTTTTTTTTCAAATACAGGCAAACATGTTGTCTACAAATACGAATAGTTTTATTGCTTCTTTTCAGTCTGTATGCCTTTTGTTTTTTCATCTTATTGCACCTGTTAGAACTTTGAAATGTTGAAAAGAAATGGTGAGAGCAGATAGCTTTACATTGGGGGAAAGCATCCAGTCTGTTATCAAGTTTGATGTTAGCTGTAGGGTTTTTTTTTTTTTTGTAGATGCCCTTTATTAGGTTAAGAGGATTCCCTTTCATGCTGCTAACATAATTTTTTAGAAATTATGAATGGGTGTTATATTTTGTCATATGCTTTTTTCTGTATCTACTGATGTAATCAGATTTTTTTTCACTAGTCTGTTAATATGGTGAATTACATTTACTTTTAGAATGTTAAAGTAGACCTGTATTACTGGAATGAACCCCAATTAATTATGAAATACTGTATGTACATATATGGTGTGTGTTTGTATATATATACATACATGTGATATGCTCATATTTTGAGGATGTTTGAATCTATGTTCATAAAGAATATTTGTAGTTTTCTTGTAATGTCTTTGTCTGGTTTTAGTCTCAGTGTAATGCTAGACTCATAAAATGAGTTGGGAAGTGTTCTCTCCTTTTCCATTTTCTGAAAGAGGTATTGTGACACTGATAAGATTTTTTCCTTGACTATTTGGTAGGATTTCTCAGTGAAACCATCTGGGCCTGGAGTTGTCTTTGTTGGAAGGATTTTAATTGTGAGTTGAATTTTTCAAAATAGCTGTAGGCCTGTTCACATTATCTGTTTCAGTTTGATGGTTTGTGTCCTTCAAGGAATTGTCCGTTTCATCTAAGTTGTCAAATATGCTGTTTATAGTGTTCCATTATTATCCTCTTAATGTTTGTAGGGTCTGTAGTGGTACCATCTCTTTCATTCCTGTTATTGGTAATTGTATTTTTCTTTTATTCTTTGTAAATCTTCTTCATTGAATCACCTTTGATAGAGTTTTATTAGTTTTACTGGTCTTTTCAGAGAATTGGATTTTGGTTTCATTTATTTTTTCTTTTTCTGCTATTGTTTTTTGTTGTCAATTTCATTAATTTTTGCTCTTTTATTATTTCACTTTCTTCTCCTTGTTTTAGGTGTAATGTGCTCATTTTCTAGTTTCTTAAGGTGAAAGCTTATATTAATGATTTGGAACTTTCGTTTCTTATATAAGCATTTAATGATATCATTTACCCTCAATGCACTTCTTTTTACCAGAATCTCACAAATTTTGATGTGTTGTAATTTCATTTTTTTTTTTTTGCGGTACACGGGCCTCTCACTGTTGTGGCCTCTCCCGTTGCGGAGCACAGGCTCCGGACGCGCAGGCTCAGCGGCCATGGCTCACGGGCCCAGCCGCTCCGCGGCATGTGGGATCCTCGCGGACCGGGGCACGAAACTGTGTGCCTTGCATCGGCAGGCGGACTCCCAACCACTGCGCCACCAAGGAAGCCCTTTCATTTTGTTTTTATTTAGTTGCAAGTATATTCTGATTTCCCTGGAGACTTTCTTTTTTGACCTGTGGATTATTTAGAAATGTGTTGTTTAATTTCCAAATATTTGGGCATTTTACAGTTATCTTTCTGTTACTGATTTTTAGTTTAATTCTGTTGTGGTCAGAAAATATGCTTTGTAGCATTTAATTTCTTTTTAATTTGTTTGTTTGTTTTGTGGCCCAGGATGAATGTTTCCTCTTCACTTGAAAGAATAGGCATTTGGCTGTTGTTGGTGTAGTGAATTAAAAATGTCAGGTCAAGTTGGGTGGTAGTATTGTTAACTTCTCCAACATTTTTTTTTTTTTTTTTTTTTTTTTTGCGGTACGCGGACCTCTCACTGCTGTGGCCTCTCCCGTTGCGGAGCACAGGCTCCGGACGTGCAGGCTCAGCGGCCATGGCTCATGGGCCCAGCCGCTCCGCGGCATGTGGGATCTTCCCGGACCGGGGCACGAACCCGTGTCCCCTGCGTTGGCAGAAGGACTCTCAACCACTGCGCCACCAGGGAAGCCCTTCTCCTACATTTTAATCGATTTTTCTGTCTACTTTTTCCATGAGTTTCTGAGAAGTGTTGAAGTCTCCAAGTATAATTATGGATATATCTATTCCTCTTTTTTGTTCCATCAGCTTTTGCTTTATGTATTTTGGTATTGTGTCATTAGCCGCATAAAAAACAATACGTTTTCTTTTTTAAAATGTCTCCTTGTCGGATTGATGCTTTTGTCATCATGCAATGTTCCTTTTAATTCCTATGTTTTGGTTCTGATCCCTTCTTTGCCTCATATTAATATAGCTACTCTAGCTTTCTTGTGATTGGAATTTGCATGATACGTTTTTATTTCTTTTGACTTTTAACTCACATATATCCTTGTATTTAATGTGGGGTTTTGTAGACAAAATATAGTTGGGTCTTTGTTACTCTTGCTGCTTAGTCTCACACTTAATCTTTTCATTTGTGTGTTTAGACCATTTGCATTTAACATAATTACTGATATAGTTGGATTTAGGTCTACATTGTATTATTTTCTGTTTTTATCTTCTGTTTTTTTCCCTTCTCTGGTACTTCTTCTTGCCTTCTTTTGTATTATTTGAAATTTTAGTATGTTATTAATTGCCTTTCTGGCTATATCACTTTATTTTATTCATAGGGTTTTAAAAACATTAGCATATGTAGCTGACTTTTGCAGTCTACTATATACATCTTTCTCCTTCCTACCCTCACTGTGCTAGAATTTTTGCTTTCATGTGTCGTACATATTTTTAAAACCTTTGAGAAGAAAAGTAATGTATTTACCCTGTTATTATTTCTCTTGGTCTTCTTTCATTCCTTGTGTTTCCCTTCAACGTGAAGACCTTCCTTAAGCATTTATTTTATTATTAGTCTGCTGGTGACAAATTCTATTTGCTTTCTTTGTCTGAGAATGCCTTAATTTTGATTTCATTCCTAAAGTGTATTTTCACTGAATCTATAATCCCAGCCTGATAATTCTTTTCCTTTAGTACTTTAACAATGTCGTTCCATTATCTTCTGTTCGCCATGGTTTCTCATGAGAATCCAGTCATTTGGACCCTCCCCTGTATTTAATGGTCTTTTTTCCTCTGGCTGCTTTCAGCCATTTGATTACAATGTGTCTGGATATGGTTCTGAGTTTACCATTTTTGAGGTTCACTTGGCTTTATGAATCTGTAAATTAATGTTTCACCAAATTTAGGATTCTGTCAGCCATTATTTCTTTTTTTTTTTTTTCCTGCACCCATATCATTCTCCTCTCCTTCCAGGAATCCAGTGACACAAATGTTTACCCTTTTGATATTGTCCCACATGTCCTTGAGATTCTGTTCATTAAAAAAATATCATTGTCTTTTCTTCAGATTGGTTAATTTCTATTGATTTATCTTTAAGTTCACTGTCACTTTTCCTTTTCATCTCTATTTTGTTATTGAGACAATCCACTGAATTTTTAAATTTCAAAGTTTTAAATTTCACGTTCTTTTTAGTGTGTGTGCTTCAAAAATTTTTAACTGTTTGCACTGACTTCAAAATAAGAAAGAAGAGGAAAAAAACTAGTAAACTTGCCCTTTCTTCTTTATGGTTTCTTTTCTTTTTTAAAAAAATTTATTTCTTTTCGGCTGTGTTGGGTCTCCATTGCTGCACGCGGGCTTTCTCTAGCTGCGATGACAGGGGGCTACTCTTCATTGAGTGCACGTGCTTCTTATTGCAGTGGTTTCTTCTGTTGTGGAGCACGGGCTCTAGGCGCACGGGCTCAGTTGCTCCGTGGCATGTGGGATCTTCCAGGACCAGGGATCGAACCCGTGTCCCCTGCATTGGCAGGCAGATTCTTAACTGCTACGCCACCAGGGAAGTCCTCTTTATGGTTTCTTGATCTCTGTGGAGACCTTTCCCTTTCAATTCATTTCAAAAGTGTGTTCATATTTACCACAGTTATAATTGCTTTTTAAAAATTCTTTATTAATTTTAAGATCATCTTGGGCTGGTCCCTATTGTTTGTTTTCCTTGTGAATTGGTCAGAATTTCCTGGTGTTTTGGATGTTGAATGAGTTTGGATTATATCCTGGACTCTTTGAATATTATTTTCTGACACTCTGAGTCTTGTTAAAGTCCCCTTGAGAATGTTGATTTCTTTTGTTTCTTTGTTTCAGCAGGCAGTCAACCCATTTAGGTTTGTACCACTTCAGTAGGTGGTTTTCCCAGTGTCAGTCCTGTTTTCCAACCCTTTGCTGTGCTGCTTTGGGTCCACTTCATGCATTCCTCACACTGGGTTTCATTTCAGACTCGGTTGGTGGTTTGGATCATAGCTTAATTCTCAAAACCTTTGTTGGGTTTCTTTGTGTCTGTGTCACAAAGTGCACAGTTGGGATGGACTGGGACTTGTGTTGGTTTATATACAGCATTAGCTGATTCCCTTCTCCAGAGCTTTCCTAATTGGATTTTTCCTCAATATTCTCTGACTCATAGGGGTCTGTTTTTCTATTTCTCTGGTGAAAAAGCTAGTGTTTCAATTTAGTTCCCTGTGCTATTGCGCAGTTCTGCCCATCTGGGCTGCCCTAGGGTTAGAGCAACAGGGCTGGAGTGGGGTGGGAGGTTTGGGGGAAGAGAGAGGCAGAAAGAGAAACGCTGATACCCTCACATTCTTCAGACCACTTGGGTTCATTTGCCCAGTTCCTTTGAGTCAAGAGATGGGTTTTCTCTCTAGATCTTAATGTTTGAGTCATAGCTGTGGCAGAAGTGCAATGCTGGGACTGCAAGTGGTGTCAGGCCAGACTGGAAGAGGAAAAAAAGGAAGGATTCCCTCCATACCCTCCTGTTTGCAGGGGTCTCTTTCCCAAGTCCTCTGGAGAGAAGGCGTGGGCTTTCTTTTGGAGGTTTGTTTTTTTTTTTGCCATTTGTACCCACTGTATAGTTCTGGAATTCAGGCCCAGCCTTGGGTCAAAGCAGGAATGTAAAAAAGGGGGGTAAAATCTAGAAATCATCATTGTACTGTCTTTAAGTTTTGACTTCCCTCCCTAAATCACCTGCTCTTGTTTATTTCTTAGAGTTTTCAAGTAGTTGCATTTTGTGTCTTGTCCAGAACTTTCAGTTATAATCAACCATGGGGAGAGAGAGAGGGTATAGGGGGCTTACACCATCCTGGGTGGTATCGAGAAACCAAAATAGTGTTTTTTTAAATTAAATATTATTTTATTTGCCAATAACGATATACACACTATAGAAAACCTGGGAGACACAAAATTATAATTAAGGAAAAAACTACCCATATTCTTATAACTTAAAATTAAGTAGTCCTAGCATTTTTATGTACATATACCAATTCTCACTTTTTAATATACAGGTAGCTGTGTTCTTAGAGGTGATCATATTATATACAATTTTGTGTCTTGCTTTTTTAACTTATTACAAAGGAAACTTGTTTGGTATTATTAAAACTATACTTGGAATGATTTTATAATGAGTTCATTGAATAAATGCACTATTGTTTATTCGATCATTTCCCTATTGTTGGACGTTTTTTCCCCCAAATATTTGCTACTGTAAAATTGCTGTGATTAACATCTCTGGGTATAAACATTTCCCTAAGTTTAGATTATTCTTTAGGTTATCTTTCCAGATGCATAATTACTAAGTCAAAGGGTATGAATGTTTTTTGTTTTTAAACATCTTTATTGGGGTATAATTTCTTTACAATGGGGGTATGAATGTTTTTAAGGGATTTGCTGCGTAATTCTAAATTGTATAATACCATCATCTTACTAACATACTGTCCCACTGGCAGTGTGTCAGAGTGCCCAATTCCTGGCAATGGAGGTTGCTCCACACATATTTTAGGAACCCTTATGTTAATCAGGGCTCTTTCCATTCCCCTGAACCCCATGGGCCTCATCAGGAATCTACTCACCACTCAGAACATTCACATTCTGAACACTGTTTTGCTGCACCTTAAAGCTTTATTATATGTTGACCTGATGCTATAACGACTTGTGCAAGAGTTGCATTATTTGAGGTAGTCACTTGAGAATCACAACTATGACCCCCTCACTTTCCTGTTTAAAACCTCTTATGAGCCCTCCATTGCCTATGGGAAAATGTCCAAGTTTCTTAACATGGCATGAAAGACCCTTCACCAACAGCCTTGTCCATTTGTGATGCTCTGTTTCTAAGCACTCGTGCCTCACAAGTTCAGTTTTACTGTACCGTTTTATGTAACCTGCTTTCTCTTGCCTTCATATCTTTATTCATGCCCTTCCTCCCCTTGTGCTCCCATTTCCTTCTTTCCCTTACCCCTGCCACATAACTCTCATCCCACACAAACAAAAGCAGACACACACACTTGCTGGTTCTTATGCCTTTTATGATTTAGTTGACGTGTCACTTCTTCCAGCTTTCCTGAACAGACCTCTGTTCAACTCCACTCACCACAGTTATATATATGTGTGTGTGCATATATATATATATATATGCACACACACATATGTAATATGTGTGTATATACATATATTTGTTTTAGCTGTATTCAAATTATTTTCCATAGACTTTTCCCCCCTTCAGTAGATTATGAACCATGCAACTAGCAGTGTTTTATTTTATATCCCCAGAACCCAACACAGTGCCTGATGCATGCTAGCACTTTAAGAAACATTGGTTAATTGAACTAACGCATATCGGCATGAACGAATGCATACCTCTGAAACATACTTGCTTCTACTCGTTTTTAATGTGCTAGTGACTCAGAGGAACATCTTATTTTTTTATTGTTTGTTTCCCACGTGTGAGTATCTGTTACTGGTGACGGTGACCAGTGATGGACAGACAGCTCTCTTAGCACTGCTGCATTATGAACGATAGTTCTTGATTCATAGGGTTAAAATGAATGTAGGTTCATGTGGCTTGACCAGTTATTTCAGGCTCTGGAATATGACAGCAAAGCACAAGTCTTTGTATATTTATGTTAACTGATGTTGTGTGTCGTGGAGTAAATGCTTTTTTGTCTTTTTTCTTCATTTTTTCCCTGTCCTTTGAACTTCTACATTTTGTGCCTATAAAAACTTCAATATGTATGATTGAAATTATTTTGCAAATGGTCAGTTAAAGAATTCTGAGAACCATTTGGCTTCACTCTTGCAAAGTAAAAACAGATTAAAAATGATAAAATACAATAAGTGGATACTCAGGGAAGGGCATATAGATGAAATTGTTCATCTATAAAAATATTGCCTAGACTTTCTGCTTTTTTCTCTTCCCCTAATTTTCTAGAACACACCCAAACTCGGTTAAATCCAGATTTTAATTATTTCCAAATAGGTACTCAGTTTAAAGTACACAAGCCATGAAATAAAATGTAGGCAAATAGGTAAAGCAGAATATAAAGCAGAAGTAAAGTGAGGCAAAAATCTCACCTGCTTATCAGGTATAGGTATTCTCTTTAGATCTTAACCCATTAATGTGGACTGAAAGTTTCGTCAGAGTTGTCATTGTCATGTTCACCTTTTTTTCTGGCAGTGTTTTCCATTTTTCCCTCTTACTAAGCATCCTATCACATCCTTCCACAAGCACCACCATGGGGCAAACATCCACCTTTTTCTTCTCCCGTTTAAAAAAAGATTGTGCTAGCTTTGAACTGCCTTTAGGTGATCCAGAATTCTTTAGGAGCTGACTCCAGCTCGTGCTATCTTTGGACCTCAAGATGAGTTTGGGTTTAGAATATGCCAGCTGGTTTGGCCTGTATCATTCATTCATTCAAAAACATTATTGGGTGTCTGTTATGTGCCAGGTCCAGTACAGTCATGGAGTATACATGGTGACAAGACACAGTGTCTGCTGTCCCGGGGCTCACGTGGGGACCAAGTCAACAGGCACTTGCCGATCACGCTGTGATGTGAAATGTACCAGGATAAGAGTGAATGCATGGTTCTTTGAGGGCATCTAGAGTAACCTTGGTGATCAGGAATAATTTCTTGGAGGCGGTGAGAACTTCAGCTGTTGATGTTATTGAGTTATCATCTGGGATATAAAAAAATCCTTCTGTGCTTTTGGATATGGGTATTTGGCTCTTACCCATGGGTTTCCAAGTCTGTCCTCACGACTCTATACCTCACTACTCTAGCAATCTGTCCTTTCTCTTTCTGGCATTACATCTTTAACACTGTGAAGCATCCAAAGAACTCTTCTTGGAATCTGTGAAGAAATCCATAAGGCATGTTTATTCAGGGCCCCTAGCTTTATCCCCCCCCTCCCCGCCCCCCATATCCTTAGGCCAGCTGGGAACAGTACTGCCATCAATGTTTGCCAACTGCAGTTGCCAGAAGGAGTGTTGGAGGAGGCAGGTGGTTAAGGTGAGGTTGTGTGTGGCTCAGCTAGCTCTCTGGCTATTGACAAATTGTTGTTTAAATTACTCAGGGGCAAAAGAGGGAACTTTTGTTAGCAGTTTTGAATAGAGAAGAAGTGTTGTCTCTAGAGAAATGATAATTTAAAACATACTGTTTTCCATTTTGGAGCTGGTCCTAGTAGCTGTGTATATTTTCTCTTCCCAGCTGGGTGAATGACACTGTCTTGCACTCCAGCAAATTGGGGTGCGTCTCTTGGCTCCAGTCCTAGGGTTATAGCAGAGTAACTGCAAGTGCCATGTTGGCTACACATTCTCCCCATGAACCATACATGGACAATAGGAATTCACATAAAAAAACACATGAGTCTGTTGGTCTTATATATTACTTCTCAAATAGATTCTTTTTTTTTTTTTTGCCGTACGTATTTGCTGAATTATATGGCATCAGAGTATAACAGATAGAAGTAGGAATTGATTAGGGTTTTTGATAAAGATCTGCATAGCCATTGAAGGTTGCTTTGTACAGTATATATAAGTTTAAAGAAATCTGATTCTGATAGTAATTTCTTTATTCACTGTATCATTGAATTTCTCATCTATTATACCCTCCCTGTTCCATATCCAAGGGAGCATTTTGGTCCCTTCTGACATGTCTCATTCCTTTATCACAGATAGTAATCATATAAGTTAATTTAAATTGCCCTTGAAGTTTCCTAGTCCAATGGTAGCCTCTAGCAGCCTTTCAAAAAGCATCTCATCTTAAGCAGGTTTTATAAATAAAGCTTGTTTATCAGAATCTGGGTTTGTTTGCACTCTCCTTCATGTTATTTATTTATTCACCCTGTTATTTCTTTGGAGTGCTTTTTTTTCTTTTTCCTTGAACTTACTCTTGTGAATGGAGTTTCTCCCTTTGTTTATAACATTGCTTTGTGATGCTTTTTGTCCTGCTTTTTCCTGTTTCATTTCTTACCAACTGGAGGAAAATTTTTCTTTCATTAAGTAGTAAAATGAAAGGCTTGAAGTGCATTTAATTCAGCTTCTACATTGTCTTATTCCTGTTTGCATTCAAGCAGTGAATGCCTGTCAGCTTCAAGGACAATTGTTGCATTGCATGCAGCGTGCAGCTTTAAAAGCAATTTAAGGAGTAATCTTCATTTGGTGAAATTTGATTGTAGTTTTCATCTTTACAAAATTTTTTTTTTTTTTTTTTTTTTGGGTACACGGGCCTCTCACTGTTGTGGCGTCTCCCGTTGCGGAGCACAGGCTCTGGAGGCGCAGGCTCAGCGGCCATGGCCCACGGGCCCAGCCGCTCCGCGGCACGTGGGATCTTCCCGGACCGGGGCACGAACCCATGTCCCCTGCATCGGCAGGCGGACTCTCAACCACTGCGCCACCAGGGAAGCCCTACAAAAGTTCTTTACAGTCACTAGGTTAGGCTCTTTCCTGCGTACTTTATCAGAGTCTATGGTAAAGCTTTTAACATCAGTCTGTCTCATTATATACATTGCCTAGCTAAAGTGAAATTGTTATTATGTCTCATCTCAGTCTCCATTCAGGGAAGACCAGGAAATAGACCCTTTCGTTGGCTTAAACATAGTTAATGTCAAGTTAGTAAGCCTTCCCTGAAATGCCCTTCGCATAACATATATGGAAAATCTTACTTAAAAGGATGCTTAGTAAGGGGAAAACATGATACAGCAGCTATTCTGAAATTTCTGGCAGAAGGTCACTGTGTAGGTGCAAAACAGTCTCATTCTTTCTCCATATATGAAGCTCACAAGTTATTTATAAACACATTATCCCAATGTTTTCAGATACTTTCTCCCAGCATATAAATATAATATTCATCAGTGTCTCCTTTGGTGTGGACTTTTCCTATCGATTCCTCTTAATTTTACATCCTTTTTATTGATTTGGCAACTTTGAACATACTCAGCTTGTTTTGAATGATCCTTGTTTCCTCTAGTTTTTCTTTCCTTCCTGAGATTCTGTATAGATATTGTTGCTGAGTTGTGAGATATCAAATGGGTTGTTAAACTCAAAAGTGCTTTGTGTTGTTCCATTTATCCCAGCAAACATTTCTTACATGCCTATGCTATGCCATGTTGAAGAGGCCCAAATACATAAAATGGGTGCATGCTTTTGAGATTGAAAACGGTGGTGGAGTTACCTGGAAAGGTATAATTTCTGTACCTCGTGGTGTGTGTAATGATAGAAGTGTGCATGGAAAGTGCCGTGAGAGCTCAGAGAAAGAGCACATAAGTAGGTGGGCTGGCCAGCCTTTTCTGGAAGAGCTAAATTTTAAGGGAAAGTAGGATTTAACTAGAAAAGAAAGAGTGAGCATAAGTCTAAGATGCAGGGTGGCGCTCTAGCCAATGGGAACAATTTTACGTGGTCATGTAAAGCATCAGAGAGTATATGTGGTAACTCCAAGATACAGTCAGGTCTGCTATAATGTGACCTACGCATTCCTAAAAGTCACTATTGCAGAATTGCACAATGAAAAACCACATGGCTCATGGGAAAGCTCAAAAGCTTCCTAAGTGACTTATAAGGAAAAAGATAGAAACCTAATAAACATGGTAGCACAGTTTTACATAAGTTAAAAGGTTAAGAAATATAGAAATACCATAGCAAATGTGGCACATTTCCTTGAAAAGAATCTGAAGTTTACCTGTGGAAGTTGCTGTCGGAAGGGTTGTAGCTTGTAAATTTTTGCAGAGTGTTGCCTGGAGGGTTATCTGAAGTGGGAGTGAAAACTGTAACAGCAGATATGGATGGTGAGACTAATAATACAGGAGCTACGGGAGCTGGTAGTGCTAAAGTGTGTGCATAGTTTTTTGTATTTCTACCTGGCTTAGTTCAGCCAGCTGCTGTTTTCTTTGCTCACCTAGTCTTTTCCAAAGATGACGTGGCACATAATCAAATGCAAGATTTGCTTATGCTTAAATTGTTTCCTGATATAATCAATTATGTTGGAACAAATTCGTGTTTTCACAGCAAGAGCTGTAGCAGAACTGGCTGGCTTGTGCCTCTGGAGGGTGACAAGGGATGTCTGGAGGGGCCGTAGATATGGGCTGGGGTTCCAGCCTATGGCTTCCATTTCCATCTCCAGCATCTTTTTAATACTTTGCCATTAAATAAGGTCATTATGATTTCTTTCAACCTCTAGCAAGTCTGTCTGATCTTTCATGACCTTCCTGGTTTTCTTGTCAGTTCTGTTCTCTTCAGTATTCCCCCTTGAACCTCAGAGGGAATTTCCCCCGTGGTAGTATTGTCTGTCTCTGACCCTGGGCACTCCTGAGTGGCCTGCTTTGTTGTCATCGGCCCAGGCTTTTCCTCGGCCTTCCATCCTGTCCTCTCCTTTTGGGCCTTTTCTGCATTAAATGCGAGGGCTGCTAGGAACTCAGTCCTGTGCTCCCTGCTTTATGTTGAGTGCCTGCCTTGCTGTGGTTTGGTTTCTCTGTGGACTGGTCACTCTTATACCTAACGTGTTGTTGCTGTTATCTTTAGATGTCATGCTTTTTGAAAATTTACCCTCAGGTGCTCACTGTTTGGAATCTTTGCTTAGCAATTAAAGTGGACTTGGGAATCAGGAGTTTTTTTTAGATCATTTACCTATCTGGAAATTAGTAAGACCTTGCATATGTCTCAGCTGACGATCATTCAGTCATAATAAGTAGCTGTTAACATTTCCTGAATGTATTGTGTAATGTCAGGCAGTGTTACATAGTTGACCTGGATTACCTCATTTCATCCTCACAATGGCCATAGGAAGTAGGTACTATTATTATCTTCATTTTACACAGAAAGCAACTGAGAGTGAGAAAGCTAAGTGACTTGTCCAAGGTCACATAGGTATGTGTTCAAGGTCACATGGTCTAATGTGCATAGGAACCTGGATAGTTTGATCCAGAGCCTGCACTATTAACCACTGCTGCATAACTGAAATAGTTTCTTTTGGACACTATTATAGGCATCTTGAACTTACACTGGGAAGAGGGCAAACCTCACTGTGAAGGACCATGAAATTTGGATAGTTTTGAAATCAGATATACTAGCAGCCAAGTGTCTGCCCTTAGCTACATAAATGTATCATTCATTACATTATATGTGTGGCATTCATTCAGAATATTTCAGTGCTACTTGAATAGATGTCAGCTAACTTTTCCACCTATGCTTTTGTCAGTCTTTTTTTCTTGTTTTTTTCTAAAGTTGGCTTGTTGTGGTGGCACAAATGGGGAGAGGAGAAACGACCCCTTCCCTGTTTCAGGTTATTGAGTCCTTCCTACGTACTGGGGTGGGGGAGGGGAGATGTTGTGCAATATACCCATGAGAAATGGGCTCAAATATGAAACCTGAGAGATCATGACTATCAATAAATCAACTGGTTCAGTGTCTCTAAGCAAAGCACTGAAGATGGAAACTGAAAATGAGGAAGCTCTAGTGCCATCTTGTGGAGAGACCATCGCAGTCAGGTTCTGACCCTGCAGTGACCGTGCTTCTGCTGGTGGTACTTGGTGATAGTGGCGCTTGGATGGGGGTGTTGTGTTGTGTTTACTACCCTAGCATTTCTAACCAAGTATTTCGCCTCTAATAATTGGAGATGGATGAAATTCGATACCCCGTGTAATGGGTAACGTTGACAGTTTACAGTGCCCTTCCATACGTATTGTTTTATTTATTGCGTTTCTGTAAGGTAGGCAGGGAAGCTATTATTCTCTTTTAATAGGAGAGGAAATGGGCATTCTCGGAGGGTTAATTTACTTGACCAGGGTCACAACCAGAAAGTGATAAAGCTGTGATTTGAAATACAGTTTTTTGTGTTCTAATCAAGGGGATTTTCTTGCTCTCCCATGTTCTTCATAATGTATGAGACTGTTTCATGTGCAGGCAGCAGCTGTTTCATCAGACAACTGCTTCTGCAGCTTCTTTTGTTTATTGTAGTGTTTTGATGCCTCTCATCATTTTCTATGTGACTGGCAGTTTGGGATCTGAGGACTTCATATTCTTAAGCAAGCCTTAAACCTATTTTTTTCCCTAGAGCTGGATGGCTAGAGAGTGGCAAGTCCTTACATAGAATCTTTGTTTGGAATTTGCCATCAAATGGTCTTTAGTGGGGAAAGAGCTCTTTCTATCTGTATGGGGAAGCAAGGGTTAGTTCTGGCTTTTAAGAGAGGAGCGGACTCAGCACATGATTAAGCTGTGCTTTGCACTGGGTCTAGTTAAAGGGAATCAAAATTTCTTGAACAAGTAGAAAGCTCTTGTTTCTGCTTTGTCCTTATGGACTTTATCATCAAAGCTTCCAGCTAACCCCTAGAGTCTCATTCTGGAGTTTTCTATCCCCGCTGGTTTGTTAGCTGTCGGAGATCAAGGTATCTTGTCTTCTTCTTAGCTCTCAGGAGGCACTCAGATAATTGAGGGATAAATGGAGGAATGTTGTTTTTTTCTCTTTCTTTTGGATCTCTGGTTCATTAGGAGGTTGGTATGGCACAGTGGTTAAACCTAGACTGGAGTCAGATATACCTAGGTTTGATTCCTAAAGTTGCTCTTTGTAATTATTACCTTATATCTCTGAGCCTAAGTTTTCCTAACTGTAAAATGAATAGTTTATAATAACCACACAGTATTGTGCCTGTAAAGAATTGAGCATGTATTGGGCACACAGGAAGTTTTGAATCAATGCTGGTTGCTGTTGTCATCATTATTATTATCTGGATTCATTCGAACTTTCATACTTTTCATAGGATGGACTGAAAATCCCAAGGGTATAATGTCTACTTCTGTTTCATCTCTAAATATGGATGCAGTTCTTAAGATTTTGGTACCTCTCCAACCCACAACTCTTCATCTTACCAAATCACTTTGCATATTTGGGTGCCATTGCAGTGACTCATGCTCGTATTCTTTGGTCAGTGGCGGGTGAAGCTTTGGATAGCAACTAGACTCTTTTACACTACTATCAACTTTCGTCCTAACAAAGTTTTGGAGAAAACATCGGCCTGCTTCTGGGCTATGCAGATCAGCACAAGCAAAGCGAGATCTTCCCTGGAGAAGCTTTTTGTACCTGGTAAAAGACCCTTGTTTCATTGTTCCTGCAATCATTTTTCATGTTTTATAGAAGTCAAGACCAGAGTTTCTCAGTCTGTGCTGGGCTGGATAATTCTTTTTTTTTTTTAATTTTTAAATTTTTTTATTGAATTTAGTTGATTTACAGTGTAGTGTTTGTTTCTGGTATATAGCAAAGTGATTCCGTTTATATATATATATATATATATATATATATACACACACACACACACACACACACGTATTTTTTTTCAGATTCTCTTCCTTTATAAGTTCTTATAAGGTATTGATTGTAGTTACCTGTGCTATACAGTAGGACCTTGTTGTTTATTTTATGTATAGTAGTGTGTATTTGTTAATTCCGAACTCCTAATTTATCCCTCCCCTTTCCCCTTTGGTAACCATAAGTTTGTTTTCTATGTCTGTTTCTGTTTTGTAAATCAGTGCATTTGTATCACTTTTAAGGTTCCACATATAAGTGATAGCAAGCATATGATATTTGTTTTTCTCTGACTTCCTTCACCTAGTATGATAATCTCCAGGTCCACCCATGGGCTGGATAATTCTTTATTGTGGGTAGCTGTCCTATGTATTGTAGGATGTTTAGCAGCATCCCTGACCTCATCCACTAGATGCCAGAGCATTCCTTCCCTCCTAGTTGTGACAATTAAAAATGTCTCCAGATTGCCCTAATGTCTCCTGGGGGACAGAATCACCGCTGGTTGAGAACCCCTGCTGTAGGTTTATGTGCTGGATACTGCCTCCCTTTAACTAATGACTGACTTTTCTCGTTTATTTCTTCCTTTCTCAGTGTCATTCATTGTCTCAGCTCCCTCCTTTTCCCTCTGAGCACACCCATTTGCTTAGGTTGAAGGAATTACTAAAGCACTGTTTTGCTATGTCAGAAGTGTTCAATGATTATAAAAGTCTCAAGGGCCACAACAATCTGCAGAAAGTAAAAGTAGTGTTTTTTGCCCTTTTTTATCAAAGGAAATTCAACCTTTTAAAGGAAGGATAGGGTTTTGTCAACGTTCTGAGGCAAGTGACATTTGTCTTGCTTTCTACTTTCTTTTATCTCCTAATGCTCCCTTTCCTAAACTTCAAACTTACTCCTTAATTACCCTCTATAATGCAAAACATTTTACTGTCAATCCTCACTTTATAAGGACTTCCATAGGTATTGGATCTCAGCTAATTATTAGAGGAGCCAGGTAATCAATCTAATTTATGTGAAATTAGAAATACAGTTGACCCATGACCAACACAGGTTTGAACTCTGTGGGTCCACTTTTATGCAGATTTAAAAAAAATACATAGTACTACATGTGGTTGGTTGAATCCACGAATGCAGAACCTCAGATATGAAGGGCCAGTTGTAAAGTTATATATGGATTTTCAGTGATCCGCGCCCCTAACCCCTGCGTAGTTCAAGGGTCAACTGTAATTCATAGGAGACACTGTATTGCTCCTCTTAGCATTTGCATTTTGTTAAGAGTAAAACTTTCTAACTTAAATAAGTTTCATGGGTTATGCTACAGTGAAATGAAGAATTTTCAGCAGATGGGTGAGATAGTTTTAGATATGAGTCTTCCTTGCACTTCATAAGTTATGTTTCCCAGCCAGCCACTTTTTCTATATAGTGACAACCAACATCCATTTCAAAAGTATTAAAATAGAGGTTGTCTCACTTTCTTCCGTCTTGTAGCTTCTTGGAGTCTTCCCCTATTGGGTATAATCATTTCTTCTAATTATACTAATTTTGTTGTTATTGGTATTGGTGAGACTTTCCCATATTTGTGGTCTGCAAGTGGATAAGAGTGTTGAGCAGTGGTACAAGTTGTGCATGTTTGAAAGCTGCTGGAGGCCGGAAATGCAGTTTAAAAATTGCATGAGTTATGTGGGAGGCTTTGGAGAGGGTGGTGGTGTGGTTCTGGTTATGGGAAAGAGTTAATTTATTCTGAAGATTTAAATAACTTTAGAGGAGAAAAGACAGCTGGAAAAAAATTTTCTGTGAGGACATTCTAAAGAAGATTGGGGGAAGATTAGAGAGACTGTAGTAAAACATTTGAAAGCTCTCATATAAGAGTGCTGTGAGGATTTATTTATTATCTGTAAAATGAGAGTATTGGCTTGCTCCCCTCTGAGTCTAATACTCTGTTATTACAGGATGACATTCTTGAGAAGCTGGGAAAGCGGGAATGTTTGCTATTTAATACCAAAAATGCAATAGGAGGACCCTCTTCTCTGTACTTCATTATAGTGAACACCATGTAACAGAGAGAAACAACTGCTGGCTATGACTGCTGTTTAGATAAAAACTTGGGTGTATTTCCTCCTGTCCTTTCATGCTTGAATGTATTCTATGTTCATAGACTTAGGAATCACAGGTATCTGATTTCGATTCAAAATGAATTTGTCATTTAAAATATTTTCATAGGGAAGGATGAATTAGGAGGTTGGGATTAACGTATACACACTACTATAATATAAAATAGATAACCAATAAGGACCCATTGTGTGTGTGTGTGTGTGTGTGTGTGTGTGTGTGTGTGTGTGTGTGTAAAACTGAATTGCTGTGCTGTGTACCTGAAACTAACATGATATTGTAAATCAACTATACTTCAATAAAAACAAACAAAAAATACAGTATTTTCATGGGATTAATTAGCTTTCATAGGTCTTGTTTTCTTTCTGGATGTTAACCAAGTATCATGGGGTAATATTTTAGGAGGATCACTGTCCTCTTTCATTATTTCCAAAATTCTTTTGGGATAATCTTTAAAACATGTCAACGGAGCCAGTACAGATGCAGTCGAAACAGGGCCTACATGGGACTTCCCTGGTGGTCCGGTGGTTAAGACTTCGCCTTCCAATGCGGGGGTGTGGGTTCGATCCCTGGTCAGGGAGCTAAGATCCCAGGTGCCTCGTGGCCAAAAAACCAAAAACAGAAGCAATATTGTAACAAATTCAATAAAGACTTTAAGAAGTGGTCCACATCAAAAAAACTTAAAGTAAAAAAACAGGGCCTACAATTACCAATAGAACATTACATTAAAAAGAAATACTTCAGGGCTTCCCTGGTGGCGTAGTGGTTGAGAGTCCACCTGCCGATGCAGGGGACGTGCGTTCGTGGCCCAGTCCGGGAAGATCCCACATGCCGCGGAGCGGCTGGGCCCGTGAGCCATGGCCGCTGAGCCTGCGCGTCCGGAGCCTGTGCTCCGCAACGCGAGAGGCCACAGCAGTGAGAGGCCCGCGTACCGCAAGGAAAAAAAAAAAGAAATACTTCAACAAGCCTTTATTAAGGGCCTGCAATATGCGAGGCATTTTGCTGTGTGCTATGGCTATCAAAGAGGAAACAAACAAACAACAGCAGCCGTTTCCAAATTATAGTTTGCCTTTCCTAGTTTGCAAAAGCGTGGTGATTAGAATGGAGCCAATACACAATATTAGGGACCCACAGGCTTGGCATACAAATGGCACGCGAGGACCCTTTGCTCTGGACACCTCTCCACGTGGGGTCGGCTGCAGAGAAAGTTACCAAAGGCAGGAGGAGGAGCAGAAAATTACCTCCCAGTGTGCTAATAACCCATAGTGCCTCTGCATTCATTTTCTGTTCTGGATGGATTCTTGGAACGCCCTGCCCCACTTAAACTTTTCTGAAAGATTGATTCTGAGTTTAAGTTCCATCTAGAGGTCGTGCGGTTCTTGGCTCTTTTCCAGACTACGGAAAAGACCAAAAAAGAAAAAAAACAGGTTAAAATTCTAGGGTAGGCTCTACTTTCATGGAGGGTCCTCCTACCTACAAGTAGGCCTGCATGCTTTTGCTTTTGTGGGGTCTTCAGGCTAAACTCTACCCACCTCTGTCCTCTTCAGAGGAGGTCTGGGATGCTAAATGGCCCAAGTTTGAGAGAGAGGCTCTGGCTCCGGACAGGAGGATTAGAGGTGGGTTGTTAATGATGGTTTAATGCAATCAGCTGTATTCCTGGTGGTAAAATGTCTAAGCGGTAAAGAGATTGAGTTCCGTCTCTGGCTTGCAGCTCCCTCTGTGACTTTGGGCAAGTGATGTTTATTCTTTGGGACTCTGGCTTCATATCTATCACACGAGGGAATGAGACTACATAATTTCTAAGGTGGATCAAAGCAGACGTTGTCTCTAATCGTGTGTCTTCTTGCTATTTCTAGTTATTTTTTTTTAAGAATAGGATTTGTTCTGAAGCCATTTCTGCAATCCTAGTTAACTGAATTTTGCTTGTAAAATTCTTATTTCTTTGCATTAAAGAGGGAGCCTTTTTAGGGTGAGAGTGAGCACCCATCCTCCCTCTTTCAAATAAGATGCCCCAGTTAGTCCTACTGCCAAGACCAAGACGGGTTCTTCAGTTTACCTCTAGCATCGGAGAACAGCAGCGATGAAATGGGAGAGAATGAGTTGATTAACAATTATTGCTGCTCGAGCAGACACAGGAGTGAGGCCTCAGAGTCCTGGCTGCCAGTTATTACTATCTTGTCAGTCTTGCCACAACTCTAGAGAGAATGCAACCAAGACAAGGGGCATGCTTCCCAGTTAGAGATTCAGTGGGCGACTCACAACAGATAGGACTTCTGTGTAGAAGTGAAAGGGTAACATAACAGCGGGGGACAGTAGCCAACTTCTGAAAATGCAGGACTGGTTTGAGATTAAAACATCATGATGTCCAGAAAAGTGATCATGTATCAGTGGCACATTCTGACCGAATTTCTCATCAGCCAGTGTTTGATTCATAGCGACCTCTTTTACAGGAAAAATAAAATAAGTGCACATTGCTGTTACCATAAAAGAAGCAATCTAAATCCAGAGGAAGAGCTAGACTCTTTCTCTTGCATTATATCCAAAGCTGTCAGTGATGGAAAGTGATTGCAGAACTCCTATTATCATGGCAGTAGTATAAGCAGGAAGAGATCCCAGGTGGAATGTGTCTGACTGGCACTTAATATCCTCGATTTTGATTTATAAAAACAAGAACAGAATCACGAAGGGAATATAAGCATTGCCGCACCTAATCTGTCATTTTGTTGCATTATGTCCAATTTTATAACTTCTTTCAGTACAGTTTTTTTTCCTCTTCCCTCTTATTAGAAAAATAAATGCAGTGCTATCGTTTTTAGGAAGAAAATTCCAGAGTTTATTGTATTTAGAGGGACTCATGAATGATTTATTTACATTAAGTATGAGAGTTTCCAGAACAGTGATTAAAAATGCTTGCAAATTCTAGATTAGAAGTGTGGGAATTTCCTTTTGTGCTAATCACTCTCTAAAAGTTACACTTCTAACATGACTCACAGGAACCAATTAAAATTAGGTCATTTGCATTTATTCTCTTCATGGCAGTGTGAACTTTACATGTTATGACTTTTGATTTTTATTAAAAATTTTTTAACTTGCAATCAAAATTTTAAACATTTATTGGTATTTAGAAGTGGTAGTTCTCCATGATTTAATGTAGTTGGATCCATTCCTGAGAGACACATCTCTTATCTCCTGACTAAACGCAGTTTTTACTTCTACTAAATTGGAAATAGGGATGTTTAAACAGAAATGTAGCATACAGTAATCACAAGTAATCCTTCTCCAATATTCTTTGTTGGAAACATCTGGAGCATGACTAATGGTTTGGGAAATAGGACCTATGAGTAAAAGTGAACAGGAATTGAGAATTATTTCATATGTAGATAAATAAATGGTGATTTAAATAACAAATTATAAGTTCATGAGGAGCAGTTGGAAGGAGGACAGTAAATGTCATCCATTCTTCTCAATACTAAAGAAAATCCTATAAAACAGCAGGAGAAATTTGTGTTGGGAATAAAGTTGAAGATTTGTAGTAATGGCCCAGAGAGACTGAAGATTCTATGGTGCATTGGAAGAAGGACAAATAGTTAACTATCTATGAAGTCCCAGGATATGGGGCCCTGGACCCAATTATTTCTGAGGTCTGTTGTAATTTTTTTCACTTACCAGTGAAGTGGTAAATACACACCCATGTTCTTAAAGTTTGTATCACTTGTATCCATTTTTCTGCAGAGGTGTGATGAGAGGATCAGGTCCTCCCAGAAGCAAACCTGAGGTCCATGGTATTGGTTGTTTCGGAAAACAAAGTCCAGGAGTCAGAGACTCTGCTGGATTCTCTCCTGAGTATATTAGAGATACTCTAGCAAGAGGCAAACCACAATAAGCTGTTTTTAACTGGAAGGAGTCACTAATATCCCAAGACATGAAAGAATATGACTAGGGAGTCATAATGTAATGGAGAGGAGTTGTGGGCAGAGAGAACACATTGATTTAAAAATCACCGCTGAAAAATGTGCATTTTTTGTAATCAGACTTCCAATGCTGAAACTGTGGCCCGAATGAAGGGCTCCAATTAAAATGTAGAGAGAGCAATGTGTTAGATACAATTTTTGTATATTTTTGAGAAAGTGCTAAATACGTTGAAGGCATTTCTTGATTCACTGTCATTCTTTTTTCTGTTTCTTTATTTCTTAGAATGATATTTTATGATGCATTCTTTTAGGCCACAGGCACCTCTTTTCTTCCTCTATGCTTTTTCCTGGGATTGAAATCAAATAAAAAATGTAGAGCTATACAATGTTGTCAGACCCATAATGAAATCTTGCTTTATTTATGTGTGCTTAGAGGGTTTAGGGCAGTTAAGCTGCTAACTGTGGTGTTAAACATTGTTTGACACTCCTCTCCCTTAAATCCTTTGAAAAGAGCTGATTTTTTATGTTCATGCAAAAGAGCCCTTAGAGGATCGTGAGGGAGGCATGCGGTTTGCTCATACACAGATTATCTTATTACGATATAACATAACCTGTGCAATTGTTAGAAAAAGCAGCAGCCGTGGCGTAAAGTAATACTGAGCTGTTTCCTATAGAGTGACGTCCAAGTGCTCTACAGCTTAGAAACTTATAGGAAGTCTTGATTATGCCTGTAGATTTCAGTGATATAATTGTGTGACCACTGTATTAGGGCATGCATGTGATCACAGTATGAGAATGAGACCTGGATCATATCTCGTAGTTTGTATATTTAACACAAATTAATTTAAATGGCTGTGGGCAACTTAATATTTTCTAATAGCCTGAATATAGACGATGATTATGAGGATGATTTTTTGATTGGGCTTCACGACCTGAAATAGCTGAAATGATTTTTTCCATGAATAGCTGCCTAGGTATTGCAGAATCATGGCCTTATGTTTGTATCGGGATATCGTTGATGAATTTGTGGGAAGGGACCAGGGTACCTCATATTTAGCAAGAGGAATATGCATACTGGAAGAACACATAACTAACAATTAGGAACGTTAAGGTCCAGGAGACTAAGAGGGATGTAGAGAAATGTGTTATTCAAATTAGCAGGACCTGCAGCCCAGCCATGATCTGAGAACTTGTTTAAAATGCAGAATCTGACTTTCCTGGCGGTCCAGTGGTTAAGACGCTGTGCTTCAACTGCAGGGGGGCACAGGTTCAATCCTTGGTCAGGGAACTAAGATTTCCACATGCTGCACGGCACGGCCAAAAAAAAAGCAGAACCTGTCATCACCCCAGATCTACTGATTCAAAATCTGCATTTTTCACAAGCCTCTGAGGTGGTTGTTATGTTCTATAGACTGATGTTGGTGTGTTCCTCTCAAAATTCATATGGTGAAACCTAACCCCCAACGTGATGGTATTTGGAGGTGGAGTCTTTGAGCGGTGATTGGGTCATGAGGACAGAGCCTTCATGATGAGGATTAATGCCCTTATAAAGAGACCCCCAGAGAACTCCCTCACCCCTTCTGCCATGTGAGGACATGCCTAGAAGACTGCCTTCTAGGAACCAGGAAGCAGGTCCTCACCAGACACTGAATCTGCAGCTACCTTAAAGGGCTACCTGGACATCCCAGCCTCCAGAGCTGTGAGAAATAAATTTCTGTTGTTTATAAGCCATCTCGTGTATGGCATTTTGTTATAGCAGCCTGAACTAAATAGTGTGCTTATTGAAGTTGGAGGAATACTGATCTACAGATCAGAAACTTGGATATCTGGCGAGAATGGAAGACCCCTGCTGAATGAAGTCTGGGGAAATGAATGTTGTTGGCTGAAGGTGGTTCAGCCTTCTGGAAGTGAAAAACCAATCAAATCTTGCTCCCAAGAGAAAAGGTATTTTATTGGTAGGATGTTTGCTGAGTCTGGCTTAGCTGTGTCTGTCTTCCAGGTCATATAAGTAACTATTGCATGCATACATTTTCTCCAGATGCCAGTGAGCTGGGTCTTTGAGGGCAGGCCCAAAGATGGAAACATTAGTTAGCAAAACCGCATGCTTTTTTTTTTTTTAAGTCAAGATAAGAGAAGCAGTAAGACATATATTCTCTACTGGAAATAACAGGAAGATGCCCATCTCATAATTGGAGAAATGTCAATAATTATTTTTTGTTAATTTTAAATTAAATTAAAATATTTTAATGTTTTTTCTTAATTTTACTTTAAAAAATGCACACATGGTAATATAAAAGTTTAAAGAGTAAAAATTTAAATCAATCTATACTATAATATAAAAATATGTGTATCTCTTTATATAAACTCCCTCCTAATTTCATTTCCTCTTCCTTCCCGTTGGTAACCGTACTTACGGCTTGGTATGCAGTTTTCCACATCTTAGGAGGAAAAACTAATCTTACTCATGATAGCATTTGGAATTTTTAGAAGAGAACAAAGCATATTTTAGTAACAAATTTTCTGAATAAAAATTGAATAGGGCTTTTTAAGACTATAGTAAAGACCAAAGGACAAGATTTTTCTTTTAACTACTAGCACTGTAGGCAGGAAATGATGAGGTGGGTTGCAGTGTATTTTGGTCTCTACCAATTATGTCATTGAGATCAGAGGTATATATAAAATATATTTTTAGTGGTTGCATAGCACTTAAGCTGTGGCGGTCCTCATCCTACACTCTTGTGGTTTAGCTTGGCAGATCTGAGATGAGAAGCAAGCCACAAAGTGCTACGGGTCTTAAGACATAATGAAGTCATGCATGCATTATGGTAAAGGGTAAGGAGAGGAAAATCAGCGTTTTTCAGTAGCCAGGCTCTGCACATAGATGCTTCAGATACAGTTTGCTCTTTCTGTATTTATAGCCTATTAAAACTCTGTAAAGATTGCCTTAATTTCTCCACCTATAAATTTACAGGACTAAGTGACTTGCCTTTGTCGTGTTTGTGGGGCTACTCAGTGCTATACGGAGCCCTTTAAAGCAATATCTTTGGCTCTTCTTGGTACACAGTGAGTGTTACATGGCCCGTGTTTTTTGTTCATTGGTATTTCGTTGTCTACCCATGGTGGAACTTCTAGACGTTGTAGCTAGTGAGGAACTGCTGAGGTTATTCACTTGACTGGAGTGGTGAGTCTGAGTGAGAGGTAAATATGGTGGAGTGAGCAGACAGTGTAGACTCCAGCCAGACATGGGAGGATGACACACCATTTGTGATCAGACAGCTAATGGCTCGATCTCCCTGGCCCTCATGGTCCTGATGCCACAAGCAGAATATGGCAGCAGGAGCTGCTGGACTGTGAATAACTAGGATGACTTGGAGGCTTTTTGGTCTAAGTTAATATCTCAAACTGGAAATTCCCACCAGAGCGTAATCGTCCTTGGTAAAAGGATGCTTTATCCAAACAAGTTAATCTTGTTTGGGTTCTACTTACCTGTAAATGTTGGAATGAGAATACATGCTGTAATACAGAAATGAATGGAAATGTTCATCTTTTAGTTGCTTCTGTTGTGTTTTGCATTCGGAATCATAACTATGCCTTATTTCTAGCATCCACCTGTAATAGAAAAGGTCTTAGTACGAATCCCTTGTAGAAAGATGACTACTTTTAGCCATTTTTTAATGTGAAGGCATATAGGTCTTTTTCAAGAGGTAGCTTGTTGGTAGTTCATTTGAGATATTTTCCCTTTGCATGTTTCTTGTTATTTTAGCTTCATTTAACTCAGTAATCTGTGCTCTGCATTTATGTATTATTCCTTATGAGTTGGGGGATGTACTCCTAGGCTTAAATCAATTTCAACTGTACATGTTTATTATGGGTTCAGAAGGGGAAGCTGAAAACTGTCCTCTGAGTAATCCTGATAGTTTTCTGTTGCTTTATTTTTTTATCTTATTTTTTTGCGGTACGCGGGCCTCTCACTGCTGTGGCCTCTCCCATTGCGGAGCACAAGCTCCGGACGTGCAGGCTCAGCGGCCGTGGCTCACGGGCCCAGCCGCTCGGCGGCATGTGGGATCTTCCCGGACCGAGGCACGAACCCACATCCCCTGCATCGGCAGGCGGACTCTCAACCACTGTGCCACCAGGGAAGCCCTCTATTGCTTCTTTTTAAAAGACACTAAAGCATTTCCTGAATTATCTCTGCTAAGATTGATTTTGTTTCTGAATGGTCATAGTTAATTGAAAAGCAACCCAATTATTATTTAAACGGGGTTGTTAAAATTCACCTGGAGAAGATGTTTTTCTAGGAGAAAGAAATGCCAGCTTACAATTTACTGTTCAATTAACTATCATAAGATTATACTGCATATCAAGCACTGAATGTGTATGTTGTGTGTTAAAGTTTATAGACTAAATCTGAATAAATGCATAGTAGATAGATGTACTATTGTTTTATATCCATACTTTGATTATTTTTGATATTCATGTCAAACCCCTGTTTTCGAATCAGTTAGTTAAATGTATACTCGTTTTTTAGAGGCAGAAGACTTTTCAAGGGAGATGCAGCCTTTTGTCTTTCATAAGTGAATTCATGGAGTGCATTTTAGAAATGGATTTTCTGTGGCAAGACTTGGTCCCACACATTGCTGAAACTTTTATTAGTCAGGCCTGATCAAATTTCCATTTAGCATGTTTCCCCCTCCATTTAGACACCAGGACATGAAGAGAATTTAAATAGCCTAGAAAATTTACACGTAACTATTCATGGACTCAAAATACTGCCTTTTAATTTTTAAATTTTGACTTTGTAGTGAAAATTATGTCATATAGGGTGATCATCGTTAGTAAGACAGTGTGGAGTAAATGGACAAGAAGGCACCGGTGCCCGGTAAAAAGTAATAATTTTAATGGGAATTAATTTTTTTGGAGGGATTGTATTTAAGGTCCCACTTTAAAAAATCCCCTTGACACTAGCTCTTAATTATATTTCTGCCTAAAAGCCCTCCACGTAATAAGCAATGAGCAAGCCAAGCTGGAGGAAACTTCACTGTGTGTAAATACAAGGACCTCGTGCCTGTGTGTGTGCTGGATTTGTAAGTAGAGCTGAGGAGCTTATGGTGTTTGCCGGTGATGTGTGTGTGTGTGTGTGTGTGTGTGTGTGTGTTGGGGGTGAGGGTAGGGTCTTTGCTCCTGAAGATGCTTTGTAAATGTCTTTTGTTTTCATGTATTTCTCTCTCCCTTTGTCTGCAGTCAGTTGGATTCTCCTCTGCACCAGTGCCCTAAGTGACAGCCACTGGCAGTAATGAGGCTGCACACTCCACTATAATTGAACCCTGTCAGCGCTGCCCATTAAGGCCGCCGTGTGTATGCCAGCTCATTAATCCAAAGCCTATTTCTTCTCCTCCGTCATTTCCCTTTTATATCATGGCACTGTTTCAAGTCCTGATCCCCTCATTGTGCATGTGGAGGTTCAGGAATGGAGAGTAATTGGTGTTATTGCACCGTCTTGAGAAGTAACCCTTTTAATAAAAGACATGTTCACATCTGCAAACTAAGTTCATTGTGTCATGATTGCGTATTGTTTGGGCTTCTTGGATAGTCTGTTTGCAGTGAGAATTTTTTATATGGGTTTAGATTCAGCATCTCTAACTCTCACAGTTCCATGATCTAAAGATAGGTCTTTATGATTAAAACGCACACATATGAGTACGTGTATATTTGTGTATATATGTATATATGTGTGTCTGTATATATACTTTCTTTCATAACTGATTAGCTATTATGAAATCCCCATGGAACATAAAACTGCAACTGAGTGTTAATTCTTCTTCTTCATTATTACACTCTCGGTTAGTCAAAATTTCGAGAAATTTTCCCTTCCCTTCTTTCTTCAGTTATTTTTAAGCGTTAGGATATTAACATCAAAATAATAGCTGGCTAATAGTAGCAGGCTTTCATCTTTACAGTTTCTCATACAGTGCATTCAGATTTTGTAATTGATTTCAGTTTTGTGCTTTGCATACATGACCCTTTTGTATGTTCAAATCCTGTGATAGCACAGCAGAGCACTTAATTATCACTTGCATAGCAAAATGTTTCTAATATTATGTGAACCTCTGCTTAGAGCCCTCCTTTCATCCCATCGTGCTAAATACGCCCCCTTTGTTTTACACTCAAAAAACGTAATTAAATTCCTTTTTGAATCATTTTGAATCTGTAATCTAATTGAGGCTTATCTTTTAATGTGCTTTCTAAGTAGGAATCAAAGAAAATATACTTTGGGCCTTAGTGTAAGGAAGGCAGTTCAACTCAAGGTATCACTTAATTGAAATGCAGAAATGAGAGAATGGTCTGGCCTGTAGATCCTGGATGAGGGGAGGAGGGGTGTGAAAAGGTATAAATAGGAGGTACTGACAAAAATGGTTTAAAAATTCACGTGAGTCTCCAGAAATCAACAGCTCTAAGTGAGTCAAATTTGTCAACATTAACACTTGCTTCTAGATAACTTTGAAGTTTAGTTTATTGTAATGAGGTTAGAAACACTTTTTATAAAACCAAATGAGTGGAAATTCTTGGTATTTGGTAAATTATTATCTAATAAGATATTTTGTTAGTCAGGCTAACTTGGGCCTAAGTATCCTAGGATTCACTTTCTATAAAAGTAAAATATAGGAGAAAAAGAACCCAAAATAAAGTTAGCAGGAAAAAACAAGTAAATTGCAACTTCTTGAGGGTGAGATTGTGTTTTCTTCATTGTTAATGTATTTGCTGTTTAGTTCAATGTCTGAACACAGTGAGTTTTCAGTCAAAATTTAGTCCAAAGAATGAAAGTTCTCTGTGGGCAGAGATATTTGCCTCTTACTGTCTGTATTTCCTCTAATTTCCAGAATGGTGCCTGGCATAGAAGAATGTGCTCAATAAATATTTATTGAATTAATTAATTAATTCATTTTATAATATGGAGAAAAAGATTGCTGTTGAAACAAGGATTTTCAGTCTAGCTAGCTTTTTGATGGTACTTAGGAAGATGCGGCAAACAAAGGGGAGGGTGTAGCAGAGTAACCAAAGAAAATATCCTTTTATAATCAAGAAAAAGAGTATACAAGATGAAACTCAGTCTCCAAAGTAAGCCTTTAAACTTTCCTCAACCAGCCAGCTTTGTTCTTATTCCTGTAATCAGGTGTCAAAAGTATTTATTTTAAACTCTGCATTTTCCTGATAATTCTTTTCTGTTTCGCTGTCAGGTAAAAAGTGATACTGATGTAGATTCAAAATTGAGTTATTTAATCTCTACTAAAGGCAATGAAACATATATTTTGATTTCTTTATTTTTAGAAAAGAAAGTTCAGAAAAGGCTCTTTAAGGTGATTCAGTTGGTTTAAGCTAAATGAAATTGGCATGTTTTTAGATCAGACCTACTAATTTTTATCTTATTTCCGGATCATGACGTCAGGAGATACTTGAGTTTTTGAGGGTTTTTTTCTGTTTGTTTGTTTTTTTGTTTTGTTTCTTTTTGGTGTGTGTGTGTAAGGGAGTGGAGGTGAAGGAAAATTCGAACATGGAATAGGGAGCGCTGTCATGTAGTTCTAGATAAATCAACCAAGAAGCCAGAGTGCTTAAAGCCTCTCTTTATCCTAAAAAGAAAGCGTTAATATGGGTGTGGCAGTCAGGGGGGCCCCACCCTCTAATTTCAGGGCTCTCATTGATTTTGGTGTCATTAGCAATTTGACCCTTGATTATAACCATATGACCGGGAATTTTCACCAAGGTAGAGAAGTGATCCAATGGTTTTTCTTTAGTAACAGCCCAATTATAGTGAAAGGAAAATAAACATACGTTACATGTCTTGAAAAATGCTTGAAGAATTTGTCATCATGGAAGTTTTACACACTGTTTAAATGAAAGCTCAGTATTCAAATTAATCTGTGGTATTGTGAATATTTATGTGAAAGAAGAAATCAGCAGATATTTTCCTGACATTCTTTTTCCTGACCTTCGTTTTCCTCCACAGTTTTTCCCCAGTTTTTGAAATCAGCCACTATTGTACCTCCTGCAGATGTCACATTATACAAGAGTCCTCACAGAGACTGAGCCTCTGGGAGCCCTAGACAGTATAGGCATAGGGGTGAGTGTATTCTCTCCTGTGCAGGAGCCATGCCTCTTGCAGAAAAGATAATTAGGCTTAGAAAACAACAATAACAACAACAACAACAAAACATATCCATCTCCCCCCTTTCCCAGCCTTTCATTGAGGTTCAAGCAAACTAATACTCCAAAGTCTCATTGAATCCCGGTTCCTAAATTCATCACCTTCCTCTTAGACCCTCCCTTTAGACCTTGGTGGCCTCCAAATCAGCTAATGGTTGTATTTTCAGTAAGAGCGTGACCTAGTCTTGGGTCTGGTACAAAGATCTTATAAGTCAGATCGTAAGAGCTCACCAGTAACTTAGCTGGGGTTGTTGGGTGTGTAGGTTGGGTGGGATGGGGTGCAGCTAATGTTGACTCTGCGAGAAGGTGACTGACATTAGGTGCTTGGAGACCAGTACACAGACTTGTGAATAGATCGAAATCTGTGTGTCATGCCCCAAAGAACTGTCATGTCCATCAACATGAATCAGTCAACATCAGTTGGATCAATTTATGCCTTAAATTTTTGATCTTTCTACTGAACTTTCTAGAGGCTTTTATTTACTGTGCTAGGATTGATATTGGCCATTAAATTAATATGACTATTTCTGATGTGCCCATGTTCTAATTTACAGTTTTTTTCTTGGGACTATCCTCTAGTGTTCTTTGTTAAGAGAATTAACCATGTCTGCTTACTTGGGCTCCTCCACCTTAGAAAATATGGAACATACTACCTCTTCCCCCCAAGCCTGTCAGCTTTACTCCTTGAAACGTTCCATAGAAGTTGACTTCCCCTGAGTGAGATAAATGCGTAATTTTTCACTGTTTTATTATCTTAATACTCTCATTGGCACGGAATTAAAAAACTGAAATTTTACCTGATAAAATTCATTCCTCTCTTCTCGTACTTTTTCACACTGTGTTATTTCTTCTGTACTGGGTGCTGAGATTTTTTGCCTCCTGTGTACCTAAAGGGCCAGGTCCTTGTCTTATAGTATTGTTATATGGTTGCTTTCCTAAAGGAGAGGTTAGATTTTTAAAACCTCTTATAGTGGCCATCACAGCCATTATTTAATGCACGCCATTTGTTGATGTTGAGGTAGGAGGTTATGAAAAGTGGAGTTTTTGAGTCATAGCTTCTGACTTTTATTTAAAATTCTGAAGATGAGTCTTCTGTACTGCTTGTTGTGCTGTGAGAAGTTACAGCCTTTCTGAAGGATAGTTTGGAAATGCATTAACAAGGGCTTTACAATGTACATGTCCTTTCAGGAATAGTTCCTAAAGAAACTGTTAGGGAGTGCACAAAGTTTTGACCAAAAGAGTACCTCTTTCCAGACAAAGGGGAAAATGATAAGGGAGGAGGAATAGTTTGTCCTCAACAGTAGAGCCATTTCTTAAACTTCATTTATTCATAAAATGATTCCATGTTTATTGAAAAAGTGTCTCGAAGTATATGCACTAGGGTACAAATGGATGTTAAAGGTAAACTGTGAGGATTATAAGCATGTTTTGCTTTTGTTTCCGTATTTTTTTCTGATCTTTCTACAACAAATGCATACTCAGTTGGTATTAAAATGTTGTTTTTCATAGAAGAGCCCTACATATTTATCGAAACATATTTGTTGAATGCTTACTATCTATCAAATACTGTTCTTGGTGCCAAGGGTGTATTCATGAAATAACAGCCAATATTCTTCTTGACATCATATAACTAAAGTGAGCTTGCTGCAGCTACTCACAGTCATTCATGAACAAACAAACAAAAAAGCTATTACTTGTATTGTCTTAGCAAAATGAACATGGATATTTTCCAAACTTGTGTTTTTATGGCCAAAGGTATTCCTGCTACCAGTGGTGGTTAAATGAAAAGATGTTGAGGACCATCTTTCGTAATCAGTGTTTTTGTAGACTTCAGCCTCATTCTGTTTGCCCTGAAATTCCTTTAGGTGTGGAGGTGAAGTCTGTCAAGAAATTGAACATACAGGTCATCCCCTCTAACTTAGGGGCAGTTTATACTTAAAAGTCTCTAATTGCTTACAAAGTAAGGAAGTGTGATTTTTGTAAAAAGAGAGCTCAGCCTAATTAGTAACTTTGGATACCAAGTGGAGCGGTGATATTTCATTATGGATTTCATTAGTGGTGAGAGGATAGACTCTGTAATCATAAATCTGTTATCTAAATTAAATTCCAAATTAGCCTTATAATAAAATTGTTAACAGTAATGCTGTAAGACCCTAAAATACTGTGTGTATTGTGTGATTGTGGTATTTAACTTAAATTATGTTTTGTAGGATGTATTTAAGTGCCACAACAGCCATTCTGCTGTGAAGAGACCAAGTCTCATCTTAGAGAAACATAAATAACTTTTTGAAAATTAAAATGGCTTGAACTGTTCGGGATCATGGTAATGAATATACCCCAGGTGAATTTTAATTAGTACTTAATCGATATTTTTCAAATGGCTGAAGAAGCAAGATTCCTCAGTTAAATCATTTAGGGGAGTGATTTCATACACTGGTATTCCACACAGCATTATTTCTTGAGATGTGGTAATGATGCTGGTATAGGGTGAGGGGTTTTGATAACAAAAATAGTTGGGCAACATTATGTGCTCTGTTCTCTTGGAGATACAAAAGCACATAAGATATTGAAGACTATGAGAAATCCTGCAGTGAAGAGGCCAACTCAACTGTGTTTAACCTAAAATTTTTTTAAAAATTTTAATTTAATTTTTATTTTATATTGGAGTATAGTTGATTTACAATGTTGTGTTAGTGTGTTGTGTACAGCAGAGTGATTCAGTTATACATATACATATATCCATTCTTTTTCAGGTTCTTTTCCCATATAGGTTAGTACAAAATATTGAGTAGATTTCCCTGTGCTATACAGTAAGTCTTTGTTGATGATCTATTTTATATACAGCAGTGTGTATATGTTAATCCCAAACTCCTAATTTATCTCTCCCCCCTACCTTTCCCCTTTGGTAACCGTAGGTTTGTTTTCGAAGTCTGTGAGTCTGTTTCTGTTTTGTAAATAAGTTCATTTCTATCATTTTTAACCTTAAGTTTAAAAAATTTATTTAACTGGGAATTTTTTACATTTCCTAATACACCACACAGTGGTATCCTGTGAACCCTCTTTGGGCAGGATGGTTTAAGCTCTAGAGCAGTGCTTCTGAAACTACTATGGTGAAATACCAACTTGAGAAATTCTTCTGTCATAATAGGCCACCAGTGATGACAAATACACAGCTTGTAGCACATGAGTCTGACCACATTCCAGCTGACCTGTATCTTGTTCAGTAGGGTGAGTCCAGTGATCTTGTAGTTGGATCTTGTGACAGTGTCAAATTACAATAATAGTTTCTAAACCTTCATTCTCATTTTCTTCCATTTATGTTCCTGCCTCCTTTTGGATTGATAATAGATACTTGCAGACCAGCACTGCTCAGTATGGCACATTTGGGTAGCACATATCCAGAGCCTGGATGCTCAAAGAGAGGCCTGCAGACCAGACCTTGGGATCACCTGGGAGTTTGTTAGAATGCAGCACCTTAGGCCTCACTCCAGACGTGATGAATCATGAGGCTGCATTTTATCAAGATCCCAGGTGAGTTTGATGCACATGAAAATTTGGGAAGCATGAATCTAGAACTGTCCAATAGAAATAGAATGTAAGCCACATGTGTAATTTTAAATCTTTTGGTAGACTCATTAAAAAAGCAAGGTGAAATTAACTTAATATATCTTATTTAACTCAGTATATCCCAGACAATGATCGTTTCAACATATCTCTATAAAATGTTCATAAGATGTTCTGTATTTTTCTAACATCTTGGAAATTTGGTGTGTATTTACACTTACAGCACGTCTCAGTTCATACTGGCCACATTTCAAGTGTTCAACGGCTACATGTGGGCAGTGGCTATAGTATTGGGCAGCTGAGAGTGTAGCATGATAACTGGCACATAGTAGGTGCTTAGAAAGTATTTATAAAATGAAAGTAGTTGAGGGAAAATGTTTATGGAAGGCCAGATATGTACTAGCTACATTGCCTCCTCATAATTTGTAGGGTAGGTAGTTTTGTTGGAACAGCACTTAAACCTAGGTCTGACTCCTTGTTCTACCATGTTCTTTTTACCTCTTGATTACTTTTTATTTTTATTTCTGGTGATTCTCTTTAAATGCTTTAAGTAGAATTAAAAAAAAATTAACTCTGAAAAAACCCACTTTCCCAAATATGCGTATGCCTATTCTAAGACCTTCATGGAAAAAGTTCAACTCTAAAGATCAAGACTGAGTTTTTATTGTTTCTTTGTTCCTCTGATATTACCCTGACCATTTTTCTTTTTTACTTATTGGAATTTGTAACTTAAATCCACTTTAAGAAAACTGGTCAGATATGTCCTCCATTCCAGAAATTCTGTTTCCAAATTTGATGAGAGAAGTCTTAGGAAATTGAAAGCTATTGGTTAGATAAACAGATTATAAATCATGGCACTTTTCTGTGTAATGTGGGACCAATTTGATTAAAAATACTATTGATTCCTGGTATCCTTGGACCACAAAGTAAAACAAAATACCCACAAGATGCCGAGATAATGCTGTACCTACAGATTTTATTATCACAGGCTGGGAGAGGGTGGTAATTGAGAATTTCTCATCGCACAGGAGGGCAAATGGCAAGTACTTACAAGTCATTTTCTCCTAAGTGTCGTGATTAGATTTTTGACAGAATCAAGACAGAAAGTGAAAATATTTCTTGTCCTGCCTCCTAACTTCTACTCCCATTTTTGAGGCAAATAAAATCAGAGTATTGACTCTGGACACCTTCTAAATAGCTATTCCGAAGTTACCATTGCATCTCAGTCATCTGCTGCTTGCCTTGGTTGGTGAAACCTCCCAAGACAGCTGGTGGGAAAAGTTCCTGAATTTTAATTATGAACCCACAGTTTGTTGACTGACATAGGAACTTAGCAGATTGGAAAAAGCTTGTCTCTAGGAGCTAGGCACCCCAGGTTTTAATCTTGGTTTTGCCTCAACTCACCTTTTCTAAATCTGAGTTTCCTCATCTGTTAAAATGAGGATAATACAAAACTTAGAGGATTGTACTGAGAGGAATAAATGAAACAACAGGTTTTAAGATGCTTATGTGAAGTTGGGCCAACAGAACTTAGTTATTCATCTTTTCCCCTGAGTGAGGGCGTGGAGAAATGGGAATTTTCACATACCAGGGCTTGGTAGAGCATTAATCAGGACAAGCTTTATGGAAGGCAGTTTGGCGGTCTTTTTGACGCAGCAGTGCCGTTCATGTGCTTAGGCAGCCAAAGGATAAGTTCTTAGGATATATGGACAAGGGTGCTCCTGATAGCATTGTTTTGTAAAATTTAAAACTGCAGACAACTGGACTGCTCATAAATTAGGAGCTGATTAAATTACAGCAAATCCATACAGTGAGATGAATAGACATTACAAAGAATGACATAGATATCCTTGGGAAGATATCCAAGACGTATTAAGTGGAAAAAAATTGCAGGATGCTCTTCTTTGTACGGAAAATGTATCAAAGAATATGCAATAAATTATTAAGTGGTTCACTCCTGAGAAGTAGAAATGGGTTCTGGAAGAGAGGAGGCCTTTGATTTTTCACCCTTCTGTGCTGTCTGAAATTTTTGTTATGAGCAGCCATTACTTTTTCAAAGTATTTCTATCAATATTTGTAAATAGGGAATGTATTGCCTTCTAGCTAACTCTTCTAAATTTTGGATGCAAAAAACGATTTTGGGGGAGGGGCTCAACATCTTAGAGTGTAGTCATTTGAAGTTTTGCCAGACACGTACTACAAAATCAATTCAAAAGCCTGCATACTCTGTTGAATTTGATTCAGTGTGTGAAGTTTGGTCTAGAAGTGATTGTTCTGGTGCTTTTATTTTAAACAATCTAGTGTTCTACATTGGGATTCAAGCATTTTGGAAACAGCTTAATTTCATATCTTACGAGGTTTCAAATGCTTAAAGTGGATACAAAAGTGCAGCCTTGAAATCACATTGATTCAGGTTCTTCTCAATTTAGTATAAAGTAATTAGGTCTGACTTAATCTTTCCAGGGGAGGTCAGTTTCTAACTCATTTTATTGGCACTGCATAAAGAAACATGAAAGACAAAATAAATGCAAATTGACTTATTATAAGAGGGGCATATTGTGAATGAGCTTAGCTAAGTAGATATTAAAACAAATGTGGCTTATAAAAAATGTGATAATGTAAGGATTTTTTCCTAATCCTGATTAGATTTCAAATCGTCCCTTCAGTAGTTTGCATAATTATAAGGCACTGCCATAGAATGAGTAACAATAGAAAATAACTCATTAATGCTTGTTTCTCTCTGGCATTGTTCCAGGGCATGTAGCTTGATGTTTGTGCAGGAGACAGTCTGTAGCATTTCCCTCTCTGACATGGAACATCAAAGATTGCTGGGATTTTTCTGTGCTCAGACAGTCCTGATTTTGTCTGAAGTGGTAATATCCTGAGGAGCCAATAGCAGCATGAAATTTCAAGTATTTTGGTGCTTCCTATTTCTTGTATTATTTTCAAATGTAGTGATATTAGAGAAGTAGGTTGAGATTTCTTCGCTTTTAAACAAAGCAAACCATTACAAAGTCTGGGTTTTGAGCCCAAGGTTAGAAGGTCATTATCATGCTGGTGACTGAGCTGAATTGCTTTCCAGAGCTAGGTTTTAAATATCCACCACTTTTAAGCCATTGTTTCATTAGCATTAGGACATTTTCAGTGCTGTGCCGAGACATTAGATATGCATCCCTAATGAATAAATAATGAGATGTTGAATCTGGAGTATCGGAATTTTATTCCTCACTGTGTAACATTTTTGAATACAGGTTGGGACCAGCCGTAGTGGATCAGGAAATAGCCCTATATGCAGCTGATGACTTGCAAATACTTACAAGTGGGAAGTTCCTATCTTAAAATGGTTAAATCGTTGACAGTCTCTGTGGGTTTAAACTGATCAGCCGCCCTTAGATGGAGGAGAAACCTTTGATCTACGGACATGAAACCAAATGTGGACCCTAAGTATATATATTCTTCTTGGGACAGACACTGCGGAACCAATAAAGGCACTCTCTAATGGTTCAGTACAAAGATATGGAGTAAATATTAAGACGATCTTAATTAGGCATTTGACGTATAATTCTTTACTGTTGTTTCTTACTGATAGATGCTAAATTTAAGTTTGAACCATTCAGTTTGAAATAATTATTCCTTAGATCTTTGCTTTTTTAAAAAAATTATTTAAAAAATTATCTTTGCTTTTTAAAAAAAATTATTCTTTGGCTGTTTGTCTACTTAAAAATTTTTTTGTTACTACCACGCAAGGAAGTTTGGACATTCAGCAAGGATTACATAGTTTGTTGTTAGAGTTTTATGAGATTAAATACATCACAATAAGATATATGTATGTGTATATATTTATATGTGTATATAGTACCTTCACACACTAATAAATATAATAATGTATTAACAATTTCAATTTGAAGGTGTTAGGGTACAGATATTGAAAATTGGTTTTATTGAAATAGTGGAAGAAAAAAATTAATCTTCTAACTTTTGACAGTGAACTTTTGTACGGTTTAGCCTTGACAGTGTAAGAGAAAATAGCCCTCTTTGTTCCTCAACCAGATGTGGGCTCTACCAGTGGCCTCTGCCTACTTTCTGACCACCATGGTTATCGGCCCTAAGTAGCCACAACTAGCAGGACCCTAGTTACTGATGTCTGCCCTAGGATTGGAGGTCACCACTTCTGAGAAAAGACTAATAAAAACAAATGCTGCCTAGTTGACTGTACCTGAGTACATGGAAAGGAAACCAAATTCAGGTAGCACTTTTTTTTATGGAGCACTTTATTTCTGAATTGTAGACCCAGTTTTTCTGCCTGAATGTGTGGATCCCTGCATCCATCAGCTATTATGTACCTTTAGTGGCTCCTGAACAGCTCTTCCTCAGTTCCTCCTGTGAGGAATTTCATGGTGTGCATTAAGAAAGTGAAAAGAACTCAGTCAACATGAAGTAATAGCTCTTTAGAAACATTGACAATAATACATAACTGTGTTACTCTCATGGTAATATCTGTTTGCTTCAAAACAGGCTGATCATGACCTAGAAGTGTCTAAAAAAAAAAAAAAGACAATTCTGCCAGCGTTCTGCACAGCTATATTTTCTGAAATATCCACTGCAATATCTGGAAAGACATAATTCTTTTTTTTAAATTGAAGTATAGTTGATTTACAATGTTGTGTTAATTTCTGCTGTATAGCGAAATGATTCAGTTATACATCTATACACACACACACACACACACACATATATATATATACACACACACATACATTATTTTTTATATTTTCCATTATGGTATATCACAGGATATTGAATATAGTTCCCTGTGGTGTACAGTAGGACCTTGTTGTTTATCCATTCTTTATACAATAGTTTGCATCCGCTGACCCCAAACTCCCACTCCATCCCTTCCCCACCCCCCTTGGCAACCAGAAGGCTGTTCTCTATGTCTGTGAGTCTGCTTCTGTTTCATAGATAACTTCATTTGTGTCATATTTTAGATTCCACATATAAGTGGTATCATATGGTATTTGTCTTTCTCTTTTTGACTTACTTCACTTAGTATGATAATCTCTAGGTCCGTCCATGTGCTGCAAATGACATTATTTCATTCTTTTTTTATGGCTGAGTAATATTCCATTGTGTATATGTATCACATCTTTATCCATTCATCTGTCGATGGACATTTAGGTTGTTTCCAGGTCTTGGCTATTGTGAATAGTGCTGCTGTGAACATAGGGGAGCTTGTATCATTTTGAATTATAGTTTCGTCCAGATATATTGCTGGATCATATGGCAACTCTCTTTTTAGTTTTCTGAGGAGCATCCATATTGTTTTCCATAGTGGCTGCACCATCTTACATTCCCACCAACAGTGTAGGAGGGTTCCCTTTTCTCCACATCCTCTCCAGCTTTTGTTATTTGTAGACTTTTTAATGATGGCTGTTCTGACTGGTGTGAGGTGGTATCTCGTAGTTTTGATTTGCGTTTTTCTAATAATTAGTGATGTTGAGCGTCTTTTCATGTGCTTGTTGGCGCATGTATGGAACGATGTAATTCTTATACATAAATTTTCCAGATGTGGAGCATATCAAGCATCATATATTCAATGAGAATGTTGTGAAATGAGATCCTCTCTGTAGAGTTCTTCTGTTACAGAGTGATACTCATATGATGTTGATTTATTTTTTGTTTATTACTTTCCTTTTTTTCCCTTCATTTTCCTTGACTTTTAGATTTTCTCCAATGGATATGGATTTGCTTATTGAAATCTAAAATTCAACTTGTAAATACATTATGTAAATGAATCTATTATGAAAGAGTCTGTTAAGACAGTTTATTACTGACCTAGTTCATTATATCAAGCCAATATATAAAAAGATATAAAGTATCTGTAGTTATGCCATCTGTATTAGTTTCCTAGGACTCTGCCATAACCCAGTACCAAAAATTGGATGGTTTAAGACAAAAGAAATTTATTATCTCACAATTCTGGAGGCTAGAAGTCTGAGATAAAGGTGCTGTAGGGGAGACTCCTTCCTTGATTCTTTTAGCTTCTGGTGTTTGCCACAAGACTTGGCATTACTTGGCTTCTAGATGCATCATTCCAGTCATGTGGCCATCTTTTCTGTGTGTATCTTTACATCATCTTCTCTCTGTGCATGTCTTTCTCTTTGTCTAAACTTCTCTTTTTTATAAGCACAACAGTCATATTGAATTATGGTGTACCCTAGAGACCTCATTTAACTTGATTTCCTAATAAGGTCACATTCTGAGGTACTGGGGGTTAAGACTTAAGTATAACTTCTTTGGAGGATACAATTCAACTCGTAACACTGTCTCATGCTGGAAATGTGGAGGATGTTTATTCATTTGTTTAGAACATGTTCACTGAAGTCAAGTGATGAGGTACAGACAAATAAGCCAGGTAGTAGCAACCAAACCTTTGAATAATCTCTATCATTATTTATTCAATTATTTAAATAGTTTAGAGAATCTCTAAACTATTAAAGCAGCAGCACAGTTAGTGAAGGGTGTGTTTTAGGGACACTGATGCCGGAGGCTGTAATCATGTGAGAAAAGGTTTCTGGGGCTACAAAAATGGACAAAATGCTGGGTTAAATAGTTTAAAAAGTTCTTTTCTGCGAAACTTCTCAGAGCCTTGAATATGCTATTGTGCTTTGAGAACAACCAGCAGGAGGCCACAGTGTTTCCCAAAATTACTTGACCACAGAATTCTGTTTTATAATCATCTCCAAGAATTATGTTCCCTAGGAAAACACTGGAAACTAATTTAGTGTCAAACCATATGATCTTATTTAAAATGTCATTATAGAGTTAAGGTAATCTAATGGTTACAAAAATAATTTACGGGCCGTGGGAGTAGACCAAAGGTTTTCAGAATTTATAAAACTCTCTTGTAGATAGCCCTTCTCAAGAGAGTGCAAATTTCTTTCATGACAAATGTAAGAAAATTCTGATTAGAAGACTGAATTCTATGTTTTACCCAGCAAATTTGATTTACTTTGAAATTAATAAAAAGCAATTGACCTTCTCTTGAAACAAAGCAAAGTAGCATGTTTGCTTCACTTTTTACACACATTATTTATTGCCATATTTGAGACCTAGGAAATGTTCTAAACAACAAATGATAAACTCTGCCTGATATCCCCTGGGGAGTTTTTATACCCCATATGGCTGTGGTTAGAAAAATATGACACATAGCTTTTATTCTGGACCTTGAAAACATGCACATCCTGTTTATTTTTGAGACAGTGCCACATTACTGATTATATATCAACTTGAGGAAATGTGAAGCCATGTACCAAATTATATGAGGAAAAATCCTAGTGACTCCACTTGTATTAGCAGGTTAGAGGTGGAACAGTATCTAAACCCATCTTCACTATAAGAAGTCTGGAAAATGAGGTCATTGAGTGGGGCTCTTAATAGCATTAAGAAGCACAGATCAGCTGAGAGATGCTTAAATGAGTAGCCTGGCCCCACTTTTCAATGGGATATGGAATTGGGATGATTCTAGCTCTTGCAGAGAAGAGTTGCAAGAGCAACTCTTATTATTTATATATTAAATATATATTTATATATTTTATTAATATTATATTAATATTATTTAATATTACGATTATTTGTCCTACCTATTGGAAACCCATTTGGAGTCATGAAGTTATGGCCAGTCCGAGGAATTGTGGAGACTTTTAGACATATTTACTCTCCCCAAATATGGAAACGGCAGTCAAATTTTCCTATAGCTTTCCACTGACGGAATCTCCCAATGTTACTGAACCAAACTTGGGTCCACTCTCCTGAGTGCAGTAAGGCCAAGCTGCTGACCCCGGGTTGTGGTGAAGGAAAGTGAAGCATTAATTATAAAACCATACAAGTAGTTGGGGAGAGCCTGTGCTGAAAAAGCCCAAACTCCCCATGGGTTTCAGGAAAGCATTTTTAAAGGCAAGAGGAGGGAGGGTGGGAGTTGCAGGGTATGTGATCAGTTTGTGTGCAGTTCTCCCATCGATCGGTTGATGGTGAGGTAACAGGGCAGTGACACAGGGGTTAACATTTTCAATCTTTAGGCTCCAGTAGGCCTGGGGGCTATGTGCTCATGGCTATCAAGTAGTTAACATCTTCCATTTGATGGGGTTTTTCACATCTGTAAAACAACTTAGGAAATGTGCATCAGATAATATTATCTGGGTACTTCAGAGAGGAGCTAAAGCAGAGGGTATGGGCGAGGGGATCTGTCCTGGAAAGACCCTATAGGGTCCTGCTCAGTTACAGCGAGAATCACTAAATGGTCCTGCGTGTGGGTTCTTAATCTTAATTCTATGGCCCTTCTCCTAATTTTTTATCTTCAGTATTCTATACCTACAGATAGAACTAGGTTAGCGATGCCCTTTCGCCTCTGTGGTCCCAAAAGAGAGGAAGATGGCCTGCTTTCTCTCTAACCATGGGTCAAATAACTGTGCAGGACTAAACATGAATTCTTTGACTTCTAGGTCCCAGACTGATGATTTTCCAAACTACCAGGCTCAAATATCTCATTAAATGTGTCTGTTTTGAGTTTTGTGGATGTTATTGCTATTAAATTAAACAAAAAAAATAGGATCAGCTCTCACTGATGTTTGTTTTATATTTAACATCATAGTGCCCGAAAGATTCTGTGTGTCTGGCACACCGTTTGTTGAATTGAATGAAAATGTTCCTGATGTATAGATTCATAGGGACACTAAGTGGGCACTCTGTAGAGCCAGACAGCAGTTTGAAAGGTTACATGTTCTCCAGAAATGGAAAGCCACAGCACTAGACAGTGGTTCTCACTGCCTCCTGGGGGCCTCTGTTGAGTCATCCAGCCTGTGGTATTCTTTGGTTGCAGAGTAAATCTGGAGGGCTTGATGGTTTCTTCTCTTCTGCCTCAGTAATGGCTCAGTTTCAAAAATGGATGTTGAAACTTCTGTATATCTTTAAAAAATTTCAGTCTCTTCAGATTAATAGCAAAATAGAAATGTAACACATTGTATTATGATTAATGATTATCATCGTACTCGAGGCTACTCCCTGTAAAGAGAAAAAGCCAAGAACTTTCTACTCATTTAAGTTTATTAGGGAAAAGCAGAACATTGGACAGCAGGGAAATCTCTGGGTTGGATAGAAACTTCCCTTTGCAGTGGCCAACCAATGTTTCCCCTCCATTGAGCTCAACCAAGGAGATGTTCTTAATATCTGGCTGATAAATGGAAATGCAGCTCATCATCTCAAAAATGCACACCATTGACCAGTGTTCAAACGATAGTGTCTGGGTGGAACATTTTTACCAATCACAAGAATTTCCTAATATTATGGAAGTGGAAAAGAAGACAGATTTGAGGGTATATTAAAGACTACCACTGTGGTGTGCGTTTAACTTCTGGGAGGAATGACCATGTAGTTGATTCAGTCCTAAGCATGGATCAACAAGACGTGGTTGTTTTTATTGAGATCATATGCAGAAGTTTGTGTTTATTTAAGTTATCCTTGTTTAATTGGAGCAGCTGTGCAAATGTATTTGGGTTACTCATCTAAGCTTAGAGCAAACTTTTCATTAGAAATCCCATTGAGGACTGGAACTGCCCCTTTTCCCTTGAATTGGGGCTTCCAATTTTATTTTATTATTTTTTATAAATTAAAAAAATATTTATTTTTATATTTGGCTGCGTGCGGGCTTTCTCTAGTTGCAAGCCCCATTGAGTGGGGGCTACTGTTTGCTGCCGTGTGCGGTCTTCTCATCGCCGTGGCTTCTCGTTGCGGAGCACGGGCTCTAGGTGTGCAGGCTTCAGTAGTTGTGGCACACAGGCTCAGCAGTTATGGCTCGTGGGCTCTAGAGCGCAGGCTTAGTAGTTGTGGCACACGGGCTTAGTTGCTCCGCGGCATGTGGGATCTTCCCGGACCAGGGCTCGAACCCGTGTCCCCTGCATTGGCAGGTGGATTCTTAACCACTGCGCCACCAGGGAAGGCCGGGACTTCCAATTTTACATATAAATAATGAAACTGTTTTCAGAACGTTAGGTCTTCCATTTTGTATACGTAACTCATTGTTACCCGAGGTAGTTGTCATCAGGCAACAGCATATTGTTTCTCTGGTCATCCAATTAAGATCCTTATTGTAGGCAGCTTCATATGCCTTCCACCCAATCCAGAATGTCTTGAAGCATTCCGCAATTACTTTCATGGGGAGGTAGCCATCTAAGTCATATCACATTGTGATGTAGCACCTTTGCCTGGCAGGACTGAAACCGTTTACGCCTATAGAAACTTTTACCAGAAAAAAGATATATTCAAGTGTAATCTATAAATGTATTACGTGGACAGAAAAAAGGAGCTGACCATATGGCATGGAAATGATTTGTTTTCACCCCTGGGCCGTGAGTTCCTTGAGGACAGAGATGCCTCTTATTAACTGGTGTCTCTAATCTTAGCCATCACCTGACTCATGTAGTTCAGCTTGAACAACATTCTCAGGAATTTTGAGGGGCTTTTTCAATAACCAGTGAAGGGAAGTGTTACATCTGATTTATTACAGCTTTCAAATCTTTGTTGCAGATTTACAGAATATGAATATAATTTGGCTGTGATGCCTCTCATACCCCCGTGAAGGAGAAAAGACATATTTTTCCATTTTTCATAGAAGGAAAGAGACAGGAACAAAGGGAGTACATAATATTGTCAAATCTGCAACTAGGATTTCCCTATAAGAAGGAGGAATCCAACATTCTGACTGACGACATATACCTTGTCAAAAAGAATAAACTTTCTAACAGCCTTTAATTCTTTGGAATTATCTGTGAATTATAGAAAAATGAATTCTGGTTGGCTTGTCAATTTTAAATGCACTAAAACTTGGAAAAGTGGAAAGACTCCAAATTAAAATTTTATTAAAATTGTTTTCATTTTGATTTGTTGACTTAATTATATATGGATTTAGTTGTCTATTTCTGCCTGCTCTTACTTATGAAGTTTTTGGATGATAACAGTTCTACTTTATTTATTTTTTAAAGGAGCATTTATTTATTTATTTTCTGGCTGCATTGGGTCTTCGTTGCTCCGTGTGGGCTTTCTCTAGTTGCGGTGAGCGGGGTCTTCTCTTCATTGCAGTGCGCGGGGGCTTCTCTTGTTGCGGAGCACAGGCTCTAGGTGCACGGGCTTCAGTAATTGCGGCTCGCGGGCTCTAGAGTGCAGCCTCAGTAGTTGTGGCGCACGGGCTTAGTTGCTCCGCGACATGTGGGATCTTCCCGGACCAGGGCTCGAACCCGTGTCCCCTGCATTGGCAGGCGGATCCTTAGCCACTGCGCCACCAGGGAAGTCCTTGGATTTCAACTTTATTTTCCACTGGGAAAGTAAAAGATGTGGTATAGTCATGAAAGGCATTATTTTAAAAATGTTTTTAGGTATATTATACAATTTTACCTATATTGAAAAATTCACCCACTGCAATGTACAATGCAATCATTATTAATAAATTTATGGAGTTGTGCCACAATACACCACAATTCCGTTTTGTAAAATTTCCATCAACCTCCAAGTCCCTGTGTGCATTTTTGCAGTCACAGTCCAGGTAATCATTGATATGTTTTTCCATAGATTTACACTTTCTGGATATTTCATATAAATGTTATCACAGAATATGTAGTTTTTTGTGTGTCTGCCTTATTTCACTTGGCATAAACATTTGAGGTTTATCCATGTTGTAGCACTTACCAGTAGTTCATTCCTATTTTATTGCTAAATACTGGTCAGTTGTATGGGTATGTCATTCACATTCTCTTATGTATGGACATTTGGATTGTTTCCATTCTTTTGGCTATTATGAATAATAATACTGCTGTGAGCATTTGTGTACAAGTCTTTGTGTGAACATATGTTTTCATCCCTCTTACTTAGATTCCTAGGATGGAATTGATAGGTTGTTTATGTTTAATATTTAAGCAACTGCCAATACCTTTTCCAGAGTGTCTGAACCAGTTCTCTCCAGAAATGTACAAGTGACCCAGTTTCTCCATGTCCTAACCAACATTTGGTATTGTCTGTCTTTGATAACAGCCATCTAGCTGACGTATAGTGTTATTTCATTGTGGATTTGGTTTGCATCCCCTAATGAATAATGAGGTTGATCACCTTTTCATATGCTTATTAGCCATTCTTCTTCTTTGGTAAAATATCCATTGAATTGTTTTGCCAATTTTTAAATTGGTTTGTCTCCTTACTGTTGAGTTGTAAGAGCACATACAAGTCCTTTATCAGATATATGATTTACAGATAATTTCTGATCGTCTCTGGTTCATCTTATAATTTCCTTATTGGTGTCTTTTGAAGTGGAAAAGTTTTAGCTTTAAGTCCAGTTCATCAATTTTTGAATTTTATGGTTTGTGATTTCGGTGTCAAGGTGTTCAGTGGTAGTATTACTATAGTTTTTTGTTTTGTTTTGTTTTGTTTTTGCGTTACGCGGGCCTCTCACTGTTGTGGCTTCTCCCGTTGCGGAGCACAGGCTCCAGACGCACAGGCTCAGCGGCCATGGCTCACGGGCCCAGCCGCTCCGCGGCATGTGGGATCTTCCCGGACCGGGACACGAACCCGTGTCCCCTGCATCAGCAGGCGGACTCTCAACCACTGCGCCACCAGGGAAGCCCTACTATAGTTTTTGAGTTCAGCATCCCTACTAATTTCTGTTTAGACAATTGAAAAATGAGACTTAATAAAATAGAGTGTGAAAGATATTCTGGGAGAAATTTTCTTTCTAGGAAATATTAAGGGAAAGGAATCTGCACTGAGAGTTAAAATGCATGCCGGTGAACTCTGTGTTGGCACCTGGGATTAGAGGGCACCTGTGAACAGTGGTGGTGCCCAAGGACTTCTTGCAATGCTTGGGTCCTTGTATTAATGCTGGTTTGCATGAGAAAAATGATAAAACCTCTGTGGGAGGAAAATCCACTATATGCAGTCACTTATATTGTTCATACTCTTTTGTTTTAGCTGTAATACGTACAAGCTTATTTTTATAAAGAGCAAAAATACTGAGTTTAACATCACATAGATTGTTCTGGTAAAAATGTGTTTCTAAGAATTCTGTGTTGTAAAAGTCTTTGGGTTCTTTATTGTTTGTGTAGTTATATATATATAAAAAAAGAAGGTAAGAGATGTTAATGATCATTGAAGCTCCTTTTCAAAAGCAGAGACTCAAGATTTAACTTCACTTCTTGCATTTCCTACACAAAGTGACACCATACTGTAGAATTTTTTTTTCTTTTGCTGTCAACAAGCACCCTGGTCTTAATACCAGGATTGACTGATGCCTGTAGCAGTCATGTTAGATACGTGTGCTGTTACAGCATGCTGTAGAGAGTGCTGCTGTGGAAGAGGAATTAGCATCAGGACAGAGATGGTGCCGGGAAGAGAAAATAACTGTCGTCTTGTTGCATCATCCCCTTATTCCTTCCATTATGCCCATATCGCAGCTTGTCCAGTCTTTGGGTAAGGGCTTTTTGCCAACTTTGATTTGATTTCTAGCTCTCCTGGTTACTAGCCGAATGACCTTGGATAGGCTATTCAACCTTGTCAAGCCTGTGATTTCATTGTCTGTAAAATGGAGTAGCTATACCTACCTGTACTGGTGTTTTTTTTCTTTCTTTCTTTTTTTTTTTTTTTGCGGTACGCGGGCCTCTCACTGTTGCAGCCTCTCCCGTTGCGGAGCACAGGCTCCGGACGCGCAGGCTCAGCGGCCATGGCTCACGGGCCTAGCCGCTCCACGGCATGTGGGATCTTCCCGGACCGGGGCACGAACCTGTGTCCCCTGCATTGGCAAGCGGACTCTAAACCACTGCGCCACCAGGGAAGCCCTGGGTTGTTTTAGGGAGAGAAAATATACATAGATCACCTAACATCACGCTTAGCATATGGTAGGTGCTTTATTGGAGGTTGTTACTATTATTGTTAATGTTGTCTTATCTTCTAGATTCTTTATTATTCAAAGAACTCTTACATACAGAAATTTTTTTTTGAATTTTATTTTTTTATACATCAGGTTCTTATTAGTTATCCATTTTATACATGTTAGTGTATACATGTCAATCCCAATCTCCCAATTCATCCCACCACCCCCCCCTGCCGCTTACCCCCCTTGGTGTCCATACGTTTGTTCTCCACATCTGTATCTCAATTTCTGCCATGCAAACCGGTTCATCTGTACCATTTTTCTAGGTTCCACATATACAGAAATATGAAGAAGCACAAATGATGATAATGAAGGTGGAACAAATAGACTGAGCACTATAATGAAACTTCAGCTTGAAAAAAAGTGTTGTTTACTTTTCCCTAATGTTTCAGAAACGAATTCATGCCTTTCTCTTCTCAATATATACATATATATACGTATATTCTGCCTAATATCAGTGGCAATTTTTTCTTCTTCTTTTTACATTCTCAGAAATAGTATCTCTAAGAAGTTTAGTTGGAGGCAAAAAGACCCTACCATGAATGTAGCCTATACCTTGGAGAGATTAGAGCCTTTTATAAAAATTGTGTGGTGCTCTGAGGTCTATGGGATTCCCATATTTGAGTCATTTTTTTTTAAACCTAAGGAGCCTCAAAACTTTCAAGGTCCAAAGAGCCATGACTCCACTTTTGCTTTCTTTGAAATATCACTTTATCTCTGATAGTGAGTAATGTAACATTTTTCAGCCTAAACATGAAGCTCTCTTTCTCAATTCATTATTAAAAAGTGCTAAAATCTTGCAGCTTTAACATAAAATCAAATTAAAATTCTGTTTTTGTAACAAAGTTTAAACATCATGAGATACCCTAGACATGAAGTGAATAATTTGTCTCTTGATATGTGTATAATGCATTATTAAAGTGAGTGATTTATTTAATTATTAGCAGCTGCTCTAAAGATTGGTTTTTCTGTGTCTTTCAGATTAATTTTACTAGAAGTGTAGACAATGAAAAGATAAAATGACTCTCTTCTGTGTGTTCTCATGGTTAAAGTTTTTCATTTCCCTGCAACATATATTTTTCCCTCATAATTACACATCTCAATCTAAGCTCAGTTACAGATTTATCCATACCAGTAGAAATAAGAATCTCTTCTTTTGAATTATTGACTCATGAAATACTATAAAGTATTTAATTAGTTCCTATATCTACCATTAAAAATACTGCTAAGATATCTTGACAACTAAGCCATATCATGTGTTAAAAATTCTCCCAGTTTGTATGAATTTAATGTATATGCAAGTCTTAAGTATGAAAATTAGTTATTGCAGCATGTGATCCACAGAAACAGGAACACACCTTGTACAGGTATCTCAGTAAATAGGATGGGAGTGTTACCTGGTGTGCACGCTTGAGGCACAGAATCCCAATTGTAATTTTCAGTCGGCTCCATCTGGCTCAGGTAGCTTTCCTTACCAATATCTAAAAGAGTTACTCTAATATTGAAAAAGAAGGAGTCAACATTTATCAAGTACTTACAATATACAGTAGATGTGCTACATGCTGTATTCTGTCTTATTTTATTCATACACGTGGCTGAAATATTTGAACCCACATTTGGTATGGAATGGTAAAGGAGTAGGCTAAACAGCTCAAATATGAAAACATACTTAGCAGATTAAAATGAAAATACTAATGTGATTTTGACATAGTCAGCTCCTTCCTCTGCCTAAGAAACTGGTGCCCTCCTTCTCACCCCTTAGCCTCATTTGGGTTCCTCTGGTCTTGATGCTTTTCTTCCCTTATTTACCTGCTTTGTGTTTCTCACTCATTCTCTGTACCATGTTATCCTACGTTCCATGATAAAGTTTCCTAGACTTGCACTGTCTGATGTGGTAGCCATTAGCCCCATGTGGCTATTTGAATTAGATACAATTAAATAAAAATTTTAAAATTTAGTTTCGCTAGCCACATTTCAAGTTCTCAATAGCCGCATGGACGAGTGGCTACATATTGTATAGGGCAGAATGGAACCTTTCCATTGTTGCAGAGAGTTCTGTTGGACAGCACTACCTTAAGCTAGTTGTGTCTTTGTTAGAACTAATAGACTAATTGCAGAATGTCTTTAGTTTCTCTTCCTGAAATTGATGAAAGCTTAGACACTGGTCTTCATTAACTCTTGTTTTATTGTCTTACCTGCTGTTCCATATATTTTTACTACTGCTCTGCTCTGTGGAATGCTGGAAGTTAAGGTTTTTCATTCTTCTCTGTGGAATATAATTGCTGCCCTGTAACTTGCTATGGCTCCTTCGGCAGAACAAGTCTTCCCCATTGGCCAGAAGGATCAAATCTTTGCTTATTCCATATGACCTAAGTCAGATTCTCTTTCCATTGAAGAATGCTTTTTTTTTGAAGTACACTTTGATATTTGATTTTTTAAAATGTTTGCAATATTTCAGTACTCCAGACAAAAGAACTGGGCGGGGGGGGGGTGCGGGGGGGCGGTCATGTCATATATTAGATTGGCTAAAAAGTTCGTTCGGGTTTTTCTGTAACATGGAAAAACCCAAATGAACTTTTTGGCCAACCCAATATTTCTGCTTGTAATTGAGATAACACAAAGACTGGAGAGATGTTTACTACTACAAGTGGGGTGATGGACATTGTTCTTTCTTAATGCCTCATCAGTAGCAATTATAATAAGTTAATTAATGCACTCATTAATATACTCAAAACACGAATAGTTTAGTATGTCTTTTTAAACACCACCTGGTGGATATCAATAGACCAACAATGATTCATTGACCTTATTATGATAATCACTGCTTTGGAACTTTAAATGCCTCGGAAATAACACAGTTTTATTTTGATTTAAAAATATTCTAATGAGCTATATAACTGCCTGCCATATTTGCGAGTAGAATAACTTTCTGGGGTGTTTAAAGAAAATAGGAAGCCATTTATATTGCATATTTAATGCAGAATTTTGTCTTTATGATATATTTTTGGACTCTGAGTCCAAGATTTTTGTTTCTTCTGAATGATCCCATATACTTTGTTCCATTTGATCAGTACTGTGTTGGTTAAATTCTCTTAAGTTGACTCCTGGGAAAATTCCAGTGACCTAAGCATTTTAATGTGAAAAGGGAACTGAGAAAACTATGCGGTAAGTAACATTTAAGACATAACAAATGTTACCAAGAATGGCTGTAAATGCTTTCTGTGTATTTGTCCCTATGTAGCTGAGATTTAAATAGATCAAGCTCAGGCTGGAATTGCCACTACTTTAGTCATTAAACTTCACCATGCTGATGCTGCTATATTAATGTCCTTTTAGGAGGAGACATCCAAGCAATTTTCACGTTCTCAAGCAATTTTCAGGCACACAAAAGAAGGAGATAACTTGAAAGCATTTGTAAGATTAAAGTATTTTATTAAAAATGGCCTTCATGGAGCCAACCATAACTCTACAGATTTGGATCTACAAAAAGGTGATACAAGACAGTAAAATAATGTCCTGTGTTGAAAACACAGGACAAGGCAATTCAAAACATGGTGGACAGTTGGGTACAACCTCTGGGGTCCTGAAAAAAAGAGTCTTAAAGAACAAGATTGTATATAAAGTGAGGTTCATGTTTAGTGAGCAGTTAATATTCCTGTCTTGCTTTTGGAAGCAGAGCCATAAATCATTTAGAATTTATCTAGTGTATTAAAGTAGACTTTCTGGAAATACTTCCTAAACTTCTTCACGTCATTTTGGCAGGAAATGTCAATGTTTTCCTTCAAAGAAAACACCACCTGCCTAGAGATGGTATATATTAAACATGATGTTCGAGAGGTTAAGTAGGTAACCAGAATGACAGTTCATCCAGGAAACGTTGTTTTGTAGGTTGTGTATAGGAAGAGAAAATAAAAATCCCCCAGTCACCTAAAACGTATGCTTAAGCCCAGTGTACTCCTTCCTCTTTCCCCAAATGTGGGTTTCTTTCAATTCTAGATTTTTGCTATAAGCAATTCCAGGAAACTTAAAGCTCCTTATAGTTTTCCAAAGAAACATTGCTTTCAAACGTTGTTGAGTTTCTTAACAAGGGCCAGATAGTTTTAACAAACAATTAAGGGTAATAATATTAAGAGTTTCAGCTAAAATTCACTGTTGTCTAAAATACTAAAAACATATATACTGAATTTTAAAATACTACTGTTAATTATATAGGGAGTTTTAATACATTTTAAGTTAAATACTCAAAATTTTAAGTTAAATACTCAAAATACTTCAAATATATGTGGCAGGTATAGTTGTTACAATGAATATTTGATTACCAGTAATTTCCTTGCCTGAGTATTGAGAAAAATGTTTACTTTAGGAATGATTTGAACTACTCCTCTCAAATTTCTTTTCAAGTTGATCATGCCCATATAGTTGCTTATATTCACATTATTTGAATCTCCCAACAGCCAAGCAAGGATGTTTCAGTCAATTCTACAGCTCAGTAGACCCAGGCTCAGAAAGTAATTCACTTAAAGCACACATTTAATCAAGACTTTTTACTGCAATTTTCTTTTAAAAGGCCTCTGAGTCTATCATAAGAGATATGTTATAATGCAATCTCATAGACATTGAAACCTTGGAAATGAAGTCCATTTGGACCTGGCCTCGCAGACTGGGAGCTGGTTGTCTGAAGTCACTTGGTATAAAGATAAATCATTCACCTTCACAAACATGACTGCACTTTCACAGGGTGGTAAGTTTGGGTCATTTCCAAATAAAGGATGTAGGTAGGATTGGTGTCTCAAAATGTAGTTGCTATAGAGCAGGACCAAAATCCATACCCAGGTCTTCTGATTCCACATCAAAGCCTCCTTCTAGTGTGCGTGTGGTAAAAGTTAAGTGATTACTTATCTTAAGTCCTTAGAATAATTTCATGGATCCTATAATTTTAAGTTTTGATCATCCTTTTAAATAAAACACAGGACCTAAATGTTTGGAAGCTTTCACGATTTTAGGTGTGAAAGTTTGAATGTGGTTTGTCATTTCTTTGACTTTCCTTCTCCCTGTAAATAACATTAATAAAACCTAGGAAGGTTAAGTAAAAGAAAAATTCTAAGGGCAGAAAAAAAAAGTCAGGGAGCCATACTTCTTCGCTACAGTATTCTGGCTATGGAGCATGTATGCAAGTTGGGAAAAAGACAACAGGACTATGAGAAAAATATATATTTATTAACCTCCAAACTTTAAGCTCTGATGGCACGCCACTGTCAGCATAGGCCCGGGTATGCTGCACTAACAACCCCCAAGTCTTAGCACTTTAACAAAAATAAAAGTTTATTTTTCACTCATAGAACACTTCTACCGTGATTCAGCTGCAACACTATTCCACAGTTTCTCCAATCAATTCCCTGCCTGAAAGGCAGTAGAATATTGCTGGTCTTGTGGCAGAGAGAGAGTTAATGCACTGGTTCTCAAAGCCAGCGGTGGCATATATCACTTCTGCCTACATTTCATTGGCCAAGTTAAGTCATGTAGCTATGGCTGAGCGAAATTGGCAAGTCTTCCTGCAGGGAGGGGCATCACAGAAGTTGCCACAGAGTAAACCTGTGGGTGAACAGAAATCCAATCTACCACAACCCCCTTCTAACATCTTAAGTTGTTTCCCAGAATCACCAGAGGCAAGGGGACCTTCATTAATCAATTTTGTTATGTTAGTCAAAAAGAATATATATGAATATAGAAAAGGTATGTATACATATGCATGCATGTATATGTGTAGTCACATACACATGCATGCACGCATGTATGTGAATATAACAGCTACCTTTTTTGTTTTGAGATTTACATTTCTCTTATCATCAAGACTCACTGCCTTTTATCACCAGTATTTATTGAGTGTTTACAGTGTAGTAGGCACAGTGGAACATACAGCAAATATATCTCTGCTCTTGAGGAGCGTACATTCCTAAAAAATATATATATGTACCTCTTCGTTTTAAAAATAGACTTTATTTTTTAGAGAGTTTGAGGTTCACAGCAAAATTGAGGGGAAGGTACAGAGCTTTCCTGTACATCTCCTGAGCCCATACACACATAGCCTCCCCCATTACCAACATCCCGCACCACAGTGGGACATTTATTACAACTGATGAACCTACACTGACACATCATTATCACCTAAAGTCCATACTTTACATCAGGATTCACTCTTGGTGTTGTACATTGTGTGGGTTTGGGCAGATTTATAATGACATGTATTCATTGTTATGGTATCATAAAGAGTAGTTTCAGTGCCCTGAAAATCTTTTGTGCTCCGCTTATTCATCCCTCCCTCTGACCCCCTAGTCCCTTGCAACCACTGATCTTTTTACTGTCTTTATAGTTTTGCCTTTTCCAGAATGTCATGTAGTTAGAATCATACAATATGTAGCTTATTCATACTGGATTCTTTCACGTAGTAGTATGATTTTTGTTTCCTCCATGTCTTTTCATGGCTTGATAGTTTGTTTCTTTTCAGCACTGTCGAAAAAGCACTGTCTGGATGTACCACAGTTTGTTTATCCATTCACTTACTGAAGGACATCTTAGTTGCTTCCAATTTTTGGCAGTTATGAATGAAGCTGCTGTAAACATCTGTGTGCAGGTTTTTGTGTGGAAATAAATTTTCAACTCATTTTGGTAAATACCAAGGAGCATAATTGCTAGATCATATGGTTAGGGCATGTTTAGTTTTGTAAGAAACCATGAAACCGTCTTCCAAAGTAGCTGTACCATTTTACATTCCCACCAACAGTGGATGAGAGTTTCTGTTGCTCCACACCCTCATCAGCATTTAGTATTGTCAGTGTTCTGGATTTTGGCCATTCTGATAGGTGTGTCATGGTATCTCATGGTTGTTTTTAATTTGCATTACCCTGATGACATACGATGTGGAGAATTTTTTCATATGCTTATTTTCTATTTTTATATCTTCTTTGGTGAGGTGTCTTTTAAGATCTTTGGTCAGTTTTAAAATTTTAGGTTATTTTATTATTGAAATTTAATAGTTAGTCCTTTACTAGATGCATCTTTGGAAAATGTTTTTCTCCCTATCTCTGGCTTGTCTTTTCATTTTCTCGACAGTGTCTTTTGCTGAAAAAATTTTTTTAATTTTAGTGAAGTCTAGCTTGTCAGTTCTTTCTTTCATGGATCATGCCTGTGGTGTTGTATCTAAAAGGTCATTTGCCAAACCCTAAATCATCTAGATTTTCTTTTAGGTTTTTCTCTAGGAGTTTCATAGTTTTGTGTTTTACATTAGGTCTGTGGTCTACTTTAATGAATTTTTGTGATGGGTGTAAGTTAATGTCTAGATTCTTTTTCTTTCTTTTTTTTTTGCCTGTGAATGTCCAGTTGTTCCAGCATCAATTTTGAAAAAAATAAGCATTTTTTAATTGAATCATTCTTTAATTTTTTTTATCTTTATATAATTTTAAAGGTTACAGTCCATTTACAGTTATTACAAAATATTGGCTATATTCCTTGTGTTGTATAATACATCCTTGTGGCCTATCTTATACCCAGTGATTTGTACCTTGCACTCCCCCACCCCTATATTGCCTCTCCCTGCTTCTCCCCACTGGTAATCACTAGTTTGTTCTCTATATCTGTGAGTCTGCTGCTTTTTTGTTATATTTACTAGTTTGTTGTATGTTTTAGATTCCACATACAAGTGATACCATACAGTATTTGTCTTTCTCTGTCTGACTTATTTCATTTAGCATAATGCCTTCCAGGTCTGTCTATGTTGCTGAAAATGGCAAAATTTCATTCTTTTCTATGGCTGAGCAGTATTCCATTGTATGTATGTGCCACATCGTCTTTATCCTTTCCTCTGTGGATGGACACTTAAGTTGCCTCCATATCTTGGCAATTGTAAATAATGCAATAAGCACATCTTTTAAAAAGGCATTTTAAAATCGCAGTATAGTTGATTTACAATATTGTGTTATTTTCAGTTGTACAGCAAAGTAATTTAGTTATATATGTAATAAATATAATATATAATAATAATCTAAAAAATATATATACTTAGATTATCTTCCATTATATGTTATTATAAGATACTGAATATAGTTTCTGGTGCTATACGGTAAATCTTTGTTGCTTACCTGCCTTGTATATAGTAGTTTGTATCTGTTAATCCTATACTCCTAATTTATCCCTGTCCCTTCACTTTCCCTTTTGGTAACCATAAGTTTTCTAGGTCTGTGAGTCTGTTTCTGTTTTGCATGTAGATTCAATTGTATTATTTTTTAGATTTCACATGTAAGTGATACCATATAATATTTATCTTTCTCTGTCTGACTTAACTTCACTTAGTCTGATAATCTCTAGACCTATCCACGTGGCTGCAAATGGCAATATTTCATTCTTCTTTTATGGTTGAGTAATATTTCATTGTATATATGTACCACTCTTTATCCATTCACCTGTCGATGAACATTTAGGTTGCTTCCATGTCTTGGCTATTGTAAATAGTGCTGCTATGAACATTGGGGTACATGTATCTTTTCACATTAGTCCATTTACAGTTACTACAAAACATTGGCTATATTCCAGATATATGCCCAGGAGTGGGATTGCTGGATCATATGGCAACTCTATTTTTAGTTTTTTAAGGAAACTCCATACTGTTCTCCATAGTGGCTGCACCAGTTTACATTCCCACCAACAGTGGAGGAGGGTTCCCTTTTCTCCACACCGTCTCCAGCATAAAATGGCATTTTTATTGAATGGTTTCTGCACAGTACCTCGGAAATATTCTGTAGGGGGAGCTTTGTGTATAACCTAGCCCCATCTTTAGAGAATAGAGGAAGAGAACGATTTTAAAGATTATTTAATGGCAGCTCTGTATTAGCCATTATACCACACAGTTCACTTATATTATTTAGATTTGTAACAGACTGTGAGTTAGGTATTGATATATTTGAACAAGATAAGAAATTTCAGACCTAGAGCTTAGATATTGCTTCCAAGCAGATTCACATAGTGCAGATAGGAAGTAGCATATATACTAGGGAAGAGCACAGGCTCTGGAACAAGTTGCCTGTATTTGAATCTAAGCCTTGCCACTTTCTAGCTGTGTGGACTTTGTCAGGTTATGTAACTCTGTTGCAGTTTCTCACTCAGTATAATGTGGGTGATAATCACATCTACCTTAGAGAAGTTTTGTAAGAATTAGTGCATGTGAAGTGTTTCCTGCCAGGCCTGGTGCGTGGTGATTTATCAACAAACTAGATGATAGCTAGCATTCAAACCCAAATGCATCCATTCTTTCCACCTGATAGATCATACTAGTTTTGAGAAGGGAAATAGCAGCAGCGGTTTAGGCCTGGTTGTATGGATACAGCAGTGAAATTTAAGAGAAGCTGCCCATGTTACCTCACAGGAGATGATACTCAAGGCTCTTCCACATGGAGGCATAAAGTAATAAAAATGGTATAAGATATAGTATAACACTTTGAAACCATGTTGCCATAATGAAATAATAAAGAAGAAGCAGTGAAAACTTCAAATGGGGGATTAAAGCTTAGTGTCAAAGTAAGACACATCTGTCAAGATTGCATCACAACACTGATTAGCCTATTTATCATAAATTAAAATGAACCCTTATCTGCAAGGGATTGCCAATTGTTCATACACTACTCCACCGAAGCACTTTGTTTCATAATGAACTAATAAGAAGATGTCTTAATCCAATTTGTTGTTTGGGAACTTTTGTTTTTTGAAAGAAGACATCAAGGTAGTGGTTTTATCTGTGGTCAGTCTAGAGACTTTTAGGAATCAATTGTGTTCAAATGGTAGTTGTGGTCGCTCATCTTTGTGGAAGACTCACTAGGTGCTGGGTTTATTAAGTACTTACTCATTTAATCCTCCAGAAGTCTTGTGAGGTAGGTGCTGCTATCACTCTCTTTTCCCCTTTTTACAGGTAAAGAAATTGAGATACATAGAAGTCATGAAACCAGTCCAAAATTGTGTGTCTAACTAGTATGTGATTGTGGCTGAAATGAGGTTTGTACCAATATTGTTCTGGTCCCAGAGCCTGCTTTTAACCACTCTCTAATGGAGCGTGTAAATTATTTGTAATCTTTCAAAAACTCTACGAGAAACAACATAATTATCATTGTTATTGTTGCATAAACTATTTAAGTTGTTCTTTAGTTTGGGCTGAAGTTGGAACAAATTCTTTCGAAATAAAGGGTCTGGCGGGGGCGAAGTAATAAATGTGAGGTCCTTGGTGGGGAACTATGAGATGAGACTAATATTTGAAGCAGGAGTTAGGAATTGACACACACACAATCTGAACTCAGTCTGTAGAGGTGTTGGTTTCCAGCAAAACACGGTTTAAAAAAAACTTCAAGTTTGGATACATTGGGTCAAGAGGTTCACTTACCAGCCCACCTCAGTTCCTTTCCATCCTCAAATCACCAAGTGTAAGGTCCCAGGTCTAAAGAGAGGCTCCCAATTAGTTTCCTGAAGTCTTTGTTGCTGTTGGTATATCATTTAAAATACAGCATTGCTTTTGTCCTATTTTTCATTTACTAAACTTTCTTGAGACAATATAGCTTTAAATACTATGTATAGTATTTGGTCCTTTAGATTAGGAAGTTGTGTTCATGGTAACTTTTTTGCGTATAAGGGGTTGAGCCAGTTATTATCATGACCAGTTTATCCATTCAGTAATGGTTGGTCATGGGTTCTGTAAAAAAGATATCTGATAAAAAGGTGCTAGAGTTCTAATAGTTGAAATTGGATAATTAATTCTTAAATTCCATTGAGGAGATGTTCCTGCTGGACCTTGACTTTATTGTAGAAATGTTACAAAGTAACCTTATGGAAGATATATTTTCAGGAAAGATGTTGAGAAGTAAATAGTGAACAATTGCAGTTAAAAAGACATTTAAAAATTCAGTTCTATAGTATGTTGTCATGTGATTCTTCAACTGACTAAAATTAGGTGGCGCAGGGATGGCATTTAGGGTGCAGTTGAGAAGCATGTGGGAGGAAGGGCACAGACTCTGGACTCACATTGCCTGAGATTGAATCCTGGCTCTGCCACTTCCTTACTGTTAGTTTCTGTGCCTCAGATTCTTCAACTATATAATAAATATAATTGTAGCACCTCTACAGTACTCATATAGTTGTGGTGAAGTTAACCTGAGTTAATGTGTGGAATTTGCTTAGAACAATGCCAGGCACTCACAGATTAAAAAGGTGTGATTGTTAGCCTTTATCATTAACATTATTCTCATTGAGAACGTCCTTGATTCTTCAATACCAGGAAAAAATATAAACACCACCACGTGTATCCATGAAATAGAAAATAGTTTATTTTGGAGCTCCTCAGACTGGAGAGTCTTTAGGGAAGTAATCTCTGCTGTCCTTGAGAAGGAGCTTGCATTTAGCAAACCCCAGTTATTCATGATGAAGGTCAAGTATCTCCACATAGAGGTTAAGGTTTTTGACTGAGAAAGTGTTCCCATCCATCATGCTCAAGGAGTTCTCACCTATACAAGGACTCTGAATACTAACTATAGAAGTGGATTGAGTCTATATTTTCCTCCCATAACTAGCTTTTCAGAAGTAACATTCAATGGCAAAATATTCTACAGTTGTTTTGGTAAATAAATGAAGAATGAATGTAAAGGTTTCCACACAGTACACATTCTGGAGCATTGTTACATTAGTCATTCCACGCTGGCACAGAGAGTTGGTGTCATTGAGAGCTGACAGTAGGTCTAAAAAGAGTTAAACCATCATAAAATTTTGTGGGTGCTCACTTTTTAATGGTATTCATTGCCTGAAATTTACAGCAGGTCTGCAGCTTCACTCGGTACATCTGCAGTTGGTGGCTGCATTTTCTTACAAAATTTTGCATTTTGGATGTTAAGACCCTGACAAGGTTTTTTTTTTTTTTGCGGTACGCGGGCCTCTCGCGGGCCTCTCACTGTTGTGGCCTCTCCCGTTGCGGAGCACAGGCTCCGGACACGCAGGCTCAGCGGCCATGGCTCACGGGCCTAGCCACTCCGCGGCATGTGGGATCTTCCCAGACCGGGGCACGAACCCGTGTCCCCTGCATCGGCGGGCGGACTCTCAACTACTGTGCCACCAGGGAAGCCCTGACAAGGTTTATAATGAGCTCTACCCCCTGAGGACTGACAGTAGTCATTACACATTTATACAACTCCCTAGCCTCCTGTATCGCCACCATTGCTCTTGGGCCACAACAATGTACCGTAGTTTGCTCTGCTTAGGAACTCTAAATTTGACATTGATTTTGGGTGGGAAGAATCCATGAGTCTGTTTTTTTTTTCTGGGCCCAGGAGGACAGGAGATGGGGTGCTGTTAATTAAGATAGAAATAGAGATTAAGTGGGAGTTTTCTGACTTGTGTATTCAGTGGGGGAAGTAAAACATTTCAGGCAGAAGATAATTTTTCTCTGGCTCTTATATAGCAAAAATCTCAGCCGTCTGCATAATAGAAAAAAAAAAGAAAATAGAAGCTCTGTGTTCACCACCTCCTTCAGCTCCTTGTAGACAGACCCCTTATAGAAACAAGGAGCTCATTAAAATTACACTTAACTATCCTTTGCACTCCCCACCTGCACTCTTTGGGTGAAGGAGGTGAGAAAAGCCAGGAAAGCCATGAAAATAACTGCTATTAAATTAGCTCAAATCTTGCATTAATACACTTTTAAAATAAACTTAGAATGTTCTTTTCCTACTTATTTTTACAGTTGTAATTTTCTATGATGGACTATAAATATTTGTTCTAGTAGATTTTTTGATGTCTTAGTGCAGCTGTGTGAGAGCTGGTTAATTGCAGATAGGTCAAGGTAAACATTGACAACTTTGCAGTGCTCCCCCAAAGTAGAAATTAGATTTTTTAGGGTAGTTCCTGTTTATCCTGCAATTATTTGCACCTCATTACCTGTGAGCTTATTCCTTAATTGTTTCTGGCCTTGTTTCTTCTTGCATCTAGTACGATATTTGGAATAAAGCTTGTTAATGTCTCATGGGGCACATAACATGCCTTTGACTTCTTTTTCATTTCCTATAATACCTAGTGGTACTGGGCACTTAGTAGGTATTCACTAAATACTTGATTAACCAATTATACTTTCCAACTATTCCATAGGGGGATAGGGATAACTGTTACCTTAGATTTAGTCCCCAGAGAACTAATTATTTCCTAAATCCCTGTGGTAAATGGGGTTCCCATCTGCATCTGTTGTTTGGATGTAACCTTCTTGCTTGTAATTGCTTGTCTTTTCTAATTTAGAAAGGATTGGACTCTGTTCTTTCCTTATGGTTGTGTAGTTGCTTGTTTTAGCAGAGGCAGTATCAGTAGTGGCTGAGAGCATGGGCTAGTCCTGTTTCTGCCATTTGTAAGCTGTGTGACCTTGGAGGTTGTAATCACACTACCTGTTGCTGAGACAGTTAAATAGATGTAAATTACAAGTTAGAGAAGAGTCTGATACAAGGTAACAGCCATGTTAGTGGCAGCTTTTGTTTGTAGCTTTTTAAAGTCACAGTCCTTTTTTCTATGAACTATGAAAATACTTGGAATTTGACAAGCTCTGTGGAAATTGACTGCTTATTTTATTTAGACTAATTCGAGCCTTTTGCATTAGGTTTATTTCCCTTGACCTCGGACTCCTTTCTTCAACAGAAACCTTTTTCCATAGAGTTGCCTCCCAGAAAAGACAATAATCTTTATGTCTAGAGGAGGCAGGCTGAATTATAGACAGAATGTTCCTTATTTTCACCAAGTTTCCTCAGCATATTGAATATAGGTAATCGCTAATGGGTTGATATGACCCTTGATAATACTAATATGTGGCCAGTTTATACTTTATATATTTTTGGGTACAAAGGGAGTTTGGGATATTTCTTTTTAGCTAAAACAATTTTATATAAGAAGAGCACTGTAACTTGCTCTTTTCATTGCTAAGTGCTTTTAGACTATTAGATTTTTCTTAATTTTTGATATTGAGGTATTATAAAAGCATTCTTCTGGCTTTAGTAAATGTGATAACATTGGACCAAGCACTACAGAAAGCCAGTAAATATTACCTTCTAAGAGTCCATAGACCATTAGTTGAATATTTAAAATATTGATTTCATAGGCTGTAAAAATACCTTTTTTTCCCCATTAGATCTACACAGACTTAAATGATTTGGTTCTCATACCCTGATATTTTTGAAATTATTTATGCAGATCCATTATAGGACTGGGGTCTGTAAGGGCCTCTCTCTTTAACTCCAGGGAAATTGGCCTAACTTTACAACTCATCTGCAATTCCAAGTTATCAATTAGCTGTTAAGTTTGCTGCGTTAGAAATCAAATAGTCTCTAAAATCCAAGTCTAAATCTCAGTAGACTTCTTTCTAACCACATCTGAATCATGGTCCACTGTTGTAAAGTGGTGAATAAAATGAACCAGATACTATTTATGACTCTACTCATCACCATCGAAATGAAACTTCTAGTGGATCAATTAGGAGACGTATTGATTTTTTTAATAAAGGCTCTTATCCTAGATAAAACTTGTAAACCATAAGAGTATCTCTGTATAATTATGTACAGATTTGATCAGTAACTCAGATGATTCCTCATCGTTTGCCAATATGATACTGGAGTACAATTTGCAGTGAACTATGGTCTGTTTTTTAAGTGGGTCATCCATGAGGATTCATTGTTAAATGCCAGCAGGAAATATAGGCACCATTTTTAGAGTGTGCGTTTCATTTTTTTTTTAATGTTTTGCTGCGTCGAGTCTTAGTTGTGGTGCACGGGATCTTTGTTGAGGCATGCGGGATCTTTTCATCACGGCACATGGTCTGCTCGAGTTTCTCTCTAGTTGTGGCTCGCGGGCTCTAGGGCGTGTGCGCTCTGTAGTTTGTGGCACGTGAGCTCAACAGTTGGGGCATGCGGGCTTAGTTGCCCCGCGGCATGTGGGATCCCAGTTCCCCGACCAGGGATTGAACCTATGTCCCCTGCGTTGGAAGGCGGACTCTCCACCACTGGACCACCAGGGAAGTCCTCTGTGAGTTTCATTCTAGAAAGATGCATTTCAACATTAGAGATGGTGAAGATTTAAAAATAAATCTCCTTTACTTATTTACAATAATCTGTATTGGTTATTGTCTATTTTGAGTGAATTAACTCAATGGGAATTTTAGGTTATTCATGGTCAAAATTAGAAAAAAAGATTCTGTGTTCTGTCACAGTATTTACTAAAAAATCCTTCAAAAACATTAATAATCAGATTTATAAGCATTTAAACTAAAGTATAACTTATTCAGGAACAAACTTATAATGCAGAATACAATTGGATTGATTCCATGGCATCTTACTTCTCTTTCAAAGATGATGCATATAACCTGTTGCTTTTTCCCATGCGAGCTCTGGCTTTCTGTAATATGACTATTTTTATAATGAACTATCAAAAATAAAACATACGGATGCATATTGCTTTACAACTATCATCACTTAATAAATATTGCTACTGCCCTAAACATTTTTGTCACTTGTGGTTAGAGAGCTTGAGTCTTGCAGGTTAACTTTATAGAATTAAGTTTTCATTAAGCACAGTGTTACCCAAAATGATCACCAACCTCATTCATAAACTTTTGTCTGAGTGACTTGGCTATAACCAAAAATTGAAACCCTCTTCCAATAATGAATATATTCATGGGACAGTGATGCAGATTCTACAGACAGTGCAGCTTTGGAGCCATACTTATGGATGACTTTCGGGGGTGTTATAAACAGCTTTGCCACTGCCAAAGGAGGCAAACATTTACAAAGAAGAGTGGACGTTTGCTATTTGCTGAATAGGGGAGACGAGGGGGAGATTGAACCAGCATTTACTACCTAACCCCATTCCTGATTATTTTCCCTTTTCTTCCTTCAATTATGTCTTAATGCTATTTCCTAAATTCTCAGAATGGGTCTCACGTTTCCTAATGAAGTACCAGATGGGTTATTTGGGGCAGTGGCAAGCAGGATTGGTGGGGTAGTCCAAACAGTCTTGTGTACTCTATGGAACTGTTTTAGGTGTGAAGTATTGATAACTATAGGAAGATAGGGAATCTAAAGTTAAAGTACCTTTTCCTGAAATAGCTGTGATTCAAGAGTTAAACTAATGAAGCAGTTGAACATATTTATTAAATGTGACATTGTCCTGGTCATTGTTGAAGGCACTTATAATCTGGGAATCTTCTTTGCCTTCGTATAATGAAGACTTGATGGGGATGTGAATATATAAATCACAGGGCAAGAGCTAAATAACAGCTTTGAAGGGAGAAAGAGAAGAAAGCATTTCATGGTTTATTGATAGTACTTTACATTTGTTTTGTGTTTTACAGTTGTCAAAACACTGCCACGTACCTCATCTTATTTGCTTCTCAAAATAACCAGGTACACAGGCTAGCTATTATTATCCTTATTAAGTAATGATAAAGAGACTAGGAGGCTTACATGAGGTCATAATTACTAAGTGTGGTACTGGGGTAAAATCAAGATCTTTAAAAAATAAACTCTAGCATTCAAACTAGAGAAAAATTTTTTAGAAATTGGAATTGAAGGTGGATCTTGAAGAAGATACACGTACCATATTTTGGAAAAATATGAAAATGAGAAAGTCTAACAATTTTCTAAACTATAGTTGAGATTTTGTTTTGCTAGATTAGAAGCTTTATGTGGAGGCCTGTTGGTAAAAATTCCCAGCAAGGTGGTTTGTGTTAGATCAGTGATTTTGGCAACAGCGGGTGACGTTTGACCATGTCTGGAGGTGTTTTTGGTGTCACAGCTGGAGGGTTGAGGGGGTGCTGCTGGCATCTAGTTGGTAGGGACAGGGATGCTCCTAAATACTGAACAATCCACAGGACAGTCCTACATAAATAATATTCTGGCCCAGAATGTCATTAGGGCTGAGGTGGTGAAATCCTGAACTAGATCGTGGAGGGCCGAAAATGTTGATTCAAGGAGTTAGAACTTAACCCTGTATGCATTAGGGAGTCACAGAATTTTTTTTTTTTCTTTTGATTTCAGGAGGGAGAGGCTGTACCCAGTGGAAGTAGGTCCGAGATGATAATCCATAAAATAGATATTATTTTCCAAGTTCTTTGACAGAAATAAAACTCCAAATTGCTACCTTATGCACACAGGAAATTACAAAATCACGTTGTGATAAGTTTTTTAGGCACTCCTTGCAGAGAAGAGGGAGGTCTTGAAAGGCACTTAAACCTTACAGGCAAATCCTTGCTAGCTGGCTTCCCTGGTGGCGCAGTGGTTGGGAATCTGCCTGCCAATGCAGGGGACACGGGTGCAAGCCCTGGTCCGGGAAGATCCCACATGCCGCGGAGCAGCTATACCCGGGCGCCACAACTACTGAACCTGCGCTCTAGAGCCCGTGAGCCACAACTACTGAAGCCCGTGCGCCTAGAGCCCGTGCTCCACAACAAAAGAAGCCACCGCAATGAGAAGCCTGCGCACCGCAACGAAGAGTAGCCCCCGCTCGCCACAACTGAAAGCCCGAGTGCAGCAACGAAGTCCCAATGCAGCCAAGTATAAAAACAAATAAATAAATAGTTATTTAAAAAAAAAAATCGTTGCTAGGTGTGTGCGATAATGAGAATTCAGCTCACAGAAAGCTAGAATTTGAGCAGCCAATGCAAATTTCTTTCACCAAAATGACTCCTGACTCCAGACGTTCCCTCTGTGACCAGCAGAGCTGAAAGGGCACAGTCCCTCTGCCGATGCCGGTAAATCACAGACATGGTTTACAGCAAGGGTGGACTGTGCTGATGAGATGGATGCTCTCCACACCATTGATGGGATGTTCCTCACGGTGATGAGATGTGAATGCTTCCAGGGGTCATGAGAATCTTGGGTTTATCTGACTCGACTGTACTCCGAGTAGCTTTACCAAGAGAGAATCACAGCCCCAGCCCTTATTTTTAACCTTCAGCTGCAGGAGATTTCAAATCTATGAGCTACATATGATGAAATTTAGAGGCTAGCTTCTGCTCCGTTCGAATTCATCTTCTGATTGCTTTCCCAGCTTTTTACTTTTCATTTATGTAATGCTAGTTTTCATTCTGTCATTGAGCTGTATGCGCTAAAAAGCTGGTTCCTCTCTTTTCTGCTGTTACGTGTATCTCTCTGTAAGACATTCTCATGTGAGAAAAATGACCCACTAACAATGTAAGGTGTCTTTTGCTTTAACGGGGTAGTGAGAAATGAAAGATAAATACCAGGTTATCATCTGATAGTGGGCTTGATACCAGGATTAATGAGTACAATGCTGTACCTAAGCAACTCTTCTTTGGGCCAGCTACCTGGGCAGAATATGATTAATGTGATGCAGACTTCTCCTAATCAAAAACCTGGATAGGCTACTGCTTGCTTTAAGCGAAAGTGCACATTTGATACAGCTGTAAACTACCTTGAGGGCCAAGAAGATATCTAATCTTATAGATTGCTTCAGAATGATTTAATCCTGGTAAAAGGTCAGTCTGCAAAAATGTTATATTGTATTTTTCAAAATCATCGGCGGAGAATGTCTATGTCCTGAGGCATATGCTTTAGCTCTTGGGCTTGGGGGTGGGTGGTCATCATCTTTTATTCATATTCTTGGTTTTCTATTGCTGCCTTTCAAGTCTGGCCAGGTTCATACTCTGGACCAATGCTTATTTGTAGGGGAATATAAACCTATTTTAAATTAGTTGCATTTACGCAGTCTTTAAGGGAAAGAATGTGACTCTTAGGAAGATATTTTAAACATTTTAGGTTGGAACTTTACTCAAGAAAACCACAAATGCAGTTGGAAAATGACTTAGGAAAGCATGGAATGTGGTGGGTGACCCATTTTGTTGGCTTATTGCATCAATTCAGAAGAAATATATTGTAAATACCAAACATTAACATGAGATAATGCAGGGCTAAACCTAAATTTAGCTATTAGAATGAGGCTGCTTCCTGAATTTTATCAATTACACTCTTTTCTTACCGAATACATAGCGGTAGTTACTTAATATTCTTTGAATGTCAATATATATTGCTGGTTGAATGTTTTTCTTAATATTTTGGCCATGACATTTCCTTCATATTCTGAATCTATGCTAATACATTTTAATACACACACCCAGCATTTTATGGTTAGGTTTAAATTTTATTTTGTGTGCTGTCTATTTTTATTTTCTAGTTCAATAAATTTGAGTTAATGGGTTAGATAAAAAGCAAATGTAACTAGTTAGAAATTTACAGGCACATACTACTTGGCAAACTCAAGAAGGGAGTTTGTACTTTGCATAGCCAGTTTTGAGAAGACTATTCCTACTTTGAATATGCTTGAGAAAGACTACAGCTTGGGGAATTCCCTGGCAGTCCAGTGGTTGAGACTCGGCACTTTCACTGTTTGGCCTGTGTTCAATCCCTGGTTGGGGAACTAATATCCCGCAAGCCGCATGGTGCAGCTGGAAAAAAACAAAAGACTACAGTTTGATTTGGAAAGTGTAGGCTTGCTATAAGGGAATCTATAACTAAAAGAAAGTAAAATATGCCTAGGAAAAGGCTTAAAAATTCTCAAGATGCCTGAAATAAGTTTGAGGATATTTGTGAAAATGTTGCTGAAGAGTCTTTTTTGAATTTTATAGTACTAGGCTTGATGAGAAAACAACAGAACTCAGGTTATGTAGTACTCAGTTCATGTTAAATAATGTATGAACAAAATTCTTTACTGGATTCCTTGACTTCTGTGAACTTTGGAAATTTTTATGCTACGTAGTACTGAAAATGGCTAAATACAATATGGTCATTTCTATGAAAAGTTAAGGCACTTGAATGTTGAATTTGAGTGCAGTCTCCAATTATAAAATATTCAACTTGCTTAATTTATGCTTACAGACCTTTCCTTAGAAGAGCACTTAGCCAAAGGAGGATATACAATGGATTTTTCCTTTTGACTTTGGTTTTGGGTTCTAAGATCTAGAATCATAGGAGAGATCAGTATACTCATAATAGGTTAGCTGGTATGGTTTAAACTATGGTAAGATGATCCAGGGCTATTAGATAATGGGTTATATCTACATGATCCTCTGCAGGTTTTGTAAGATTCATTAAATGAAGGTGTCTGGATCAAGATGGCAGAGTAGGAAGATCCTGAGCTCACCTCTTCCCAAAGACACACCCAAACTACAACTGCATATAGAACGACTGTCTCTGAGAACACCAGAAGACTAGCATAACAGATCTTCTACAACTAAGGATATAAAGAATAGGCCACATTGAGATGGGTAGGAGGGGCAGAGACACAGTCTAGTCAGAATCCATATCCCCAGTGGAAGGGATATTAACCCACAAGTGGGAGAGATAATCACAACCAGAGAGATCCCCTCAGAGGAGGGAGGGGGTCCAAGCACCTTGTTGGCCTCTCTAGCCATGGGGACCTGCACTGGGAAGAAGAGAACCCCGTAACACCAGGCTTTCAAAACCAGCAAGGCTTACATCTGGGAGAGTCGGAGGGCTGTGAGAAACTGAAACTCTATTCTTGAAGAGCTTGTGCATAAACTCACTTGTGTCGAATCCCTGCGCAGGGTAGCAGCTTGAAAAACATCTGGATCATACAAGAAGGAGATTGATTGATTTTAGGCCATGTGCTGAGAGTGGCAGGGATCTGGTGGAACTTCCTCTGGGGGTGGATGTACTGGTGGGCACCACTGTTTTTTCATTCTGCTTCCACTTGGCTCACCCAGTGCTGGCAGGAGTCATTTCTGTCACTCTTCAGCATGCTAGCTAACACTGTATAACTTGCCCGGGAATTCCCTTGAGGACTAGTCACACTCAGCCCACCTGCCCTGGCCAGCCCCTCCAAAGTAGCTCCCACCCTGCCCCACCTGGAGGGCAGCCCAGGCCAGCATCAGCACCCTCCAAAGTGGCTTCTGCTCTGGGGTCCATCCCCACATATCAGCATGCCTACAGTAGTCACAGCCAGACCTCTCAGCCAGCAAGGCTGGGGGCCAACTCCACACACCAGCATACCTGCAACAATAGTGGCCCAACCACAAAAGGAGGGTGCACACAGCCCACACAGGGGATAACCCTGGAGCACTTGGTTCTAGTGACCAAGGGATTTTGCACCACTGGGCCCCACAGGACACCTTCTACTTAAGACCTCTCTTTCAGGACTGGGAGATGTAGCTGATGTGTGTAATACATAGAAACAAACATGGATAGTTAGGCAAAATGAGGAGACAAAGGAATACCTTCAAACGAAAGAACAAGACAAAACCTCAGAAAAAGAACTAAATGAATTGGAAATAAGCAATTTACTGCATAAATAATTCAAAGAAGTAGTCATAAAGATGCTCACAGAACTCAAGAGAAGAATGAATGAACTCAGAACTTCAACAAGAGATAGAAAATATAAAAAAGAACTAATCAGAACTGAAGAATACAATAATGGAAATGAAAAATACAATAGAGGGAATCAACAGCAGATTAAAGGATTCAGAAGAATGGATCAGCAATGTGGGACAGAGTGGAAATCACCCAATTAGAGCAGCAAAAAGAAAAAAAGTAAGGATAGTTTAAAGGATGTCTGAGATAACATCAAACATACTAAAATTCACATTATATAGGGGTCCTGGAAGAAGAAGAGAGAGAGAAAGGGAGAGAAAACGTATTCGAAGAAATAATGCCTGAAGACTTCTCTAACCTGGTGAAGGAAGTAGTCATCCAAGTTAAAGCACAGATAGTCCCAAACAAGATGAACACAAAGAGACCCACATCAAGACCCATTATAATTAAAATGTCAAAAGTTAAAGAGAGAATTTTAAAAGTAGCAAGAGAAAAACTACCAGTTATGTAAAAGGAAACCCACATTAGACTATCAGTTGATTTTTCAGCAGAAACTTTACAGCCCAGAAGTGACTGGCAAGGTATATTTAGTGTATAGGAGGACAAAACTTATGACCAAGAATACTCTACCTAGTAGGTTAGCATTCAGAATTGAAGGAGGGAGAAAGGTTTTCCCAGACAAGCAAAAACTAAAGGAATTTATCACCACTAAATTGGCCTTACAAGAAATGTTAAGGGGACTTCTTTAAACGTAAAAGGCCATAACCAGAAACAAGAAAATTATGAAAGAAAAAAATCTCACTGGCAATGACAAACATATAGTAAAGGTAGTGGGTCAGCCAAAAAGATAGCAAGTGTGAAGGTCAAAAGACGAAGGTAGTAAAATCATCCATATCTACCATAATTAGTTAAGAGATATGCAAAATAAAATGATGTTAAATGGCAGCAAAAACAACATGGGGAGGCAGTAAAAAGGTAGTGCTCTTAGAATGCAGTCAAACTTAAGTGACTATCAACTTAAAATAGACTGCTGAATACCCAGGTTGTTATATAAGAACCTCGTGGTAAATACAAACCAAAAACCAATAATGGATACACAAAAGTAAAGAGAAAGGAAAACAAACATAACATGAAAGAAAGTCATCAAATCACAAGAGCAAAAGAAGAAGAAGGGAACAGAGAACAACAACAAAACAACCAAAAAACAATCAACAAAGTGGCATTAAGTACATATCTATCAATGATTACTTTAAATATAAATGGAATAAATGCTGCAATCAAAAGACATAAGGTTGTGGAATGGAAACAAAAACCAGACCCAGATATGTGCTGCCTACAAGAGACTCACTTGAGATCTAAAGACAAATACGACAAAAAGTGAGGGTGTAGAAAAAGATATTCCATGCAAATGCAAATGAAAAGAAAGCTGGGGTAACAATACTTATATTAGTCAAAAGAGACTTTAAGACAAAAACTATAACAAGAGACAAGGGCATTACATAATGATAAAACAGTCAGTCCAACAAGAAGATACAACACTTGTAAATAAATATGCAACCAACATAGAAGCACCTAAACACATAAAGCAGATATTAACAGACACAAAGGGAGAAATTGATAGTAATAATAGTAGGGGACTTTAACACCCCACTTACGTCAGTGGATGGATCATCCAGACAGAAAATCAGCAAGGAAACATTGACCTTAAATGACACATTAGACCAGATGAACTTATACAGAAGATTCCATCCCCAAACAGCAGAATACACATTCGTTTAAATTTCACATTCTCTGGGATCATGTTAGGCTTTGAAACAAGTGTCAATAAAATAGAGATTAAAAAAAAAATAGAAAAAATCAATAAAACCAAGAGCTGGCTCTTTGAAAGGGTAAGCAAAATTGACAAACCTCCGGCCAGGCTCACTGAGAAGAAAAATGAGAGGACCCAAATAAACAAAATAAGAAACGAAAGAGGAGAGGTAACAACTGATACTGCAGAAATACAAAAAAACATAAGAGAATGCTATGAACAATTTTATGCCAACAGACTGGACAACCTAGAAGAAATGGACAAGTTTCTAGAAACATACAGCCCACCAAAACTGAATCAAGAAGAAATAGATAATTTGAAGAGACCGATCACTAAAAGTGAAATAAAATCTGTAATTAAAAATACTCCCTGCAAACAAAAGTCCAGGACCAGATGACTTCACTAGGGAATTCTATCAAACATAAAAAGAACTTATACTGATCCTTCTCAGACTCTTCCAAAAGACTGAAGAGGAACACTCCCAAAGTCATTCTATTGAAGCCACCATCACCCTGTTACCCAAACCAGACAAAGATAATACCAAAAAAGAAAATTACAGGCCAATATCTTTGATGAATGTAGATACAAAAATTTTCAACAAAATATTATCAAACTGAATCCAACAGCATATAAAAAGGATCATACACTACAATCAAGTTGGATTCATCCCAGGGTCCCAAGGATGGTTCAACATACAGAAATTGGTGTGATACACCACATCAACAAAAGAAAAGACAAAAACCACATGATCATCTCAATAGATGGAGAAAAAGCATTTGATAAAATTCAACATCTGTTCATGATAACGCTTATGAAAGTGGGTACAGAGAGAACATATCTCAACATAATAAAAGCTATTTATGACAGTCTCACAGTCAACATAATACTCAATGGTGAAAAGCTGAAAGCCTTCCTGCTAAAATCTGGAACGAGACAAGGATGCCTACTCTCACTTCTTCTATTCAACATAGTACTGGAAGCCTTAACCACAGCAATCAGACAAGAAAAAGAAATCAAAGTATCCAAACTGGAAGAGAAGAGTGAAAATTGTCATTATATGCAGATGACTTGATACTATATACAGAAAAGCCCTAAAGAATCTGTCAAAAAATTATTAGAACTAATAGATGAATTCAGTAAAGTCACAGGATACAAAGTCAATATACAGAAATACGTTGTATTTCTATACACTAATAACAAACTATCAGAAAGAGAATTTAAGAAAACAATCCCATTTATAATCGCATCAAAAAGAATAAAATACTTGGAATAAATTGAACCAAGGAGGCGAAAAACCTGTACTGAGAAAACTATAAGACATTGGTGAAAGAAACTTAAGATACCACAAATAAATGGAAAGATGCATTCATGAATTGAAAAAATTAATATTGTTAAAATGTCCATACTAGCCAAAGCAGTCTACAGATTCAATGCAATCCTATCAAAGAACAAGGGAATTTTTCACAGAACTGGAAAAATCCTGAAATTTGTGTGGAACCAACAAAGACCCTGAATAGCCAAAACAATCTTAAGAAAGAAGAACAAAGCTAGAAGTGTCATGTTCCCTGATTTCAGATTATATTACAAAGCTATAATAATCAAAATTATATGGTACTGGCACAAAAACAAAAAAGATAAGTGGAACAGAATAGAGAGCCCAGAAATAAACCCATGCTTATATGGTCAATTAATTTATGAGCCAAGGAGCCAAGAATATACAGTGGAGAAAAGACAATCTCTTCAATAAATGGTGTTGGCAAAACAATCACTTTCTCACACCACATACAAAAATAAACTCAAAATCAATTAAAGACTTAAATGTAAGACCTGAAACCATAAAACTCCTAGAAGAAAATATAGGCAGTATGCTCTTTGACATTGGTCTTACTATTTGTTTTTTTGATCTGTATCCTCAGGCAAGGGTAACAGAAGCAAAAATAAACAAATGCGACTGCATCAAACTAAAAAGCTTTTTGCACAGTGAAGGAAACCATCAGGAAGATGGAAGGACACCCTACTGAATGGGAAAAGATATTTGCAAATGATACGTCTTATAAGAGGTTAATATTCAAAATATATAAAGAGCACACACAACTTAATATCAAAAAAAAACTAATTAAAAAATGGACAAAGGACCTGAATAAACATTTTTCCAAGGAAGACATGCAGATGGCCAACAGATACATGAAAAGATGCTTAACACCACTAATCATCAGGGAAATGCAAATCAAATTCATGAGATATCACCACACATCTGTTAGAATGGCTATTATTGAAAAGACAAATAAGTGTTGGTGAGGATATGGCGAAAAGGGAACCCTCCTGCACTGTTGGTGGGGATGCAAATTAGTACAGCCACTATGGCAAACAGTATGGAGGTTCCTCAAAAAATTAAAAATAGAACTACCATATGATCCAGGAATTCCACTGGTGGGTATTTATCCAATGAAAATGAAAATACTCATTCAAAAAGATATATGCGTCCCTATGTTCATTGTAGCATTATTTACAATAGCCAAGATATGGAAGCAACCTGTATTTACTGATAGATGAATGGATAAAGAAGATGTGGTGTGTACACACACACACCACAGGAATATTACTTAGCTATAAAAAATGCAATTTTTCCACTTGTAACAACGTGATGGACCTAGAGTATATTACGTTTAGTGAAATAAGTCAGAGAAAAACAAATACCATATGATTTCACTTATATGTGGAATGAAAAAACAAGACAGAAACAGTAACAGAAACAAAGCATGAACTAGTGGTATTGGGGGGGGTGTTGGGTGAAATAGGTGAAGTAGATTAAGAGGTACAAGCTGCCAGTTATAAAATAAATCATGGGGATGTAATGTACAGCATAGGCAATATGGTCAATAATGTTGCAGTAACTTTGTATGGTGACAGGTGGTTACTAGGCCTATTGTAGTGGTCAAAATTATATAACTTGAATCACTTTGTTGTACACCTGAAACTAATTTGATATTGTATGTCAACTCTGGTTCAGTTAAATGAAAACAAAATTTTAGGTAATTCATACCCGTTGAGACAAGATAACTTATTTATATATTAAAGTCCAAATTATTGTCATATCTGATTTAAATAACATTCCATCTTCCATAAATAAGTCTTTCATATGTAATCACTTGATAAATCAATATTTGAATGTTTGCTAAAATGTCAGTTTGAATGACAGTCTTTGCCCTTAGACTAGCTTGGTTTATCTGTGACACATACTCAGTGCTTTCCACTGAGATTTATTTCCTCCCTGTGTATTCAGTTTTGTAAACCTCCCTGTGTATTCAGTTTTGTGTAAAAGAATCGTGATGTTAAAATTCCTGCTGATGGTGATACCACAAATAATAGAAAAGTAGAACTTTGACCATGAGGAATACAAATAATTGTTTATATAAATTTCAGTGTACTCTCTGCCAGCATGTAGTAGATACTAAATTTAAAAAATATTTTGGTATATTTAAATTTCACTTTACTACAGCCAGGTTTAGTCATCCCTGTTGCCTTTTTCTGTTTTTAACTTCACTTAGCCCATACTTAATAATGCTTCTCTCTCTGTAGCCAACCACCAACTGAATTTGGCCAACATCACTTTTTCAAAGTGATGGCTGTATTAGTTTTCTATTGCTGCCATAAAAAATTACAAGAGATTTAGTAATTAAAACAATGTCCTTTTATTATCTTACAGTTTTGTGGGTCAGAAATCCAGGGTACAGTGTGACCCAGCTGGGTTATTTGCTTAGAATCTCACAAGGCTGATATCAGGATGTTAGTTGGGCTGTGTTTCTTCCTGGGGATGGATTCATTTCCAAGCTCATTCTTGCTCATAGGTGAGTCCAGTTTCTTGCAGCTGTAGGACAGAGGCCACCCTTTCTTTGCTGGCTGTTGGCCAGGGGCCAGTGCTTGCTGCCAGAATCTGTCTGTATTCCTTCACATGCTTTCCGCTTTCTGCTTTCCTAGTGTCTCCTCCTCTCCACCCTCAGCAGCAATGGATCATGTCCCTCTCACACTTCACGTTTCTCTGACACCAGGGAGAGAAAGTTCTCTGCTTTTAAGAACTTGTATGAGTAGTTTTGGTTAACTTGGAAAATTCAGACTAAAGCCCCTGTTTTAAAGTTTGCAACCTTAATCACATCTGCAAAATCACCCTTGCCATGTAATGTATTCACAGGTTCCAGGGATTAGGATGTGGACATCTTTTGAGTGCCATTCTGCCTAGTAAAATGGCAGTAAAAACAGCGAGCTCTCCCACGTCCTCTTTAGTCTTCCCCACTAGCCAGTTGGTGACCTTGATCTTTCTGTTTGCTCGTTGGATATGTTGGACCATGAAATCTTAAAAAAAAAGTCCCATCTGGATGTTTATACAGCGAGCACTTGAACCTTTCTCACTTTCCTTCTTGTTCTCTTTAATCTTTTCTCCTTCATGTCATTTAATTTTTGCTCAGATATTTTCATTTTTTCTATTTGTTTTCACTTTTTTTTTCTCTTTTTGCTGCCATGTTTGTATGCAACTCAAGTGGCATGATTGGAAACATTTTTTTCACATCTCATTTAATTGTAATACCTAGCCTGAACTGATGTGAGGCTATTATTTATGGTTAATGTATGTTGTATGTTTCACTACAGAATATTAATGTTTGAGGATAGCGTGATACTCTAACCCCCCAGAAAGAGTTGTGTAACATATGGAATATCACCATATTACTTTCCTAAAATCTGAAAAATTTTGAGTTCCGTATCAGTCTGACCTCAGTTGTTTGGAAAAGACAGCTTCCTGAGTGCTGCAGTCTTGCATTCCTATGGTAGGCCGGATGATTTTATGACCTTTTTTTTCTCTTTTTATGGTGATAGGTGTCAAATATTTGTTGAAAATTAAAATGAGTCATATTTAACTGATTCGTTTAAAGTACTTTTGAAAATTGCCCACCCATTGTGCTAATAACACACATCACTTTTGAGAATTGATGTCACAGAGCTAGGTCAGAAAAATATAGTCTCCAAGAATGTGTTGCCCAAACTATTGAGAAGCAAAATGTGCATGAACCACGGAGAGAGGAGGTGTCTTTCTTTCAGGGATATGCTTGGTTTTCAGTTAACAAAAAAATTCCGGGCATTGTTCCAGAATTTAAATTTACAGTGTTGATAGCAGCACATGAATTTGAAAGTTGGGAGACTATGCTAATTGTAGTGGATTCCCATTAAGATGCACTGGACATCAGCTATGCTAGATACAAATTATGATGGGAAAATTTACTGTATATATCTAGAAGCCTTGCTAATTTACTAATTTGTTTAATTTGTGATGCTAAAAATAATGCTTTTCTTGAGCTTTTTCTTTTATCTCGGATATAGCTCCTGTTAACACTTCATCTGGTTAATTTCTTCACTTGATTTTTAAAAGGCGAAAGAAAGCTTATTCAAAAACAAACCTATGGCAGACTTTTTTTTTTAAATGTTGAGCCTTCTTTTAATTTATTTATTTTTATTTTTGTCTGTGTTGGGTCTTTGTTTCTGTGCAAGGGCTTTCTCTAGTTGTGGCAAGCGGGGGCCACCCTTCATCGCGGTGCGCGGGTCTCTCACTGTTGTGGCCTCTCTTGTTGCGGAGCACAGGCTCCAGACACGCAGGCTCAGTAGTTGTGGCTCACGGGCCTAGTTGCTCCACGGCACGTGGGATCCTCCCAGACCAGGGCTCGAACCCATGTTCCGTGCATTAGCAGGCAGATTCTCAACCACTGCGCCACCAGGGAAGCCCAATGGCAGACTTTTAAATGTTAATTTACAGAAATGTAACAGTTTATTTTTTGGCAGTGTTACACAATTAATATTTAAACTAAGAATCTCATATATTGGAGCTGTGCATGTGTTGACATAGAGTTAAATACCTCCAGAATAAGGGACAACCTATATATAAGAAGTCCCTGTCCCCACCCCATCCCTTCTGGAGTTTTACCAAATAAACTCCAGGTTAGTTATGTTAGCAATAAGCCCCAGGCTCTTATATTTCTATCAGGAGTTATTAGGATCTGGCCCAGATTATGTTGCTTGGGTACCCTGAGGTGTATGCTAAGAGGATGAAAGTGGACTATGAACTTGTAGCTGTTTTTTATTTGTGCTTCTCCATGATTGCAGTTTTTTGCCTGTGGTACTCCCCAAAGTACCAAAGGGGGGTGGGAGTGGTGTGGTTGCTGCCGTTGTTGCTGTTTTCACTGTTTTTTCCCCATAACTCCCATTGTCTGAATTCTGAACTGAAATAACCTTATTTAGATATCCAAGTACTCATTTAAATTGAAATATATCTACTGTGGCAAATTATTATTGCTTAAAATATGGCTAATTCAGGTGTAGAGAACGGACTTCAGGACATGGGGAGGGGGAAGGGTAAGCTGGGACGAAGTGAGAGAGTGGCATGGATATATATACACTACCAAATGTAAAACAGATAGCAAGTGGGAAGAAGCCACATAGCACAGGGAGATCAGCTTGGTGATTTGTGTCCACCTAGAGGGGTGGGATAGGGAGGGTGGGAGGGAGGCGCAAGAGGGAGGGGATATGGGATATAAGTATATGTATAGCTGATTCACTTTGTTATAAAGCAGAAACTAACACACCATTGTAAAGCAATTATACTCCAATAAAGACGTTAAAAAAAAAAAGTATGTGGTGTGGGCATCAAGAATATTACAATAAAATATAGGACAGAAGTAAAATATACTTATTTGAACACACACATGCAAAAATATGGCTAATTCAATTTTATCATAAAGTTCTATAATAGCATTGCAAATAATTTGGTATTCTGACTTTCCTTTTCTTGGCTGATTTTTCTCTTTTATAAGTAAATAGAACATAAAATGAAGAAATATTTCTTTCTACTTGTTCAGCACATATTCACTTCTTCTGGGTGTGGAGCACTTATGGGAATGGAAATTATACTGTTTTCTTAGCCATTATGAATTTATTACCGATGAGTATTTCAAAGTCATTTGAATCAAAATTATTTAATTCTCTTAAAACCATTTATCTTTTTTTACATTCTGCTGTTTGTTAAAGCTTAAGTTGATCACCTAATGATAAAAGAAGCACTTCCTTGTTTTTGTCCAAAAAACTTTATCTTTTAAGCCTCACAATGTGTGTGTGGGGTTGGCAGAAATTATAGTTCTGGAGTTCTGTAATTTTATTAGTATTAAGCTGACCAGATAATTTAAAACATATTTTCATGTAACACTGTTACACTTTGGTCATATTCTTCTTTAGCCTTTGGGAATAAGGAATACTCCCTTTAGCAGTGGTTCTCAGAGTTTGGTCTGAGGAACGCTGGAGGTTCCCCAAAGTTTTCAAGGGCCCACAGAGTGGACCAACTCTTTTTCAACTACAGGTCTGTGTGAAGTCAGATTATCTTTATATATTTCAGCCAAAACAATATGGCTCAGTAGAATCCAGTGGGCTTTTATTTAAGCCAGATAGTAAAGAGTTTTACAAAAAAGTAGAATAATGCCACTCTTCTCACTAATTATTTTTGTTTTAGAAAATAGTTATTTTTCACAAAAGGTACATAAGTATGTTTTAACATGCAGTTGGCACAGTATTGTTATTTAAGATGCATTAACAAATATTTAAATGTTTCTCAATTTTAATTCTTAATAGGTAAGTGTGGTTAGATCCATCCCATATAAATAAAAGATCACTATGGTCCTCAGTAATTTTTAAGGGTTTTCAGGGGTTCTGAAACCCCCAAATTTGAGAAGATCTGCCTTATACACATTTCATAAGGCTTTCTAAACTTGTATTCCCTTGAAATCTCTTCTTTGAGTTCTAGCGTCTGGGTATGCAAGGTTTATCACTATTTTCTGATACTTCTGTTTAGTTTTCTGATCTAAAAAAAGATCAGAAAAGCAACACTCTTGTTTTCTTATACCTTTCCAGGGATATTTGACTGGTTTAGGGAGTGGTGGTCTGGAGTGGGGAGGTTGCAGCAGATTACTGGGCCTGCAACTCTTGAAGTCATCAATGAGTAAAGGAAGGAGAATGACGAACAGCTACATATTCACTGCTCACCTTTACCAAAATTCAACATTTTGTTATATTTGCTCTCTTCGACCTTCCTACCTCCTCCTTTTTATAAGAACTCTTATGATTATATTGGGCCCACCTGGGTAGTCCCCTCAGATCTGCAAAATCCCTCATGCCATGTAATGTAACATGCAGGTTTCAGGAATTAAAAGGTAGACATCTTTGGAGAGGCCATTATTTTGCCTTACTATGGGTATACATATCTTTAACTTTACTAGGTGTTAACACATCATTCTCCAAAGCTGTTTTACCAAGTCTTTCTTCCGCTAGCCATGCAAGAATTGGTTAGCTTCCTTGTCAACACCCGATGTTATCAGACTTTTATATCCAGAGTAGTAAAAATATTAAAGGTTTTGTGCTTTTCCCTACTGTTAGTAAAGTTGATCATCTTTTCATTTCTATATTGCCCTTTTGCATAATCATTCTCTGATTACATTGTAAGAACCACTGTACAAGTAAAACTTGGATTATTTTGGCTAAGAATATTTGCTCACATTTCTTCCCACTCCCATAGCTTTGTGCCGTCTTCTTGCAGTTTATTTCTGTGATTAGCATTTTGCTAGCCAGAAATACTTAGTATTGTCCGCAAACTGAAAGACATTTATCAAGATGTAAAATAAAACCATTCTCAGACTTACTAATAACTGAAATTAATCCAGAGACTTACCAGAAAACTACTTGTATATAATGCTCTTCTTTGTAAGTGTATCCTTGGAGATTTAAAATGTATATGTACTCATTATGGTACACATGATTATAGCAAGGATATTGTTGCCTGTTGGTTGTTCTCAACAGAAACTCTGAGCTGCCTGGTTTCAGTGCTGTCTGTATCTTTTCTAGCCTGGGCACTTCTTACAGTTTCTGACCTGATTTCCCCTCCTTCAGTGTCTGCTCAGTCTCTATTCAGTCCTTGATCCAGACTCATCTCTCCAATGCATAACTTGAGGAAAATTTCCCTGCAGATTTCATAACCATTCTTCGTTCACGGACCCCTTTTAGAATTTAAAAACAGTTATAGATCCTTTTCCAGTGGGTATTTGTAAACACGCGTGTGCGCGTGTGCACACACACACACACACACACACAGAGTAATTATAGTCCCAGAGTGTTCATTGACCACATCTATGGTCTATGTCTTCCGAATTAAAACATCTGACTTTCAGGATAAAGATGAAACCGATTAGCCCACACATCAAATCATGATGCCCTTTATGATCTGATCCCTACGTACCTGCTTCTCCAGATTAATTTCCTACTACTGTATCCTGTATAAACATTCCACTACTTGAAAATTTTCAAACATTCTGTGCTCTTATCAGTTGAAGCCAAATCTGAAAATCTGGCTATAGCATCCTGATATCTATTTCTGGATGTCTGATAACCATATTAATAGGTAGAAGACTGCTCATGCCTTCCTTTGCCAAATGCTTTAGATGGCTTTCAGTGATTGTTTTTTAGTGTTTTCTCCTTCTTTGCTCTTAGTGGTTATTTATCAGTGCATCAGCTTTGAATAACTTTCATGCCAGCAGCCCTGGACAAGGAAAACCCCGTTTCTTCCATACCATGTAAAGACTTCGGGATAATTATCTGCTGATTATTGTCGTTTTTGTTTTTGTTTTTTTTAATCTCGTTTCTTGATTCTGTGCAGTGTTCCACAAGTCATAGCTTTTTGGGTGTCTGACAGTGGGAAAGGTGAGAGCCAGTATAGTGCAGTGGTTATGAAGATGGGTACTTAAGCCAGATGGACTGTATCAGTCAGCAACCCTAGAGTTGCACGTTTTGGAAAATACATTGGAGAGTGACTTAATTAAGGGTGTTTTTCTGACTCATGTAATCAAAAGTCCAGCAATATGTTTTCTTCAGTTGTGGTTTGATCTCAGCTCCAGCATCATTTATCTGTGATTATCTTGGCTGTGTCATTCTTTTCGAGTTGTCTTTTCTTCAGAATACTGTCTCTCATAGGAAAATAGCTGCCCTAATTCTAGGCCTCATACCCTATGTCAAACCATCCAAAAGTGCAGAGTATACTCTTTCTAAACCCTAGAACTGGAGCTTTAGAATTTACTTTATTTGGAACAACTTAGACTACATGCCAACCCCTGTGGCTAAGGAAAACTCATGTACTAATTGGCATATAGCGGGGCTAGTGCTCATCAGTAAAAACACTTGTCTTTGAATAAATAAATAAATTTAGCACATTAAAAAATGAGTATCTGGGCTTCCCTGGTGGTGCAGTGGTCGAGAGTCCACCTGCCGATGCAGGGGACGCGGGTTCGTGCCCCGGTCCGGGAGGATCCCACATGCTGCAGGCTGGGCCTGTGAGCCATGGCCGCTGAGCCTGCGCGTCTGGAGCCTGTGCTCCGCAACGGGAGAGGCCGCGGCAGTGAGAGGCCCGTGTACCACAAAAAAAAAAAGTATCTGGAGGACAAGAATATTTGAGATCAATCCCAGGGGCATAGATTCCCCTTACATACATCATGCCTGGATTCATACTACTTAGATACAGCTTGATTGATTAAAAAAGAACTAACTGAATGGTTTAAGATCCCACACTTAACTAGGCAGAACCTCATCTGAAAAATGCCTGCCTCTGAGGTTATGAATGTCGAGAAATGAGGAGAGTCTGAGATTTTACTCTACTTGCAAGCTGATACAACTTATGTTTGCTGGCAGACCCAAGGCTTCTGATTCAGATATAAAGGATTTTGTTACTCATAGCAATAGCAGTAGCTGGAGTATTAGCATTCACACTAATTCCCTGAGCCTCTATCCCCGTGGACAATTCGAAGAGGGCCTGACAATGCCTGCACATGCAGTGGGTTGCATTACAGAAAAGGAACACATCAACCACGATTAGGGGAACTGAATTTTTTCAGTGTCCTCTAAGCAAATCTGCCTGACCTTTGCCTTGGACAGAGTCATTGTCTTTATTATACTGGACAGTAAATAAATCTGTACTTTGCTTCAGAGAGAGATACAGTTTCTGTCTTCCAAAACTGTTTTCTACACAAACATCCTTGAAAAGATAGTCCAGAACAAAGGCTGATTGTGCTTCTGCTTGTCAGATAACGTGTGCATGTGAGACCCCATAGAAAATTGTCTTCAGTAATCACCTTCTTTCCTTTCTACTCCATCTTGGCTTCCAGAGGATTTTGCCATGAGTATGTCACTCCACTGGCCATTCTAATTAATCTGACCAACAGAAGCTGCATCAAATCTGTTTAATTTATCTCATGGAGTATTTAATTAAGACTACTGTCGGGCTTCACTGGTGGCACAGTGGTTAAGAATACGCCTGCCAATGCAGGGGACACAGGTTCGTGCCCTGGTCCGGGAAGATCACACATGCTGCGGAGCAACTAAGCCCGTGCGCCACAGCTACTGAGCTAGCGCTCTAGAGCCCGTGTGCCACAACTACTGAGCCCACGTGCCACAACTACTGAAGCCGGCACGCCTAGAGCCCGTGCTCCGCAACAAGAGAGGTCACTGCAGTGAGGAGCCCGCGCACCGCAACGAAGAGTAGCCCTCGCTCGCTGCAACTAGAGAAAGCCGGCGTGCAGCAACGAAGACCCAATGCAGCCAAAAATAAATAAATAAGTAAATTTATTTTAAAAAAATAAGACTGCTATCGACCGTATTCCAAGCAGCATGATGAGGCCAAACTCATCCTCCAGGGTTCCAGCTGTGCAACTCCAGGGTCCCAAACTAGCTAACTGAACAAATCCCATATAATATCAGGGCCAATCTTAGAAAACCTGGTGCTTTCTCCTTAGGTTTGTGTATTGATCTTTCCACTTGGACTAAGGCATTAATCCAGGCATAACAGGGTATATTAGTGATTGTATATACTCTGCCTTGGCCCAGAATTAGTTAAGTCTAGTGTATTTCTGTCATCCATAATAGCCTTGGCCAGTGAGGTGAGGCTGACCTGAATGCCTTCCAGGGCGTAGGTGGTATCACTGATCCCTTCAGCTAAGTCACCTTTTCTAATTAGATGGCTCCTGTTGTAGGGAAAACTGCACACAGGGTGTGTATAAATAACAAGTCATTTATGCCTCTGGGAAGCTCACCCAAGTAATGAGGGTAACCTCCTTTTATATAGGTTTCTGCAGTTTTCTGAGAGCTACGTGATCTAGTGGTAGTACTTCTAGAAGCAGTGGTAGGGTTCCTTAAAACCTTCTGTGACTTCTCATTCTTAACAGAACCTATGAGTCCGTATGTGATCTGGCCTTTGCCCACCTTACAGCTTTATCTTGTCCTAGCCTTCCCCTCACTCTTTGCATTCTTTAACCCCCTTCTGTTTACCACGCTCTCTCTTCCCACATAGTCCTTGCACAAGCTGGGCCCTCAATATAAAATGTGTTTCCCGCCAATCTCAGCCTAATTAATTTCTGTTTACCCTTTGTTGTCTCTATCCTCTCCTATCCTTATTATCCTATTATACCATATCTTGTACTTCTGAGGCGTTAGGTACTGCTTCATAGCACTTGTCATAATTGTAGTTTACACTTATTAGAGTTTCGTTAGTGTCTAGTCATTGCTAAACTATGCTCTGTGATGGCTGGGAATGCATGTGTTTTTTACTTACCTTTATATTCCTGCCTCTTCCTAGCACAGTCTGTGGGGTAGTCAGAGATTCAGTAGATATTTACGAAATGAATGAATTTTGTAGTGTATTTAAAATGAAGAGTTCAGAAAGGATATTAGTGTCAAGCCCTTGGGCAGTCCTCAGAGACCTCTCACTGTAGTTGGCTGTAGCTTGATTGACCGGGAAAGGAGACTGAGCACAGGATGGTGTAATCGGCAAAGGAGGCAGCCAGTAGGATGGACCAAAGAGACTTTTGAAGCATTCAAGAAGACACACCTGGAGGCTAAAGAATGTGGCGTTTGCTTCCATGAAATCAGCAGCAGTCCACCAAATGGGCAGGCAACAATTAATCAAGAGGTGACTTAATCTGTAACTAAACCCCAGGCTGCTTAGAAGGCTTAATAGAGAAGTCCTTCGAAGAGCCAGGGTGTAAGAACTGATGTCAGGTGATTCTGTTCCTCAGCTGGTTCCTCCAGGGGTTCAGGGTTGGGAAGGCCTCGGGGTAATGCCTGGGAATTGGGGATGTACAGTCAAATGAAGAATAGTGACAGTGTTCACATGAAGCTGCCATTCCAAATTTACCTGGAAGTTTTAAAATTTCATTTGTGCTTTTATTATTATTATTTTTATTAAGGTGGTTCCTTATTATTTATTAGGGTAGTGGAAACACTCAGTGTTTACTTTCAGTCATTTCCCCACTTGACTGTAAGCTGCTCAGTCAGGAGCCCTACTTATTCTCTGTGTCCCAGTTCCGTAGCACAGTGCCTGGGAGGTACTGAGTAGTGACTCCGTGAAGTTTTGTTCCGTGAGCTCCGGAGAGAGGCTGCTAGTTTCAACCAAGCTCTGCCTCCTCTTGCTGTATAACTTTGGGCATTGACTGAATCTCCCCTACCTTCAGTATATCCACACAAGGCTCATCCATTCTCTTGAGAACTATGCCATAATGGATAGGAAACACATAGGAAGTGCCTGGCACGTATTTAGTCCTCAGTGAATACTAGCTTTTAGTTTTAGATATATAACTTCACATCCTCCCTACATTTTGATAGAGTTTGGGAATCTCAGAATCATTTGGAACGTTAACGGCAGTTAGTGCAAATAATTAGTGGTAATTGCAAGTCAAGAGGCTCACCTGGGTTGTTCTTTTTCAAGTGGTGACTTAAGGATCCAGAATCCTTCTCTTGTGGTTCTGTCTGTGCCCTAGAGCATCCTTAGAATTCTAACTGGAATTCCAGCCCTCCCCCCACCTCCCACCCCCATCCAGCTGGGCAGTGAGTGGAGAGGGTATATAGGATCATGTTGGCAGATTTAAGGGCCTAATTCTAGCAGTGATAGAATTCCCTTCTGCTGCTGTTCTCTTGGCCAGAATTCAGTCACATAGCCCCACCTAGATTGCTAGAGGACTGGAAAACATCTTCCTAGGAAATGGTACGAAGGACTCATTATATTTCTCTTGCCACAGATTTCATTAATAATTACCAAATATCCATGAGCAGCTTGAAATAATATCATTGTCATTGCATTTAATCCAGTTTTCTTAATGTTGTTGTTATTTTCATTACGCTTGTTTTCACAGATTGCCTTGTATGGCCATGTCCTGCCTGTGAGTAAATTCATTTTGACAGCTGGAAGAACAGTAGGAAGGCTGGCAAAAACAAGGGACCTGCCTCCAGACAGGCACCATGAAACTGTTGAAGCTGTTTTATGTCTTAGAAACCATAAGAACTGCAGATATATTTCTTTATGAAATCCATTGACTTCTCATTAAACTCTCCTTTGATTTAATTGTAGGTTTAAACAGTTCCCAGTTTAGGCATTACCAAGCTCCAACAGCTTCATATTTGACTTTGAGATTCTAGTTATCTAAAGCTTTGTCTAGTAGGTTACATATGGTACGTCTTACCTGTTTGTTGTATGATGAGCTTTTAGCAGTTATTTCTCAAGAGGCTTGTGCTCCAGAGGTCAGATATTATCTCTATTCTTACACTAAGGCAGTTGACCATGTCGGTTTGACATCCGCTGGTTCTTTGGCATGATTTTAAGTCATTCTTTATTCTCTATATTCTTAATTCATTTGATGAAGAGGGTTTTGGATTCCCCAGGCTAAGAAACAAAAGTGGCTGAGTGTCCTCCTTATTGCTTTTAGACCTGAGGGATTATCAGATGCATTACAACTCCATTAGGCTCAAGGCAATTTAATGACTTGCACATTCCAAATCATAAGAACATATAAAACAACTAGGACAGTAACAGTGTAAGTAGGACATTTCCTTGCTAAACACTGAGGAGTAGCAGCGTTAGACTGAGCCGTAATGGAGCTAAACTCTACTCCTACACCTTGACCTTGGCAATCACTTAAGACTCTGAAAACATTTGTAGTGATTGGCCAGTTTACCTTTGAGTCTTACCAAGCGCTTTTCTTGTATCTCATCAAAAGTATATGCGAAATGTTGATGGTTAGTTACATGTGCAGAAACAGATGTGGGTCATGAGGTTATGTTAATACTGCCACCTCTTGGGGACGTGTGCTGTTGTTAATACTAGCCCCTGTTGCAGGGCGTCTGGTCTGGGAGCCAGAGGCACAAGACTTGGGTGCAGGCCTTAAGTTTTCTCCTCCTTACTTTTGGAGAGCTGTAAATCTAGATCGTAAAACTGCAGTATGCCTGCTGGGTGATCTTGTATAAGGATTCATGATATTAGGATTAAAAGCTCATGTCATGGAATACATTTCCCTTTAAGCCATATTCTTTCATGTTATCTGTGTCAAGAACTCCTGAAAAAGGGCTAAAGTTGGGGCTTCCCTGGTGGCGCAGTGGTTGAGAGTCCGCCTGCCGATGCAGGGGACACGGGTTCGTGCCCCAGTCCAGGAAGATCCCACATGCCGTGGAGCGGCTGGGCCCGTGAGCCATGGCCGCTGAGCCTGCGCGTCCGGAGCCTGTGCCCCGCAGCGGGAGAGGCCACAATAGTGAGAGGCCGCGTACCACAAAAAAAAAAAAAAAAAAAAAAAGGCTAAAGTTCAAGTCCAAGTATTGTAACTTTTTTATCCGTGGTTTCCAAGTGGCTCTTTATTCGGCTTTAATGACCACATCTAGGAGCTGTTTCAACAGACTCTGTGTAACTAATACTGTCTTAAAGGGATTTGTTGATCAGCATGAAACTTTTACCCTCCAGTAAGATATCAAGGGCATATTTTTGTCAGTGGGACCTTTATGGACCTTGGCTGGAACCTGAGGATTCAGAAGGAAGGGTAATGTTGTTTTTCTTTGATTTATTTATTTTTTCTCTACGGTTGTATTTTCATGTTTTACGTGTGCTTAGCAGCTCTGTGCACAGTTTTATTGACTTCTAAACTAAGCAAATAAAACAAACTCTGGTGGTATAAAGTGCTAAGTGAGCGAGCCGCGGGGAGCACATTATACTGAGGCTCTTCACTCACTCAGCTCTGGCTGCCAGTTTGCTTTCAAGTGCAGTTCAGGAAGCTGGTTATGGTCGATCGAGCCCTAAGTAATCTAGGGCCTTTTTCACCTTAGAAATTAGCTCCTTCTTTTTACACCATCCCCACAATTAATCATGGCCCATCATTCTCATGTCTTATGGAGGAAGTTCTGCAAATACATTATTCGATGGACTCTTCCTACAACATTGTCCCCCTTGTTATAACGAGCGGCAGTGTAGACGAGTGGTTAGGAGCTGGACTTTTTTGAGAAGTGGGGTTTAAAATTCAGTTTTACTACATGATAGCTGTGGGATGTTAGTCAACATACTACAACCAGTGGTATTGTTAATAAGCACAAACACAGAACACAAGTATATGTCAGGTAGCCTTGCAAGTTTTAACAAATATTAATTCTTTCACTTATCATTCCCAACCCTGCCCTGCAGGTGTAACTGTTTTCCCTATTTTGAAGGTGAGGAAACTGAGAAAAAATACTGAATATTAAAGTCCTCCCATTTAAATGTTAATCTTACCTAAGAACACCCTCAGAGAAACACCCAGAATAATATTGGACCAAATACCTGGATACCAGGTGGCCCAGTCAAGTTGACACTTGAAATTAACCATCACAATATCATAATTCATATGATAAATATATTTTCCCATGAAGTACAAGCTTCTTAGGAGAGTGATCATGTCTAATTTGTTTATTTTTTTTTTAAATAGGTCTTTACTGGAGTATAATTGCTTCACAATACCGTGTTAGTTTCTGTTGCACAACAAAGCAAATCAGCCATATGCATACACATGTCCCCGTATCCCCTCCCTCTTGAGCCTCCCTCCCACCCTCCCTATCCCACTCCTCCAGGTCATCGCAAAGCACCAAGCCCATCTCCGTGTGCCATGCTGCTGCTTCCCACCGGCCAACTATTTTACATTCGGTAGTGTATATATGTCGATGCTACTCTCACTTCGTCCCAGCTTCGCCCTCCTACCCCATGTCATCAACTCCATTCTCTATGTCTACCTCTTTAATCCCGCCCTGCAGCTAGGTTCATCAGTACCATTTTTTTTTTTTTTTAGATTCCATATAACCCAGCAATCCCACTACTAGGCATATACCCTGAGAAAACCAGAATTTAGAAAGAGACATGCACCACAGTGTTCATTGCAGCTCTATTTACAATAGGCAGGAGGACATGGAACCAACCTAAATGTCCATTGACAGACGAATGGATAAAGAAGATGTGGCACATATATACAATGGAATATTACTCAGCCATAAAAATAAAGGAAATTGAGTTATTTGTAGTGAGGTGGATGGACCTAGAGTCTGTCATGCAGAGTGAAGTAAGTCCGAAAGAGAAAAGCAAATACCGTATGCTGACGCATATATATGGAATCTAATTTATTTTTGATAGTTCAGGGGTTTATTTTCACCTGAGATAATATTGTTAAAGTCTACGTGTGGATGTATATATGTATATGTGTGTGTATGTATATTGTTTTCATTTTAAAATCATCCATTTCCTCCATGCAGAAAAGTACATTGCTTTTTTTGGCTTATTTTGGGGAAGGAGTATCTTTAACTCCTAGATTCCTGGGAATGTGGGCATCCATGAGGGATTTTGATCAGTGACTCTAGTTTGCTCCAGATGTGACGGATGTCAGGTGGGGATGTGCCTAAAAATCATCTACATGGGTGTTTGTTCTAAGGCTGAGACCCAATAGAACACTCTTCTGTCAAATGTATATTTGACCAGAAGGTGATTTTTTTTTACATTCACTTTTATAATTGGAAGAATTCAGTCAAAATCCACACTTTGACTACTCTACTGTCAATTTCAATTTCTCTACTTTTGTTGTTAAAAAAGGAGAGGAAATGATACTTTCTGTTTGTAAAACTCTTCATGTTTTATGATGCTCTTATGCCTGCAACAGCATCTAGTTATTCTGCACTTAATGAGGCCATGACGCTTGGAGGAAATGGCATCTAAAACAGAAATTTTCTAGCATCTGAGCAAGAAACTCTGGCCATGAAAACCATGGAGCATGCGCAGTGAAAGCGCACACGTTGCTGATGACCCTCTGCAAGTGGCATTCGACTAGTAGGGGAAAATTTAAGGGAAAACAGCTCTTAGAGTGCATGTACGGTGGCTTCAGGTGACAAATGCACAGGACCAGGATTTGATGCAACCTGGTGCAATCCAGGCCACACCTCAACCCTCACCTCAGTGAATATTCCACCCCTAATCAAAAAGACTCCCACCCATTCAAAGGCCTAAAAATAAGATAAAAAGGGGGATCAACAACCCTGCAGGGGGCCCCTCACTCGTGAGGAGGCCCACACTCTTCTTCTAGTGCATGACTTTCGCTTCTGTCCTAAACTGCTTCTTTGTTCTCTTTGCTCCTCAGCCTTAGTGTGTGTGTGTGTGTTTCTTTTCTTCCTTTGTGTTCCTCACGCAAATTCTTTTGGATGAGTCGAACAAGATCCTGATAAAGCTTCTGATAAAGCTTTTCCTGTATCACCAGTTCATGAATTTTCCAAACTTAAATATGGTAGGTTTATACCCATGGTGAGAAGAAACAGCATATCAGCTCTTGGCGAGGTGCGATTGTTGCAAAGGTTTGAGATGGAATAAATACTGTGGCCCATTATGTACACTCTACTGTGGTAAAGAATGCTTGTGCTAATTTATGGAGATTCTTGATCTAGACTTCTGGCTCTGTACATAGCACCAAGAAGCAGACACCGCTCCCTGAAGGCTCACGCTGCATGACAACAAAAAGTTTCTACTGATACCTCCTCTCTTGTTAGGATCATTCTGTGAGAGAAACTCTTCCAAAGGCCCCTGAGGCTCCTTTCTGCCTTAGGGCCTCTGAACTTAATATTCTCTTCCCCAGAAGCTCTTGACCCAGATCTTCTTGAGGCAGGTACTCTTCTGTTGTTTAGAAATCAGCTCAAATATTTACTTTTCAGAGACTACTTTTCAGGCCACAAACTAAAACAGCACTTGCTGTCACTTCAGCTGTTTTAGCAGAACACTCTCACGCTCTCTGTGTATCTGTTGTCTGTCTGTCTCCATCTCACCATTGGAATGGAAGATCCAGAAGGAGGGAGCTTGCCTTTGTGTTTGGTGCCACTATATCTCTATATCTATAGCCACATGCACCCCGTATATATGTATATAGATATAGTAGGTGCTTTAAAAATATTTATTGAATGAATTGGCACTCAGAAAACAGAGCCACCTCGTGGTTTCCATTTACAGCTATTTACAAGTAATAAGAGCAGCAACAACATACCCTGTAACATGTTTTGGGGGCAGTGTGCCAGGAACCATATATGCCTCAGCACGGTGCTTTACCTACATTTTGTGGTCTCATGTTGACCTAAGAAATAATCTTAAAATTTAGACTGTATCATTATCCCCATTTTATAGATGGAGAAACTAAGGTACAGAAAGGTTCCTACCACTTGGCAAAGCTCACATAGCTGGTAAGTGGCAAAGCTGGGATTGAGATGCATGCAGTCTGATTCTTAAGTCTTCACAGCTCACTGTATATTTCGGGCCCAGAGGTGTTTTTCTCTGGATCATGACACAGTTTCTGAGTTTTGCTTTTATATGAATAATTAGGAATACTTGATGCTTGGCAGTTTGATGTGCTATGATAGTTTTAGAATTCCATTCTGAGTTTTACTGAATGACAGAGTCTCTGAAGGTGGCTCTTTTTTCCCATTTAGACTCTGTATTCCATGTTCTTAAGCTTTTGTGGGCAGTGCAAATGGTAATTGTTATTGTTCAAGGCATACGAGGAAGCAAATGTTTCCTATATTCTGTTGTCTATTGGCAAAATTTTTCTGTTTATATATATCAATTATTTATACAAGACTTTTTTTTGAGGTTTGTAGTAGTGTTGTCTCTTTGGCTAAAAGCTTCTTTTCAGTTGTTATAACTGTCAAATTTGGTTCAGTCAGGGGCTTTAGGAAGAATTTACCTGTGATCTTCACATACGTAAACCAAAGGTAACATATTCTGTTAAAAATCCCTCAAATGTTGAGGCATTTGCCATTTTTGTGTCGTATGTAAGTAGCAGGGTCCTGGAGTGGTGACTCCATTTGAATGATAATGTGAAATGAAAAATGTCCTACAGTTGACTAATAAAATCATCGAATGCCCTAATCTTTTTTGGAGCTAGGATGGTGAGAGGGCTTAGCATAGCAAGTATTTGATTTTGACAGACTTTAAGAAAAATATCAAAGTAGGTAGCTAGTCTGAATCACCTTCCATAAATTTAACTCTACTGAAAATGCTTCATTCCTTCATATTCTGTAACAGAATTCCACTTTTGCAGAACCTGGTGGCATGATGGGAAATCCAAGCTCATTTAAACATTTTATGTTCTCTCCTTCCTCCTCAGTTGTTCAGAGGTCCCAGGGTTATGCAACCCAGTAAGACAATGCTGTTGGCCCTCCTGTCACTGGTCATCACTGCAGTGGTGGTGACTATGCGGGACAGCCCCATTTCCAGACCAGAGGTTTCCTTGGGGTCCTCACTCCATTAGCTCCATGCTAGAACTGGGGTTCAGGAGCCTTAAGAAAAGTTGAGAATCCAGGAGCCATGGAAGCTAGGAGCTCCTCTCCCTTTGTGTCCCACACAGCAGTTCCCCTCCTTGGCCCAACTACGTCCCTAACACAGAGCAAGGTACCAGGCCCTGGACCCTTGTCCCTTTCCTAGTCTCTGGACCCTTGTCCCTTTCCTAGTCTCAGCAAATCTTTCTCCTCCCTCCCTTAGTTCTTCTTAAAATAACCTTCAGTGGGCCAGTCCAAATCTTCAAAATAAGAAATTACAAGGGAAGACAATTTAGTATTTCAGCAGATTATTTTGTCACAATAAATTTGAATGCCTTTTAGAAAATGTCCTAGGATGCAGCATGACTTGAATATCCATTTATTTCATATGACAAAATAGTCATTTTGAAGGTAAGGTCTAGGTCCAGATGATGTCTAGGTTGGAGATCATATTAAATGTTAACCCCAAATTGTTTAGAGCAGGGTTCAAGATACTGTCTTGAAAAATGCTGTTGTCATCAGGGCCCTATTCTCTTCCTGAGAAAATTTATTTTATTGGGTAGCACTAAACAGGTCTTTTACCAGGGAGGCCTTCATAGCTTCCATACTTTTCTGGCCAGTCCTTTTTTCCATGATTGAACAAACAACTAAAGAACTCCAGGTGGTTAGCGCTCCTCACTAATAGGGATCATAGAGCTCCCTGGCCTGTACTGTAGAGCAGCTGAGTGGTGAGATAGGAGGGAGAGCCCCACGGCACACCTTCTGGCCTCTTCTGCAATAGCATTCCTTGGAGGAGCTATTTCTTCCATTTGGAGGATTAAGAAAAGGCAAGGCTTACAAATATTTGACCATTATAACACAGTAAACACAGGCTGGCCATAGACAAATATCAGAGAGACCTAGAAAGAGGGCTTTCTACTGATGTTCATGAACAGTTCACTAGAGAAATGTCTTTTTTCCCCCTTCTTTTTTATTACTATCATTCTAAATGTTCGCAGATGTGTTTGTCTTTTGGATAAGAATAGGTATCATTCACATCATTTACTTGTGGCAATTCTCTTGCCTTTACTTCAACTGTTATTTAAGCCTTATTTCTAATTTCACTTTGAAAAGCCCATGATAATGGAATTAATTTTGCTTTGATGTGGGACCTTCTCTGATGACTGAATACTATAATTTACCCAGTGCACTGACTTTGATATGTTTTTCTTGGTTAAGCTTACATAGGTATTGTGTGTCACAACTGGTGGGGCTGTAATAATTTCACTGTTCACTGAATGTCAGATTAAACATGTATATGAGATAGTTAAGGATCCTAGCCCCTTAATTATTCTCTTGGGATTTATGAAATTTTTTTGTTAATGAGCTCAAACCTTCTGAACACTGAATGCCTGAATGTTTTAAAAGGGAGAGTGAGTGAGGAAACCTGCAAACTGGAAAATGCACATGAAGGAGAATAAGATAATAAATAAATGTGATGCAGTCATTTAACTTTTTATTATTATTTTTTTTAGTGGGGCAATTGCCTTCTTTTGGGGTGAAGAACACTCTTGCTGTTAATCAGTACCAGTTTAATGTGTCTGTGGCTGAAAAGTTGCATGCATTGATACAGGCTTCCTGCAAAAACAGATCTAGTCTCTTCACTGGAATTCAGTACGTGGTACCTGGCAGGTGAATGGATGGATGAGCCAGTAAATTCCTTTTTATTCTGTAGCTCTGACTCAGTTTTTGACTAATTGAAATCTGTGATTGTAAGGAAGATCATGAGCTGTGTTGTCAAGAAATCTCGAATTCTTCTTGTTCCCAAACTGAAACAAGTCACTTACTTCTTTGATCCACCATTTCCTATGGAAAATGATTCTTACCTCCTAGTGGTTGTTTGAGGTCTGAATAGGTTGATTTACATATAATTGCTGTATATAATCTAAAGTGCTTTACACTATTGGTTTTTTTAACCTTCCCATTTGAGTTCTTTGAATACTTCTGAAGTTCCTCAGCAATCCATGGCCATTTTGATTCAACTGAGGGAGCTTTGTAGAATGTGTTCTGTGTGTTGGTTACTCTTTTAGTTCACTGAAGGACAGTCTGATCATTGCTTTTTCTGCTTCGGTATAGGAATGGTTTGTTACGAAATACAGCTTTAACAAGCTACACTTACTTGGGGGAGTAAAAAAAATAAGCTGGAGGAAGGGGTGTATCATAAGAATCCCAAAGACATTATGGAAAGTTTGAGCTCAGTAGTCATGGTGATAGGATTTTGCTCTAAGCAGCCAGGTGGTCCCATATGGCAGAGGACCACTCTAAATGAAAGCTTTAATTTTGAAACTGCAAAGAATCTTCATTTTTAGCCTTTCATTCATTTTGTCATGCGAGTCCCCAAAAGCTTTACTCAGAAATTTGTGGATGCCTATGCTTGGCTGGATTTCTAAATTATTCAGAATCATGATATGTAGCTTTATTCTAAGAATAAATATCACAAAGGAGTTACATGATGTAAGCCTATGTTTACTGTTTCAGGGCAATCAAGATTTTCTTTCATTTTATTTTTGTGAACTCTGAAAATTAAAAGTAAAAGGATGGTAGAAAAGTTCTGTGGGCTGTAAGTGGTTAGGAGAAGCATGGGGTAAAGGCCGACAGAATCTTAGATTTCTGGTTTCTTTAATGAGTCTTTAAATGAGACATTAAAGAATTAGACATTAAAGAAATTTAAAGAAACTTGAAGACCCTTTTTGCATAATCTGAATTATTTGGAAAGAGGAGCTAGCACTTCTTAGAGTTCTTTTTACGTTTTGCATATCTAAGAGGGAGTACAGTCTGCAGGTGTTCTAGCATGGATTGCCTTTCCATGTCATTAAGCTACATCGCTAGCTCCATTTTTGCCTCTGTGGCATCCCCTACCCTCTGACCTGTCAACTCATGCTAAATTTTATGTAGCTTGGTTACTCTGTCTGAACCTTCACGTTAATCCTATGGGTACCATGCGGTTTCTTTGCTTCCAGTTTTTTCAAACATGTCTGAAAACGTTTCTGTATTCTTACCTTCCATTGAAATTGTGCACCCATTAACAGCAGATTTTCCATGAAGCTACTGAGGCTTAAACTTCAGGGCCCCTCATTTACATGAATCCTTTGCTAGGCCTTCATAGGGGCCTACACAATTTTGTATTCATAATTTTGTCCTTTTAAAGGGGATTCTGAAATTGGTTAAATTTTCAGTCCCCCCAAATCTGAATCTGCCCAAACTTCTATTGCCGTACACTGTTGATAGGTTGATGCTAAAATTATCAGTGACTGTAGGATTTTAAGTTTTGCCTAACTGGTCTTCTTGTACCTAACTCTATTTATTAATATCCTTTCTATGAAAGTCTCTTTCCTTTGGTTTCATTTTTCCTGGTTTTTGTTTTTGTTTTTTTAAGTTCATCCTTATCTCAGATGCAGGCTGTTTTTCCATCAGCTTTGTTGGTGTTATCCAGAGTTCTATTTTTAGTCCTTCCTTCTTATTTTACTTACACTTTCTATGAAACACACCCATTCTCAAGTCTTCAACTTCTCCCAAGTGTGCAGTGTACAATGCAGTAGCCACTAAGTGTATTTGTCTACTTAGCGCTTGAAACGTAGCTAGTACCACATGCTGAAAAAGTATTTTGCATACATTTAATAAAATAAAACTTCATTTATTCCTTTTTACTTTAAAAAATGGAGCTACTAGAGGATTTTAAATTTCATAGGTGAATTGAATTATATTTCTATTTGAGAACACTTTTGACTTCCCTGGTGGTCCAGTGGTTAAGACTTCGCCTTCTAATGCAGGGGGTGCAGGTTCGATCCCTGACCGGGGAGCTAAGATCCCATGTGCCTCGTGGCCAAAATGCCAAAACATAAAACAGAAGCAATATTGTAAAAAATTCAATAGAGACTTTAAAAATGGTCCACATCAAAAAAATCTTAAAAAAAAAAAAAAAAGATGCTGATGGTTGCCCATTCTCTGTCTCCAGTCTGGAACAACCCCTCACTGGGATTTCAAGAGTGAAAATCCTGCTGGATATTCACCTGGGCATCTTATGAGGTCCTGGACTGAATCCATCACCTCCTTAGCCAATTACTTCTTCTGTTTTCCTTTTCTCAGTTGGAGGAATTCACTATGTATTTATTTTACATCTTTATTGGAGTATAATTGCTTTACAATGGTGTGTTAGTTTCTGCTTTATAACAAAGTGAATCAGTTATACATATACATATGTCCCCATATCTCCTCCCTCTTGCATCTCCCTCCCTCCCACCCTCCCTATCCCACCCATCCAGGTGGTCACAAAGCACCGAGCTGATCTCCCTGTGCTTAGCGGCTGCTTCCCACTAGCTGTCTGTTTTACGTTTGGTAGTGTATATATGTCCATGCCACTCTCTCACTTTGTCTTTACTATCTATTAATTTGCCCAAAGTACAGACCTGGTTTCAAACTTAATTTCACGTTCTTGCTCATGCACATATGCAGTCAATCACAAATCCTAGTCAATTTGATCTCATAACTATATTTCAGGTATTTCCTTTTTGTCCTCACTGCATCTAACCTGGTTTGAGCTCTCATAATTTATCTGAACTACTGTAACAAGTAACCTTCAAGTATTTTTTCCATTTGGTACCCCTCAAATATGTTCTCTGGTGACTGATGGTTTGTATAGGAGAGGAAATATAGGCAGACTGTTGGAAAAAACAAAACCATGAGACTTATCAGGAGACATTGCCATAACTTTGAGTGGAGAAGTGCACCATTCTAGTGTAAAGCAAGTGCCTTATATATGTGGAGTGAATTGCTGTATCAGATCATTAATCCCTAGCTCCAAACTGTCAACCCCATCAGAAGACAGGCAGGTTTCTCAAATTCCATGACCCAGCGAAGTGCCTCTGAATTCTCTCGGAGAATTTGGGTGATGTCATATGACCTCATAGCCTTTTTTTCCCTTATAGCAGAACTTAAAGAAGTTCTTCCCCTGGCTTTGGTACTTACTTTGATATGCTCAGACTAAGTAGGCATCTGCTATGTATGTGACAACCATTGTTCTAATACCCCTCTGTTGCTGCTCTTCTATGGTGTCTATTTTGGTTGACTGTTTCAGATTATAGGCACCTAGAGTATAGAAAGTAAATTTGCTTAAACAACATGTTCATGTTGGAAATCAATAAATTTATTTCAATTATAAGGAGGATGTTCTCATTAATATTTATTAAGGCAAGTGCTAAGGAAAATAAATATTAATCTTCAAACAGTAGGAGGTTCTTGGTGAAAAAAATTAAATAACAAATTAACCAAATGTCTTTTTAAATTTTTAATTCTGTTATATTAAAATTCCCCTCTTCTTTGACAATGTATGAGTTCATAAAGTTCTTCACTAATTTTTCTCCTGAGGGTCTTTATACTTACCTAATCGGTACCTGGCATCTAGTGATGCTACATCATCTTTACCTGACTTGGGGAAGGAGGATTGTTTTATTCATAGAAAATGCCAAGCATAGTAAAGACATAAAAAAGGGAGCAGTCATCTTCAGATGTAGAAATAAGTTATCTTGGTTATATGTCATGAATGCAATGGTACATGGTTAGAATCATGTTTTGTCTTTTAAAAGTGTGAAGGATCTCTGTTCTCCACTGACAGCCCTCTACTTTGGTGTGATCCATTTCAATTTAAAATTTGTATCAAATATGCATTCAATTATTTAGATTTCAATACAATTTAATAAGCATTCTTATTAACATTCTCTATTGTGAACCCTTCAATTTTACTTCTGCGCTGAACCAGGCTTGCTGGGATGATTACATTAATAATACATCGCTATCCAAAATTAAAGTGCCGAGTAGAGAACATGCTAATAGGTTTCATTGATTTCAACTTGGAAATGGGTGCAGGCAATCAGAAAGCAGGTGCAAACCTGACTAGCAATGAACTACTGTGAAAATATTGAGTCAGGATCAGTGGCAAGATTCATAGCTGTGATCTGAGTTAGAAAAATGTTAAACTTAATGAAGCTGGAGCAATTAAAGCCTTCTGGGCGGAATGTGAATGCTTCATTATGCTTTTCAGATGGTGGCTTTGAGTGATAAGAGTTCTAAACTCTGTCTTAGGGATTTCATTGGTTTTCTTATATTTTCCATGGTGTTATCTACACATAGATTGACTCTCATTTTAGTTTTCTAAAAATAAAAGATGAGGTTAAGAACACAGCTCAAAACATTCAAACATCATACTACCCATGCACTTTTCTTTAAAATTAATTTGGATTTAATTTCAACATTTGTAAAATTGCTGTGTCATTATTTATTTATTTTTAAAATTTATTTATTTTTGGCTGCGTCAGGTCTTCGTTGCTGCCTGTGGGCTTTATCTAGTTGCGGTGAGCGGGGGCTACTCTTCGTTGTGGTGCACAGGCTTCTCATTGCAGTGGCTTCTCTTGTTGTGGAGCGTGGGCTCTAAGAGTGCAGGCTTCAGTAGTTGTGGCATGTGGGCTCAGTAGTTGTGGCTCGTGGGCTCCAGAGTGCAGGCTCAGTAGTTGTGGCACACGGGCTTGGTTGCTCCACAGCATGTGGGATCTTCCTGGACCAGGGCTTGAACCTGTATCCTCTGCATTGGCAGGTGGATCCTTAACCACTGTACCACCAGGGAAGTCCCTGCTGTGTCATTTTGGCTAATTCTTTAGTTGAGTGTATACTTCTTTATATTTAATCCTTTATTTTTGGCCTTAACAATTTGAAAGGGTAGATGGTGATGTACATAAGAAGTGATTTTAGAGTTAATTGAAGGGAAAGGTCTTTTTAAATGCTAAGCAAAAGCAGTAGTAATATTTCTAATTTCTTTTTCTATTTCTTTTGCTTGAAATGCACACTTTCAGGCACTGTACTTCTTGGCACAGGTAATAATTCAAATGATCATCATCAGAAACCTTCAATAACACATAGAAATTGATTTACTCACTAGAAACAAAGAGGTTCACTTGGTTTTGTCATACAGTTTACAGTATGTGATGGATTAAAGATTAGACCTCTGTGCTATACCAATACCCATGCTGTAACACCTAAATACCTAATATCTAAAAATATTATATATGGCTGAGGGGTTGCTGTATGGGCATTGTCTCTGGAATTTGAGCACACACTTAGAATCCAGGTGGCCTGAGTTTTAATCCCTGTTCCAACCACTTGCTAGCTAAATGACTTTGTGTCTCAGTTTTCCCATTTAAGAAATGGGGTTAAGATTGATGTCTGCCTGTAGAGTTGTTATGAAGATTAAATGAGTTAATTCACTTAAATCCCTTGGAGCAATGCCTGGCACATGGTAAGCACCCTATAAAATGTTAACATGTCTAATAGTTGTTGCTGTTGTTGTTATTGTGAAGTCCCTGTACCTACTTTCCCAAGAGTGGCCTTACAGCCCGTGTTGCTCTGTACTGACACAGCTCCCATGATCATTCGTTCTAGATAAGTCTCTTTCTTGGACATTCCTGCTGAAATACCATACTACATTTAGTTTCTTTTCACTCCTGAGAAATTTGAATTTGACTTTCTGACCCTTTCTACCAAATCCTTAAGAGTGGGTGTGGATAATGCCAGAGAATGCATTATATTCTTTTTATTGAATGGGAAGACTCTTCTTGCTTGAGTCGGATCTACCACAGTGGCTGATTCTTATACTGGAACTGTTGGAAGGATATAAAAACAATAACTTGGTCACGTGCAGGACTCTCCCTCCTGAGGCTGTTTTCCTAAATCTTCTCAGCTACGATTTTACTAGCATAATTTTGGTTTTTGATGGTCTTTCATGCATCTAGAGAATAGGAGATATCTTTTTTGCTCTCACCACTTCCAGTTGCGTGGTTTCAATCAAGTTGCTTAATTACTCTGAGGCTGTTTGTTAATTTATAAAATAAGGATGAAAATAGTATCTACGTGATAGGATTGTAGCTAGGACTTACTGCTTGAATGAATATGATACACCTAGTATATTGTGTGATCCTAATAAAATGTCACTATTATTATTAACCACGAAATATTCTTTATAGTTAGATTCCTGGCAAGATCCTGCTAAGTCCTTCAGGCCACAGCTCTAATTCTGGTGAAGTGGCCTTTGAGCCACATGTAGGAAATTCACTTAGGCCAGCCCCAGGCTGAATTGGGTACAAAGCCCATTCTGGGGGCCACACCTCCTTCTAGCCTGCCTTCTCCCCATAGCTAAGAATGGTCCTTATTCCTTCTGCTTTCTTTACGCTTGATTATGAATATTAATTTGTTCATCTCTTCAACTCTAAGCATTGGTCTTGGTGAGCCAGTGATAAATATTTGCTTTCTTCAGAAAAAGGAAATAATATTTAATATGAAATAACTGAGGGAAGAAAAATGTAAAGAGTAATCATAAATGAAGAGGTAAAAGACAAGCATGATACATGGTTGCCAGTAGTCTCATGTGTTCCGCAGCAAAAAGAAAGTGTAGAAAAGCAGACTCTCAGATTCATATTCTTCATTAATGGCCAATTAAGGGATACATCCACCACCATGTGAACTGTTTTACCTGCTGATAACTAAATTAAAAGTAAAGAAATTGAGGCTGCATACAGTTTTCTCTATAGCAAGGGCAAAACCAGAAATTCAGCCGTCGATTCATTGTAATCCAATTATTCCCATGTGAATTTTGTCTTCTCTACTGGGAAGTGCTTAATGCTGTTGTTGAGTATCTTAGGAAGCCCTGTGTCATTGTTTCTTAATTCATTGGATGGTAATGCTCACTAGAGCAGCAGTCCCCAACCTTTTTGGCACCAGGGACTGGTTTTGTGGAAGACAATTTTTCCACGGATGGGGGGAGGGGTGATAGTGCAGGCTGTAATGCAGAGTGATAGGGAGCCATGGGGAGCAGCAGATGAAGCTTCGCTTGCTTGCCTGCCGCTCATCTCCTGCTGTGCGGCCCGGTCCCTAAGGGGCCACGGACTGGTACCAGTCCACTGCCCGGGGGTTGGGGACCCTTGCATTCGAGAATTTGTGAGGGGTACATGAAAGGTAAAATTAGATGTTGTTAAGCTGCCAATATACATGCTATGGCTTTCAATTATATACTAATTTCTCCAGTTACTCATTTTAACTTTCTAAAGCAAGGGTCACAAGAACACATTTTCCTTGAATGAATAAGTGCTAGGGAAATCATTTGAGACCACTGTCTTACGTAATAGTCCATTTTTCTTCTAGTGCGGAGAATTCAAGAAGCTTTGGGAAATAACTGTTGGATTTTGTTTTGGATATCTAAAGAAAAAGAGAAGCTTGCAGAGGATTGTTACGTATTTCCTTAGCTACGTTTGGGAAAGAAATTCAACTTGGTTAATTATGATATGTATATGCTTCAGAAATATTGTTCCTTTCTTATCAATTTTAGATACTTGTAGACATCTCCTAAGTTTGTAATACCACAGTGGATTAAATGAAATTGTGGAGAATACCTCAATGAGCCATACCCACTATTAGGCATAAGGTTTATTACATGACTACACACTTACTTATTTCTAATTTGACTCTTCCTATCATGAGTGTGTACATGTGTGTGCGTGTGTGTGTGTTTGTCTTGGATTCTCCTCGACCACAGTTCAGTTGAGGGAGGATCTCTCTTTCCTATTGATATTTGACTATATTCTTTCCATTTTGGTGACTTCACAGGGGGGTTTTTCAGTATATCTAGAAAGTGTCATATGCTAAATTTGTTTTCCTTCCAAATCATTAAATTAAAATATAAAAAAAACAGACCCAATCTGATTTGCTGGTGAGCTCATTGCTACGGAAAGCAGATGTTATAAAACTGACTTGCTGAATTGTCCACCCTCCCAGCCTCTACCCCTCTTCACACCCATTGATTTTCAATGAAGTGTGTGTATTGGAAAATTTCTCCACCTCATTGTCTAGGGGGAAAGGAAGCAGTGGGGAGCTACATTGTGTCTGTACAGCCCAATTAATTAGTAGTTTTCAATAAATAGTATTTAAGGAAAAATCCTGGATTCTGTACTTAGGTATTTATTTACTCATTCATTCATTCAACAAACAGTTATTGATACCTGTGTGTTATAGGTGTCATATAGGTAAAATCATGTTTATGGAGCATGGCCATTGGAAATTCATTGCAGTATGTCCATTCTAGATTTAATGTGCATACAGCACAGTAAACATAATTCCAGGTATTTTCTAATGTAGAAAAAGATACAGGAATTAGAATACAGAAATACAAATATAGAAAAATAAAGAATTCATGTGTATAGTAACAAACAATACAGTACGCGCACATTTTCTTATCCAACAAGTTTCTAATACATACATATAGAATATTGTTGTGATTGCTGTAAAATCTCACATTTATAGATTTCAAAAACTGGAAATAATTTTTCCTGTACTTTTATTTTCCTCTGTCATGTTTTTATTTCTTTATCTTGGAGTGTTTAGAGTTTTTTGTTGTTGCTTTTGTTGCAATTTTTTTTTGTATGAGTATCTGTCTCTTGACAGCTACTGTTTGACTCCTGAGTACATAGATACAGACCCTCTGCAGACTCTTGCAGATACTTCAACATGGAAATAGTGAAGATAGCAGGTGATGTGTGAATGCTGCCACAGTATTGATTGTCCTGCCACACAAACAATAATAAACTGAATTACTGCCATCATCCAGGCCTTTTAATAATTATGGGCAAAGGCCAAGGTTAAGCTGGAAGGCGAATTGCATTTGGAATATTATATGACATATGGATTTTTTGGAAAGGATGGAGATTGAAGATGGAGGGATTGTGAACTTTGCCCTGTTACATAGTACACATTTGTTTGACCAAGATTAAAAATATGTTGTAACAGACAGGCATACCCCCTTGTTAAATACATATTGTTTGAACTGTAAACAAAGTGGTTGAAAAAAATCATTACCTAAAAAAAAAATCTCATAGTTGGTGATTAATACACATCACTGACAAAAGTTTGTGAACTGACTTAAATTGACCAATTTTATGATACTACGTACAACAGTGAGAAAATAATATTTCATCCATTTAGGTCAAAACAAAAACACACAAACAAGCAAACAAAGAAACACATATAAAAAGAGATTGTATTTGTGGTTACTAGAGGCAGGGGTGGGGAGGGGAAATTGTATGAAGGTGGTCAAAAGGTACAAACTTCCAGTTATCAGATAAATAAGTACTAGGGATGTCATGTACAACATAATAAATATAATTAACACTGCCCTATGTTATATATGAAAAATTTTAAGACAGTAAATCCTAAGAGTTCTCATCAAAAAAAAAATAGTAATTGGAACTCTGGCTTGTACACTTCTAAGTTTCAAATGAAACTTCTCCGGTTTCCTGCTTTGAAGTTTCCTCAGAATTGTTTTCTTTCAGTTCTCAGGAACCTGAATTCTTCATATGTAGACATTCCATTTGCTTGCAGGCAATTTAAAAAAATCTTGAGTTTATATGTGATTATATGACTTCTGAGATAATACTCAAATCATTGCTTCTAATCATCAAGATATTGAACTTAATCAAATATTTTTTGTTTTCCTATAAATAAACATTTTCCCATTTTTTTCACATTTCAGTCAATTGCTTTGGAACAATATGGAAATATAATCTTGTAGACTCTGGTCTTATCAGTGACATTTAAGATGGAAAACTTGTTAGGCAATAATTTATACTTTTTTAAAAAAGAAATCTTTATGAGCTGCAGTTATGGTCCATCTCACACATTTCGAGCCTTGATTACATTCTTCTAAAAACTTTTAATTATCTTCTAGTTTTATATTTGAATGCCTTATCTCATATATAATGATAAACTTCTTCAGGACAAGGAATGTAGAAAATCCCCAGGATTAACACCTTTTCTGAGGCTAATGTGCCATAATACAAATGGTATCATGCTATGAAAAATGAAGAAGGAAAATGAAAGAATTCTAAGTCCAACAATATTAGAAGTCCACATGGCCTTGACGGTAGGGATGGTCCAGTCTTCTAGTGCTAGACATTAGTGGCCAGGACCAATGAGAAACATGGCCAGGAGCAGACAGTGATGGAAGAAGAGAAGGGGACAGAGAGAAAAGCAGCAGAAGGGTTATTGGTAGTAATGGAGGAGGGGGGAGAAAGGCAGTGAACGATAGTAGTTTTTCACATGAATAAATCAGAAAGGTACTATATAAGTCAGGTATGGAATTATTGCCTCCAGGTGGAAGATTATAACCAGCTAATACTCTTGCAGGATTAGGTATATAATGAAGAACTATTGATTTATATTTCTAGACCAGCCCTGTCCAGTAGAAATAAAACACAAGCCACATATGCAATTTAAAATTTTCTAGTAGCTGCATCTCAACAGTAAAAAGCAGAGGAAATTAATTATAGTCATATAATTGACTTTACCCAAGATTTCAAACATTTCATCATAAAATAAACTGAAAATTGTTAGTGAGCTACTTTATATATATATATATATATATATATATATATATATATATGCACACACACACACATACATACACGTATATATACACACACATTATACATATATATGTGTGTGTATATACACACACACACACACGTATGTATATATATATGGCCCTAAATTTTAGAAATCTGGTTAATTATCATTTAATGTACATCTCAGTTTAGACTCATAATCACATTTCCAGTGCTTGGTATCTAGTAGTGACTGTATAAGACAGTGAAGTTAGGGATTTTTAAATAAAAAAGTATTCTTTCCTATCTTCTAGAAGGGGAAGCACACACAGTTTCTGGGCATTTCTCACGTTTGTATGTTGCCATTTATCATCTTAGAAGGATTCTTTCATATATAGTGTGAAAGACTGTTTAGAAAATTTAACAAGATATTCCCAGTGTTATTAAGGTTGCACTGTGTCCTTGGGATCTTACTCTGGCTATGAATAATTAGGAACTCCAGGTAATCCCCAAAAGTATAGATACAATTCTGTGTTGGTGCAAATGTATGATATGTACATGCACAGGTTCTCATATGCTTCTCAGGAGAGTCTGTGCCTTTTATTTAATTCTCTAAGGGATCATGACATCTCTACCTCCCTTACCCCAAAATAGATTAAACTTTTGCCAGTGTTTATTTCCTTTATGTGAAGAGCCCAAAAATCAAAATAAAGTTGGTGAAATGAAAATCAGGACAGTTGGCTAGAAAGCCTGCCATGTTGGTTCAAATACACATTATAGCAAATGCCTAATTAGGAATCTGTGTGTCTGATGCACAGAATGAATTGAATTATGAGAGTCTACAATATTCATTATTAAAATATGACAAGTTATTATTTAATCCTTTACACTTTTTAATGAAGTATTTACATAACTTGCAAATGACACATTAATTAACATAACTTTTCTGGAGGCTGCACAGTCTTGTTCTTTGATGACATATTTCTGGCAAGGTCACCTATTCAAAGAGTGTGGTGAAATTAACTTCAGTTTATCCAGGAAGCTTCATTTCTGGTGTAGCTTATACCACAGGATTTTCAATCTCACTTTTCCATGGGAGAAAAAATAATGAAATTCTCTAGTTCAATGATCTGCACCCTAAAATCTATGTTATTTTGTTTTCCAAGGGATAGTTTCCTTGTTTAAAGAGATCAGAATTGTAATATAGTCCCACCTTGATGTATTTTGGGATGATAAGAAGTATATGCTCCATTATTTGTTTACAAGAGGTATCAGGTGGTGAAGCCTTATTTCCTTTTTCCTTTTCTAAAAATTCTCCATTTAAAAATGCATTTGAAATGCAGAGACTGGAAAACACTTTTTAGCAATTTGTAATTATTAATTGATTACCTTTATATTATACAGACTCTCTAGTGATTTGGCTGGAGACAACTGTAATATATCCCAGCCTTAACATAAATTAATCATGGAAGAAAGTAGGAGATATTTGAAGAGCTGAAAATAAGATTAGAGGTGACATTTCCTCTAGAAAATAACAAAATGAGAACAAAGGCTTTACGGAGGATAGAAGTAGATAATCTCACTTGCAAGGGAAGATGAAAAGCAAAGCACAAAGGATTGGTAACGTGTGAAGAAAGGGTGGAGTGGGGAGAGGGAGGTCCAGGTTTATGAACAGGCTGCAAAGGAGGTAGAGGATAGTGAAAAGCTAGTTAGTGGATCAAAAGGCGAGAAGTCAAGTCTAATACAAAGTCATTTGGAAAGGGTTAAAATGTAGTTAGTAAAGATAATTGTCATAGAGAAGAAAGGAGGAAATTATATGGGATAAAAAAGAGAAAATCCAAGAAATAGGAGGTAAGAACCACAGCCTGGCAAAGCTGGCCCTCCCAAAGCCAAGCTCCTGCAAGAGGTTGTGATGGGGCTCTTGTCATGTGGCGTGGGTCCCCAAACCTTATCGGAGGAACAGAGGCTGAAGTCATGGTTGTGATTATAAGAAATGGATTTGGAGTAGTATTTGTATCTTAGTCTGTTTGGGCTGCTATAATAGAATACCACAGATTGTGGTTTGTAAACAATAGAACTTTATTTCACATGGTTTTGGAGGCTGGGAAGTCTAAGATCAAGGTGCCAGCAGATTCGGTGGCTGGTCAGGGCCTGCTTCCTGGTTCATAGATGGCCATCACCTTGCTGTGTCCCCAGATGGCAGAGGTGAGAGAGCTCTTTCGGGTCTCTTTTATAAGGACACTAGTCTCACGCATGCCGACTTTCCCTCATGACCTAATCACCTCCCAAAGGCGCTGCCTTCTAATATCACATTGGGAATAAGGTTTCAACATATGAGTTGGTGGGGGACACAAACATTCAGTTTATAGCCATTTGCTACTTTTCTCCCCTGTAATTCTACTCAACGAGTTGACTTTGAAAATCACATTGAATACAAGGACACACATACTGTTTTGTGCTGGTCTCATCCTATCAATAACCAGTGTTACAGTTGGACCAGCCCTTGTGGTTCTTACTGTGATTGCAAGATGCCCTCCTGATGGTTAAATCAGGAAACTCTGATAAAAATAGAGGTTTATTACTTAAAAGTCCTGGAAACTACAATGCACACAATGAGGTTTGGGGTTTGAGGGGGAGAGCAAGCAGCAGGGACTGTGGTTTTGCTTTTACTGGCATGGAGGGTGGGCGCCTAGGGTTTCCTAGGCTCATTCTTTGTAGGTGAATTTAAAGCATAAGAGCCGGAATGTAAAGAGTAGGAAGAGAAAAAAAGCAAGTAGCCTAGTCAGTTTTTGAAATCAACCAAGATCTCTAAAACAAAGGAGCCTCACTGTGGGGAGGTCGCCTGGCTCTTTATCCAGTCTAGTGGCTGGCAGTGAGTTTATATGAGATAGCGGACTTGAGGGTGGATGCCTCCTTGAAATGAAAGCCCGGGCAATCAAAGCTTAAGTCAGGCACTTGCATTACAAAACCTCACATCTGTCAGGTCTTATACTAGACACACACACACACACACACACACAGAGGGAAGTGTACAAACACTAAGATCTTCTGGGGTTGAATGGATTTGAAGTACATACCACCATGGCGGTGCTACCACAACGGAATCTGCAGATTTCAAAGGAGTTCAGAAGCTGATGTGGCAGGGCCTTTCCTATAACTCCTGTGAGTTGGTTTGTGGAATGTGAGCTATGAACAGGAATTTAGTTTTAAGGCGGGCAGGATTATTAAGGGGATGGGGTTAGTTGATAATTTAAACATCATCCCATCACAGTGTCTTCCCTGCTGACCCTTCCTGTGTGTGTGTAGTAAATAATGGCTTGGAAAGGGAAATGGGTAGCTACATATGAAATAGGGCAATACTTAGACAGATGGACAGTCTGCCTGGGTATTGAGTTAGTAGGAGTTTAGTAGGTTGGATACTCATTTTTATAGCAAATATTGATATACTAGATTTACAACCAGAGAAGTCTGAATCCAGACAGTTCCTGTAGGAAAGGAAAGTGGTGCTTTCCTCTCTGGGACAGGCAGAAGGGAAGGCTGCTGTCAAAAGCTCTAGCAGTATTGTACTTGCCTTTCCCCTGCCCCTCAAACACTGGTTTGCTGTCTTTTGAAAAAAGAATCCTTCAGGGATCTGGCACATTCTTCTGAAATTCTGTCCTGAAGATTCTCAGCAAAACCTTGGTTAACTTTTCCTTCCACACTGTGAGCATATGTTTCTTCTCTAGCTCTTGGCACCTCTGAGACCCCAACAAGAATGTTCTGATTTATAACCTGTTATAACTCTCTTTAGCATTAATTGACCCAGCTTCTTATATCCAGAAGCTCCTGCAGACATTTATAGCCACTAAGTTTCATAGTAGTACATCATTAACTTTGGGGTTCTTGCTTTTTCTTTCTTTGCAATTTATTGCAACACAATTGACATATAACATTGTATGAGTTTAAGGTATACTATAAGATGATTTGATTTGGGTTATTTCTTTGATTATTTGTTCACGTATTTCTTCTAACTGCAAGTCTGTTTTGGACTAGAGACTCAGTGTTTTCTGGAAGATGAAGGCTTGTTGAATTGCCTAATATAACATGGATACATCAATCATCCTACTTGCTATTTATATATTTGACTGATGATACCCAGGGATGGATGGTAAAGCTGTGTTTTATTTTCAGTACTAGTATTTCAAGAAAGAAAATGTGTGCCAATGAAGTCTATAAATTTTAAGGACATTATGACAAAGTACGTTTCTGTTAATAATAACAAAGGTAAATAAGTTCAGATTTTCTGGTACACAGAAATAACTGAGCTGTGATGTAGCAGTAGAAAAGCCTGATGTTACCAGGTAATGTGCATAATCTTTAAATGGTGATCTAAGCTGCAAAATGCAAAACCTGTCCATGCAATCTTTAATGTCTAGGACACTGAGTTAGTCAACGCAATGGGAATTTATTTCCTTGCATTTTACGTGGTAAACAGACTCTGAGTAGAATATAAAGTAGCCTTAATAAATAAGCTTAATGGAAGTTGGTAATCAGTGTATCCTACTCTGGATAATAAAGTTTCCCAATAGGAAATTTTCTCTCCAGTAACCTTCTCAAAGTAATATTTATTAATCTTCCTCATACATGTGGTTGTGTGCTATGGGAAAAGATTTTCTGTTCAATACTTAAACAGATTACATATTTTCTACTCAGCATGTGGTGTATTTTAAGAGAATACTGGTTTTGCTATTTTAGCGTATCTTGTGTCTATAAACAATATAATCTTTCAACTTGAGCCAAAATATTTGCATTTGAGAAATAGCTCATTTGTTTTATTTATTGTCTCCTTTTTATTCCTGACTATGTCTGGTTACTCATAAGCTCAGAAAAAATATCATAGTGATGCTAAGGTTTTGGTTGTGGTCTACTCAAACCAGTTGGATTTGTGTCCATTTTGCAGTGCCTTAGGCTTATTGTCTTTGCCTGTCCCATTGTAAAGAAAGGACTGAAAAAAATTTTGAATTTAGATAGCATCATTTTCCTTCTAAATGAGATAAAAATGTATATGATCACTTGAATAATCTTTTTTTTTTCTTCGCTGAATGAGGGTAAAATATTGATTGTACTCAGGGTCTGAATAATTGTTCATCAGAAAAAAGAAAATCACATTTCTCTCTGTGTTTACACATATTTTGGACACTCTATAGTGTATTAACAGTTGTACCCATTGCTTTAAATTTAGAGACACTTTACCCAAAATGTTTTCTAGGAGTTGAAGTAAAATGCCTTGAGGATAGCATATTTAGAAATGTAACTAAAAAACTGTTTAAAAATAAGTTTTTCCTATGTTTCCTGACTTTTCAGACACTCTGTGCATATATATTGATTACAAATATGTTGGTTGACAAATATTACCAAATTCTACCATCTAGGTAGCAAGTGAATGGTAAATATAAATTTAAAAAATTACCCCAAAGTTGTTGTGGACTGGCAGACAGAATGTGTTGAAGAGCATTCAGATTTATATTAAACTAAGTTTTATAAGGTTGGCATAGAATCTGGAGAGATGTCTCATCTACAGCCGACTGCTCATGCAGTTGCATCCATATTTCCTATGTGTTCTCCTCAGCACCATGCAGCTCCCTGCCGAGGGAGGATCCAGATTCCCTCAGCTGTGCTTACTGATGAAACTCCACTGATCTAGGTATGTATATGGAATACCTAACAGCAACACATCCCGCCAGCTGACTTTTGAGGAACCAGAGAGGATTCAGAAAAAGAATATAATCAGAAATTAAAGGAAAAGCCTGCCCATTGGGCATGTATGTAAATTCTAGGGTTAGAGTCATTGTTTTGTGCCTCTTCTGAATATATACCCAAAGGAAATGAAATCAGTATCTTCAAGCGATACCTGCACTCTCATGTTTATTGAGGTACTATTCACAATAGCCAATATATGAAAACCTGTGTCCATCAATTGATGAATGGATAGAGAAATGGTGATATATATATCACTATATATGTGTGTGTGTATGTATATATACACATATATATGTATATAAAGATGTATAATTATAATATATTGGAATATTATTTAGCCTTAAAAAGAAGGAGATCCTGCCATTTGTGATAACATGGATGAACCTGGAGGACATTATGTGAGGTGAAATGAGCCAGACGTAGAACGAAAAATACTGCATGTTCTCACTTAGATGTGGAATCTAAAAAAGTTGCTTTGAAAACATAGAAGCAGAGAGTAGAATGATGGTTGCCAGGGGTGGGGAGGTGGAAGAAATGGGGAGATAATGGTCAAAGGGTACAAAATTGCAGTTAAGTAGGATGAATAAATCTAGAGATGTAATATACAACATGATAACAATAGTTAATAATACTGTACAGAATACTGGAAATTTGCTTGATTGTAGACTTCAGGTGCTCTTACCACCCACCCACACACCAAGGTATATGAGGAGATGCATATGCTAACTAGCTTGCTGTAGTAATCTTTTCATTATGTATATCAAAACATCATATGGGGGCTTCCCTGGTGGTGCAGTGGTTGAGAGTCTGCCTGCCAATGCAGGGGACATGGGTTCGTGCCCCGGTCCGGGAAGATCCCACGTGCCGCAGAGCGGCTGGGCCCGTGAGTCACGGCCGCTGAGCCTGCGCGTCCGGAGCCAGTGCTCCGCAACGGGAGAGGCCACAACAGTGAGAGGCCCGCGTACCGCAAAAAAACCAAACCAAAACCAAAAAAACATCATATGGTACACCTTAAATGTATGCAGTGTTTTTTTAATTTTTAAAATTTTATTTTATTTTTATTTTTTTAAACATCTTTATTAGAGCATAATTGCTTTACAATGGGGTGTTAGTTTCTGCTTTATAACAAAGTGAATCAGCTATACATATACATATATTCCCCATATCTCCTCCCTCTTGCGTCTCCCTCCTACCCTCCCTATCCCACCCCTCTAAGTGGTCACAGAGCACCAAGATGATCTCCCTGTGCTATGCGGCTGCTTCCCACTAGCTATCTATTTTACATTTGGTAGTATTTATAAGTCCATGCCGCTCTCTCACTTCATCCCAGCTTACCCTTCCCCCTCCCCGTGTCCTCAAGTCCATTCTCTACATATGCATCTTTATTCCTGTCCTGCCCCTAGATTCTTCAAAACCATTTTTTTTTTTTTTTTTTTTAGATTTCATATATATGTGTCAGCATACGGTATTTCTTTTTCTCTTTCTGACTTACTTCACTCTGTATGACAGACTCTGAGTCCATCCACCTCACTACAAATAACTCAATTTCATTTCTTTTTATGGCTGAGTAATATTCCATTGTATATGTGTGCCACATCTTCTTTATCCATTCATCTGTCAGTGGACACTAAGGTTGCTTCCATGTCCTGGCTATTGTAAATAGTGCTGCAATGAATATTGTGGTACATGACTCTTTTTGAATTATGGTTTTCTCAGGGTGTATGCCCAGTAGTGGGATTGCTGGGTCGTATAGTATTTCTAGTTTTCGTTTGTTAAGGAACCTCCATATTGTTCTCCATAGTGGCTTATCAATTTACATTCCCACCAAGAGTGCAAGAGGGTTCCCTTTTCTCCACAGCCTCTCCAGCATTTATTGTTTGTAGATTTTTTGATGATGGCCATTCTGACTGGGGTGAGGTGATACCTCACTGTAGTTTTGATTTGCATTTCTCTAATGATTAATGATTTTGAGCATTCTTTCATGTGTTTGTTGGCAATCTGTATATCTTCTTTGGGGAAATGTCTATTTAGGTCTTCTGTCCATTTTTGGATTGTTTGTTTTTCTGATATTGAGCTGCATGAGCTGCTTATAAATTTTGGAGGTTAATCCTTTGTCAGTTGCTTCGTTTGCAAATATTTTCTCCCATTCTGAGGGTTGTCTTTTCATCTTGTTCATGGTTTCCTTTGCTGTGCAAAAGCTTTTAAGTTTCATTAGGTCCCGTTTGTTTATTTTTGTTTTTATTTCCATTTCTCTAGGAGGTGGGTCAAAAAGGATCTTGCTGTGATTTATGTCATAGAGTGTTCTGCCTATGTTTTCCACTAAGAGTTTTATAGTGTCTGGCCTTTTATTTAGGTCTTTAATCCATTTTGAGTTTATTTTTATATATGGTGTTAGGGAGTGTTCTAATTTCATTCTTTTACATGTAGCTGTCCAGTTTTCCCAGCAACACTTATTGAAGAGGCTGTCTTTTCTCCACTGTATATTCTTGCCTCCTTTATCAAAAATAAAGTGACTATATGTGCGTGGGTTTATCTCTGGGCTTTCTGTCCTGTTGTATTGATCTATATATCTGTTTTTGTGCCAGTACGATACTGTCTTGATTACTGTAGCTTTGTAGTATAGTCCAAAGTCAGGGAGCCCGATTCCTCAGCTCTGTTTTTCTTTCTCAAGATTGCTTTGGCTATTCGGGGTCTTTTGTGTTTCCATACGAGTTGTGAAATATTTTGCTCTAGTTCTGTGAAAAATGCCATTGGTAGTTTGATAGGGATTGCATTGAATCTGTAGATTGCTTTGCGTAGTATAGTCATTTTCACAATGTTGATTCTTCCCATCCAAGAACATGGTATATCTCTCCATGTATTTGTATCATCTTTAATTTCTTGCATCAGTGTCTTATAGTTTTCTGCATATAGATCTTTTGTCTCCTTAGGTAGGTTTATTCCTAGGTATTTTATTCTTTTTGTTGCAGTGGTAAATAGGAGTGTTTCCTTAATTTCTCTTTCAGATTTTTCATCATTCATGTGTAGGAATGCAAGAGATTTCTGTGCATTAATTTTGTATGCTGCTACTTTACCAAATTTGTTGATTAGCTCTGGTAGTTTTCTGGTAGCGTCTTCAGGATTCTCTATGTATAGTATCATGTCAATGTATGCAATTAAAAAAAACTTTTATTTTATATTGAAGTATAGTTGATTTACAATGTTGTGTTAGTTTCAGGTGTACAGCAAAGTGATTCATTTATACGTATACATATATCTATTCTTTTTCAGATTCTTTTCCCATATAGGTTATTACAGAATATTAAATAGAGTTCCCTGTGCTATACAGTAGGTCTTTGTTGGTTATTTATTTTATATGTAGTAGTGTGTATATGTTAATCCCAAACTCCTAACTTATCCCTGCCCCCCACCTTTCCCCTTTGGTAACCATAAGTTTGTTTTCTATGTCTGTGCATCTGTTTCTGTTTTGTAAATAAGTTCACTTGTATCATTTTTTCAGATTCCACATATAAGTGAGACCATATATTTGTCTTTGACTTACTTCACTTAGTATGATAATCTGTAGGTCCATCCATGTTGCTACAAATGGCATTATTTCATTCTTTTTCATTTCTGAGTAATGTTCCAATGTATATATGTGTACCACATCTTCTTTATCTGTCGATGGGCATTTAGGCTGCTTCCATGTCTTTTTTATTTTTTAAAACAGTACAGTCTTTCATTCTTGTCAAATTAAAAAGAAAAAAAGCTCAAGTTCACCAGGAATCTGTGAAGCTAAGTTGCAAACAGTGGCAAACTAGGCTCACTGCAGCTCCATCTACAAGGCAAGGAGCCACTGTCCTGCACCTATCCTATAGATGTATCTGTGGATCGTACAAGAGATTCCTGGATGTCACTACATCCTTGCAAGCAATGGCATTTCCAGTAGAACAAAACTTAGAATTTGGAAACCAGATTTTTTTCCTGTGTTGTCCATCTATTGTCATTTTTGGATAATAAAGATAGTTCAAGCAGGATTAAAAAAAAATAGTTTCATGTGTTGCCAATTATCCCACTGGGAGCCTGCTCAAGTAAAGGCTAATATTAAAATCAGCAGCCTGCAAGTCATCTGGAACTTTGTAAAGTAATATGGATGAAGTTTGCCCAAGAAAGGAATTTGGAAGAGGGAGCGTAAGATTTTAGTCCCACAGCACTCCTAGTTAGGTCAGTGCATTTCTGGCAGCCAGATAAATACCAAACGATGCTGCTGCTACGTTAAATAAAGGGATAGTTAATATGGGATAAGTCCTTGGAGTATCTTTTGCTATTTTTCTCAGAAAAGAAAAATTCAAACCAAATCTTCCATGTTGGTGTTTTTTTAGTTGAAGGTGTTTAGCATGCTACCCTTTGGGATCACACTTGGTTTAAACTGGAATTTGCAAACTTGAGGCCAAGAGTCCCAGTTTGTCTCAGGGAGATGTTTAAGGGGAAAAAATTAGCTGACATTTAAAAATTAAAGGTTTTAATTTAAATCCTTGGGTTTCTCACTTCCTGGAAGACTTGCAAGTTCGAGCCTACATTCTTGTGTGGCAATATTTTTCTAAGACTCAGTCAGTCTCACTGTCATCTTTAAAGGGAGTGTGTTCCCTAGTCTACAGGCCCCATAACTTTTATTGTCTAAAAGTGAGGCTGTGTGCAGTGTTACGCTGGTCAGTGTTTACTTGGCTCTGCAGAAAGTAAGAACCCAGGTTTGTAGCATTTGATGATTTTCCGCCGTGGCCGATTTCAGGTTACCGGTGTGATTGAAACCAGCATGGCCTCGAGGAACTTGGCCTTTGAGTGACAAGGAGGGAGAGGACTGGAGGTGGTTGGTGAATGTGTGGTCCAGCCTGCTACTTTGCACTCGACATCAGTCAAATGGGTTCAAATAGGGAGATTATCAGACAACAGCATCTATCCTGAGGATCAGAAGGAAAAAGAAAATTGCAATCAAAACTAGAAACTGCAGTTGTGCTTGTCAGCTTGTCAGCTGAATCCAAAAAAATAAATAAGAGTTTAGTAAACAGCGTCCAGGAATGTAAGACAAGATTAGATGTGACAGCTTTGCCAGGAGGTCTTTGTGGGGCTATGGGAAAAGTAGAAGCGGAAAAGCACATTTTGGTTTCTATTTCTCTTATAGGCATAGCCTAGGGAAAGTCTGTGTGTTGGAAACATCACCTTGAATACTGTTTTCTGTTTCTTCCAGGCAATTTACTAATCACTGTTTTTCATTTTGATATATTGAATATTTCATTTGAAAATATCCAAAATTCTACGAGGAGGAAAGGTGAGAGGAAAAACGTACTTCACCATGAATTCATTTTTCTGGCTAGCTGATGTCAGTTAAAAGAATCTCGTGTTTGTGAAAAATTACCTATTAACTATATTTTGTAAGATTATTAAGTGTCATGAAATTGGAGTTGTGTGACAAAACAAAATATGTTTGAAGTTAAAAATGTCTTTCAGAATATATATTTAATCCATACTATGTAAATTTTTTCAAACGACCTTCCATTTTGTAGTATTTTCATTTTATGAAGAAGGAAATTGAGGCTATGTTGATATTTATTGGTTCACAGTACTAGAATGTGGATGTTATTGAGTTCTTAATTATGACCCTCAGAATCCATTTGGCAGAAAGGAGTTAATTAGGTGGCCCAAAGAACATTTGAGCAGCTAGAGCTGGGACTCAGGTATCAACTTCCTGGGACAGTGACTGAAGTCAGGCTGCTTAACTGGCCTGTTGAGGAAGCTGATGCACCAAGCAATTAATGCTAGAAACTTGACCTTGTTACACTGATGCCTCTTGAACATCAGGAACTTGACCTGGCAGCCACTGAGGCCTCAGGAAACTGGATGCCTACCAGTGCCTACCATTCCCAGTGTCAGCAGTATGGAAGCTGCCCAGAGAGCTTGTTTCCACACATTGCTCACTTGTGAATTGATGGCTCAGTGGGTACATCTGATGAGTGAAGCTCAGGTCACATGTCTGGGATGTGGCTGCAGTTTGAGTTTAACTTCAGCACTGGGGACGTGGGACATGGGAATACTTCCAAATATGGAAAAGTTATTCAAAGCAAGATAGGCTACTGCTAATCTGCCACATTTAATACAGTTGGGAAACTCTAACGCTCACCTATGTGTCTGGTCCAAAGCTGGTGCTCTCAACCCTGAGGCTCTGCAGCCTGAGTACTACCTCTGCCTTATGCCAGTGCTTTACAAAGTATAATTCCGGGGCCTGCAGCATCAGCATCCCTTAAAAGCTTATAGAAATGCAAATATGTGGGTGCTACCCCAGATCTACAGGATGAGAAACTCAGGTTGGAGCCCAGCGCTGTATGTTTAATCAGTCCTCTGGGTGATTCTGAAGTGACTGAAGTTTGAGAAGCACTGCCCCATGTGGTACTTTACTATTTTACCAAGGCTTCCTTTTGAGAGACTTTCTACTTTTTGAAAGCTGAGGAAAAAGAAATAGAAAACCAAGAGAATTAGAAACCATTAACATACTTTTACATAGTTCCTTTGTGATTCTTATCCGTGTGTGTATCTTCATTTATTAGGACTTTATAAACTCATAGTAATTTACTAGAGTTGAAATATATCAAATGGACCCAAGATTTGTTCAGCTGAGCTTTTAATGAAATGATGGAGTGCCAGAGATTTTTAATTCGATATTGCAGACTAGAAGTTCCTCTTATAATTGCGCCTTAGAAGCTAAATCTTTTAATTTTGCATAAGCCCTGGAGGAATTCTCTTGGCTTGGTTACTTTAAGGTTTCTTGCAAAACAAATGGCACTTGCCTGCAAGGGTGGGAATGTGCATAAGAGCAGGAGTTACGGGTGCCACTCCTACAGGTCTGTGTGGTTTGGTCTTTCTGCATTTAGAGTTGATGGTTTGTTATAAATTCTTAGCCACATCTGCAAATGGGAGAGGACATGACAGAACAGATTGCAAATTCCTTAATCATTTACTCACTCCATCAACTATTTATCAAGCAACCAGTACAGGCATAGCTCATTTTATCGAGCTTTGCTCTATTGTGCTTCACAGATATGCAGATACTGCGTTTTTGATAAAGTAAAGGTTTGCGGCAACTCTGCCTCAAGCAAGTCTACTGACACCATTTTTCCAACAGCATTTGCTTACTTTGTGTCTCTGTCACATTTTGGTGATTCTCACAGTATTTCAAACTTTTAAATTATTATTATATTTGTTTCGGTGATCTATGATCAGTGATTTTTTTTTTTTTTTTTTTTGTGGTACGTGGCCTCTCACTGTTGTGGCCTCTCCCGTTGCGGAGCACAGGCTCCGGACGCGCAGGCTCAGCGGCCATGGCTCACGGGCCCAGCCGCTCCGCGGCACGTGGGATCTTCCCGGACCGGGGCACGAACCCGCGTCCCCTGCATCAGTAGGTGGACTCTCAACCACTGCGCCACCAGGGAAGCCCTATGATCAGTGATCTTTGATGTTACTATTGTAATCGTTTTGGGGCACCATGAACCACACCTGTATAAGACAGCAAACTTGATCAGCGTTGTGTGTGTTCTGACTGCTCCACTGCTCCTCCTCTCTCTACTTCTCCTCAGACCACCCTATTCCCCGACACACAACAGTTTTGAAATGAGACCAATTAATAACCCTACATTGGCCTCTAAGTGTTCAAGTGAAAGGAAGAGTCAATTGATGTAGCAAACTTCATGGTTGTCTCATTTTAAGAAATTGCCACTGCCACCCCAGCCTTCGGCAGCCACCACCCTGCTCAGTGCCATCAGCAATGAGGCAAGACCCTCCAGCAGCAAAAGATTACAACTTGCTGAAGGCTCAGAGGATGGTTAGTTTTTTAAAAGTTAATTTATTTTTGGCTACATTGGGTCTTTGTTGCTGCGTGTGGGCTTTCTCTAGTTGTGGCGAGCAGGGGCTACTCTTCGTTGCGGTGCACAGGCTTCTCACTGCGGTGGCTTCTCTTGTTGTGGAGCACAGGCTTCTAGGTGCAAGGGCTCAGTAGTTGTGGCTCGCGGGCTTAGTTGCTCCGCGGCATATGGGATCTTCCTGGACCAGGGCTCAAACCCGAGTCCCCTGCATTGGCAGGTGGATTCTTAACCACTGCACCACCAGGGAAGTCCCTGATGGTTAGTTTGTAACAAAAAAGGATTTTAAAATTCAGGTATGTACATTGGTTTTTTTTTAGACATAATACTGTTGCACGCTTAATAGACTATAGTATAGTGTAGGCATTGACTTTTCTGTGCACTGGGAAACCAAAAAGTTTGTGTGACTCACTTTCTTGCGATGTTCACTTTATTGCAGTGGTCTGGAACCAAACCTGCATTGTCTCCAAGGTATGCCCGTATTTGGAAAGCATTGTTCTGGTGGCAACCTTTAGGCTAGAATTGAAAAAGCAATTATTGTAGAACTGAATTATCCCCTTGTATAACATACATGATTTAATGATACTCAAAGAGTTAAGCATCAAGTAAAATACTTCAACACAAAAATAAATGACCAAAAGCTTAGCCCAGCCTTACTTTGTGGGAAAGAAAAGGAAGGTATAATTTGAGGGGTACTGATAGTTATTGAGAGTCTACTTTGCATTGAGTACTTTACTAGTTCCTTTTTAGACATTTAATCTACAGTCCATGTGAGGTAAGTGTGCTGTATGATGAGCACTGGTGGAACAAAGCTGATGAAAGAGACACTGCCCTGTCCTCAAGGAATTAAACTCTAGCAGGAGGCAGGCATGGATAATTTCAAGATAACATGACCTAAATCTCAGGAGAATAGTAATCCATACCTATAGATGTATGAAGTAAAGGTCATCACATGCTAGACACACCTGACTCTCAGCCTGGGCCCAGTAAGGAGCATCCTATTTCATCAGAATGGATGCATGTGGGGCTAACTGATTTGTGCAAAGTCAATGTCTCAATATATATTCTGCTATTTGGATGTTGGAGAATGAGAAACTGGGGGGAACAGGCACGGGTATGTTGTTTGACATCTGTAAAAGGTCTGACAGTTCAAGGTGTGGGTCAGCCAGGGGGGTCTCCCGATAGCCTTGGAACAAAGGTGATATTGGGTGTACATTCCCAGTACAGTGAGAGTTAGTAAGAGTTATAGTGGGGCACACAACTAACAGGTCTTTCTGGATTCAAAACTAATAAGTAGGCACTCCTGCGACAGAGATAAAGTGACTTGACAAAGACTATACAATCAGTAAGTGGCAGGGCCAGGATTATTCTAGAGTGTCTGCTCTTAGCCATTAGATTAAAATGTTGATTTAGTCACCACCCTCATCCATACCCATTTTACAGGTAGAGGAAACTAAGGTTTAGGGAGATAAAGGAAGATCCCTTGTTTGGGGTGGTACAGCGCTTTTAAGTGTCAGAGCCAGCTGGGCTTAATTCCATATTGATTTTGCTCCAAAGCCATATCACACTTAGGCTAATTACTGTCAGGAGGAACATTTGTACTTCAGCTTTGCCAAATCTTAGGGATAGTTTTGGGCATAAATTGTCCAAGTTTGTGTGGACAAGATTAAATATTTCTTCTTAGCGACACAGCTGGGAAGACAACTTAAGTGTCCCTTTTGGGGCTCATTCATTCTGGCAGGCCCTTCAGGAGGTGGTGGTGTGTGCTAGAGAGTCATAATAAAGGATGTTCACATTTTCCTGGCCCAACTCAACATTTTTTTGCGTGTTTCCCGATACAGACCTATGCAGTCTCAGCTTATTACTGGGCTTATCACTTGAGCAATTCAAGCTGTTATTCCTTTAGAAAAATGTTAGCCTTTTCTCCCAAGGCATTCGGCAACCTGTTGAGAGCTGAAATAACCTTTGATCTGGGTGGCATTAGACGCCACAGTTTTCACTGTAAAATGTCTGCTTGCCACTTCCTACTCTTACCTCTGAAGGCTTTCGCTGTCCTTTCAATGGACAGTATTGTACTTTGGGCACTCACTGGAAACAAAATCCTGAATTGATTGCTAGGCAGGTTACTTTAAAACATACATGATGCCCGCAATATTTTAGGCAGGACTGGCTACATAATTTGGGGATGCCCAAGGCAAAATGGAAACAGTAGGCATTTTGCATTTTTAGGTGCTGAAGATGATGAACACAGAGCCTTAAACCCCCAAGTGAGAGACCCTTCTGAGTAAAGGGCCCTGTGAGACTGCATGGACCACTCACCTGTGAAGTCGACTCTTTATTTTAGGAAAATCATCTGAGGGTGGTAATTCCCAAATGTCTGTGTTCTGGTGCTATTCTGTGGTAAACGTTTCACTGGTAGTGGCACATAGGGAAAACAAAAGAGGATGTTAGAAGTATGAGGTGATCTTATCAGACATTTTATAAAATTTACTAAAGGACTAACCTTTTAACTTAATATAATAATGCCATCTTTTTTTTTGCCATTTAAAATAGCCTTTCTATGACTATACTACCCAAAGCAATCCACAGATTCAGTGCAATCCCTAGCAAACTACCAATGGCATTTTTCACAGAACTAGAACAAAAAATTTCACAATTTGTATGGAAGCACAAAAGACCCTGAATAGCCAAAGCAATCTTGAGAAAGAAAAACAGAGCTGGAGGAATCAGGCTCCCTGACTTCAGACTATACTGCAAAGCGACAGTAATCAAGACAGTATGGTACTGGCACAAAAACAGAAATATAGATCAATGGAACAAGATAGAAAGCCCAGAGATAAACCCATGCACATATGGTCACCTTATCTTGGACAAAGGAGGCAAGAATACACAATGGAGAAAAGACAGCCTCCTCAATAAGTGGTGCTGGGAAAACAGGACAGCTACATGTAAAAGAAAGAAATTAGAACACTTCCTAACAGCATACACAAAAATAAACTCAAAATGGATTAAAGACCTAAATGTAAGGCCAGACACTATAAAACTCTTAGTGGAAAACATAGGCAGAACACTGTGACATAAGTCACAGCAAGATCCTTTTTGCCCCACCTCCTAGAGAAATGGAAATAAAAACAAAAATCAACAAATGGGACCTAATGTAACTTAAAAGCTTTTGCACAGCAAAGGAAACCATAAACAAGATGAAAAGACAACTCTCAGAATGGGAGAAAATATTTGCAAATGAAGCAACTGACAAAGGATTAACCTCCAAAATATACAAGCAGCTCATGCATCTCAATATCAAAAAACCAAACAACCCAATCCAAAAGTGGGCGAAGGCCTAAATAGACATTTCTCCAAGGAAGATATACAGATTGCCAACAAACACATGAAAGGATGCTTAACATCACTAATCATTAGAGAAATGCAAATCAAAACTACAATGAGGTATTCACCTCATACTGGTCAGGATGGCCATCATCAAAAAGTCTACAAACAATAAATGCTGGAGAGGGTATGGAGAAAAGGGAACTCTCTTGCAGTGTTGGTGGGAATGTAAATTGATACAGCCACTATGGAGAACAGTATGGAGGTTCCTTAAAAGCCTAAAACTAGAACTACCATATGACCCAGCAATCCCACTACTGGGCATATACCCCAAGGAAACCATAATTCAAAAAGAGACATGTACCACAGTGTTCATTGCAGCACTATTTACAATAGCCAGGTCATGGAAGCAACCTAAGTGTCCATTGACAGATGAATGGATAAGGGAGATGTGGCACAAATATGCAATGGAATATTACTCAGCCATAAAAAAAAACAAAGTTGAGTTATTCGTAGTGAGGTGGATGGATTTAGAGTTTGTCATACGGAGTGAAGTCAGAAAGAGAAAAACAAATACTGTATGCTAGCACATATATATGGAATCTAAAAAAAAAAATGGTTCTGATGAATCTAGGGGCAGGACTGGAATAAAGACGTAGACGTAGAGAATGGACTTGAGGACACGGGTTGGTGGGGGAAGGGTAAGCTGGGACGAAGTGAGAGAGTAGCGTTGACATACATACACCACCAAATGTAAAATAGCTAGTGGGAAGCAGCCGCATAGCACAGGGAGATCAGCTCGGTGTTTTGTGACCACCTAGACGAGTGGGATAAGGAGGGTGGGAGGGAGACGCAAGAGGGAGGGGATATGGGGATATATGTATATGTATAGCTGATTCACTTTGTTATACAGCAGAAACTAACACAACATAGTAAAGCAATTATACTCCAATAAAGATTAAAAAAATAAAATAGCCTTTCTTTTTGAGGTGATTACAATGATAGACCTAAAATTATCTTTATCTGACAAAAATAACACGTGGCAGCCCCCTGTCCTGGTGTTCTTCTTCTCCCCTCACCCCTGATTTTACTCATTAGAAATTCCTGCTATCTTGGAACCACAGGTCTAAAGTAACTAATGAGACTATATCATTGCTCTCCCTAAATTTTTCATTAGGATGTACCTTCAGGAAGCAACATATTATTTTAGCTTCATGAAATTATTTATTTTTATGTCCTAAGTGTTCATCAAAGGTTGTTATAGGGGCTTCCCTGGTGGCGCAGTGGTTGAGAGTCCGCCTGCCGATGCAGGGGACACGGGTTCATGTTCCGGTCTGGGAGGATCCCGCATGCTGCGGAGCGGCTGGGCCCGTGAGCCATGGCCGCCAAGCCTGCACGTCCGGAGCCTGTGCTCCGCAGCGGGGAGGCCGCAGCGGTGAGAGGCCCGCGTACCGCAAAAAAAAAAAAAAAAAAAAAAAAAAAGGTTGGATAGTTTTGCTATTCCATGTTCAAAAGATAGTTTCCATCCCATTTCTAACATCTCTCTTTGCATGTAAGGATCCACAAAATACATTCTTCCCAGGATTTAATGCCAGCAAAATCTGCCTCTGAAATGAGCTTGCTTGCAGACGGAGAACTATAAAATCCATCGCAAAATTTAGCTGAGTGCTAGATTCGCTCTTCAATTGCAGGACTGTTTAATGCCATTTTCCTAGGATCTCTCTTCCTTTTCTCTAAATGGTTTCTGATCTCTCTTTGAGAAATTGTATGTTAACTGATCTTACTCTTTTAAATGGTCTTATTGAAAAACTCTTCAAATCTATTCTTTCTTTAAACACTAGGTTGACTACGCATTGTTAGTAGTCAAAAATACTGGATACTGAGTGACAAGAGCTGTGACTGTAGAGAAACATTTTGATGAGCCTAGAGAGCTTTATCATCTGGAAGGAGTAATACTCCAATCAAAGTTATATACTTTCTTCCCCTGACACTTTCTGTGTCTGCCTCATTTGCATTTTTCTCATATGTTCATGCCAATTTGTAGTAAGAGAAGGAAGATGAGGATAACTTAGCTTCTTGGCATACGTGTCAATTCCAGGTTCTGTAACATTGACAGTGAAGCTGTCATTCTTTTTCCTCAGATGTGTAGTCAGTGTGAAGTATTATCTGTTTCTTCTCTGGAATATACTTCTCCAAATTGCAATTTCGAACATGAAGCCTAATCCCAGGTTCAGTCTGAAAGTGCATAGGCAAAAGTTGGTGTGTCTTGAAAATATTGCAGAAGGGAACCTCCAGCTAGCCTGGTACTACTTCACCTAACCTGCATCTTAAACATAGGGTTTTACGGTTTCCTTTCATTTTTAAATGAATGACTTACAGTTGATAGATCCGAATTCAGTCAGCAGTGCTCTATATTCTTACACTGATGCACGTTTTAACTTTTATTTTCATGGTGGATTGCAGTGTGCTCTCCATGAGGAAATGCTGCAGAATGGCGGTTACAAATTCCAGAAGAGGGGAACTATCTTCATTCAGTAACCTAGAGTCACTGCATGTCAAGAGTTGTCCATACATTGCTATTTCATTTTCATAGTAACTTCATGAAAATATATTATCTCTGTTTTTCATATATTATGAAATTGAGACTCAGGGAAGAAAATTGCCCAGTTATGACACAACTAGTAATTTGCAGAACTAGTATGTGACTGTATATCTGACTGTATATCTGTCTGAGTTCATCTGATTCCAAAGATTGTGCAATTATCCCCTTGAGTAATGTTGCCAAGTTGGATATTTGAGGTCTTAAGGCAGCTTGCAAGGTGGTCACTTGGAAGTTGATGATGTTGCCTGTTTGTCTTCCTGATCCATTGTCACCCAGCCACATTTTATTGCCCAAAGGCTTACCTACCAGAGCCAGCCTTGTCATCTTGCTAGAACTTTCAGAGCTCCTTGGAAACTACAGCCGTCATCTTTGATAAAAACAAAATTAGGAAGCCTCAGATTTGAGGGATGGCCTCTTTCTCCCACCCAACGGCTTATAACTGTGACATCTCATGTATTCATTAATTGGACACAAAACATTTTTTTTGACTATGTACAGAGTACTGTGCCATGCATGTTACAGTATCTTAGGAACGTGGTGATAAACAAGCACATGGTCTCATTTCTCATGGAGTGCATTGTTTTGGGGGATACATGGTAAGCTAATAATGACACAAATAATTCATTAATTAGAATTGTGAACAGTACTGCAACGGAGAAGTACAGGGTGTTATGAGTGTGTTAAAAAGGAGAACTAGTAAGTCTGAGACTGACTAGTGATCAGCTAAATGAAGAAGGTGTGATGGGCTGAGCATTCCAGGCAGAGCATCCAGATAGGTTATAGAATAATCACATGGAAGTAAGCAACATGTGTGTTAAGTTGCAAGAGGATGGAATAAGAGGATGTGATTACCTAGGGCTGTTGGACCCTTTCAGTTAATACTTGCACTAACTGTGAATTCCATTCTTACCCCATACAGTCTTGTAACACATAGTACAAGCTAGCACAGTACCTACATATATATATAATAGGGATCATGTGTTTTTCCTGAATTTTCAAGTTATGCATTGCTGTGTAATAAACCATTCTCAAACACATTATTAATAGTTTATTAATGACCTCTTGTGGTCTGGGCCCAGCTAGGTGGTTCCAAGAAGCCCAAATAGAAGCTGTAGGGTTTCTTCTCTAGCCTTCTTTGTCTCAGAATTTCACTTCTGCCATATTCTCTTGGTCAAAAAAAAAATCACTAAGGAAAGCCCAGCATCAAGGGAAGGGGGATTAGACTTGACCCTTTAGGGGTGATTTTAGGACTTTAGGAGTAAGTAGGTCCCATTGGAGATAAACATGTGGGAAGAAAGATACTGTTGCCACCAACTTTGAAAAACACAGTCTGCCATGCTGAATAAAGGAATTGAATGCTAGTCAGGACTGAGATACACTCAGGGGGGCTGGCTTATCTGCTTCCTATGGTCTGAAGTTTCTGATTAGATTCATATTTTAGGAACTGCCAAGATACGTCTCCCTTCTTTTAATCAGATCTTAGTCTGATTCATTTAATTTCTGTGATATGGCATTGCAAGATAGATCCTTGCCAAGTATTTTTGGTCAACTTATGTTATTTCTCTAAGTTAAAAAAAAATCTGGTAAAAATACAGACTGTAAAAGCTTCCTTATCTGCTACATCAGGCTGTGATAAGGTTGTCAGTGATTCATTCGTTGATTCAAAACCAGCAATGACAGTAGACACTTAGCGTGCTTCCTATAGGCCTGAGTCTTCCATTATTCTAAGGACTGTATATAAAATCTCGTGACAGGATAAGGGCCAACTGTGTGCCAGGCAGCATGCTCTGCTCTGGGTGTATAATTACTAACAGAAAAAGGTACAGTGCTGCCCTTATGAGTTGCTAGTATACAGGAGGGGTTAGATTAGTTAAATGTTCACACAAATGTGAATTTACATCTCATACACAAAAGCATATAATGAGGAGATTAGCGACTTAGCTTAACAAAGATACATCTACTTCGTGCCAGGCTTGAAATAATTTAAATCAGTAGACGATGGTTCCTACTATGACTGATGTGTAAAGGTCATTACTTACGTGAGTGTTTTGGGGTCTGGGGAGTTAATTGAATAATCGTAAGCTTCTGGCTAAGTAAACTTTAGAAAGGAGCTGAAATACAGATTTGATGATGAAGGAGATACTTTGAGTGCTTTTGTAGAATTTGCTCCTTGTGTATTAATTTGAATGGACAGACGTGACTGAAGGATGATGGGAATTGCTTAAAAACAGGGTTTCTTGGTAAATTCTGTCATTTTTATGACATATCTGCCCACTTTTCCCTCCTAGAAAATAAAATAAAGTAAAAATAAAGTTGTCTTTCTGGCCCCAGACGTTAGAAAGAAATGTTCCCATTCCATAGAAATAATAAAGAAAGGTACTTCTCTGGCCTTTTTGCTAAAAATACTTATAAATATTCTTAAAAGTCACAGAAGTACCGTTTAGAAAACCAAAACCTTTATATCTGGAGCCAAGATTTGGCTTTGAATTTCACATCTACCTCTTGTAACCCAACATCCTTGGGTGCATCTCTTAGCACTTCTGAGCCTCAATTTCCACATCTATAAAGTGGGGTAATAATATCTTCATATTATATAAACAATAAAACATTATGTAAAGCATTAGAGTATCACATTATAATTATTGTTTAATACTATTTGTCAGCAACTGGTATAGACTATTGTTTCTAGCGTAGACAAAAAGCCTTTGTATCTCATATATATTCTACTTTAAGATCAATAGTTGATTTCAGAATAATATTGAACCTTGATATCAATTGCTGTTAGGGCTGATGGCTATTTTGTATGTAAAGATCACATTTTATGTGATTCTTTGAGTATTTTACTAATCTGATCACCTGTGGTTTTAGTGACTAATCAGCTCATTCTGCTCTTTGATAATAATTTTAGAATAATGCACAGAGTCCTTATTATCCATATATAAAGTTGAGTAGGGAGAAAAAGTTTCTATAACATGAAGCTGTTTATTGATATTTACCTCAAAAATTAGTCTCCATTCAAATATCTCCTGTGCTTAGGATGCCATCTTTTCTTGCATTTGATATCAAATTTCACAATGAGCAGTTGCTTGGTGAAATATAAAGCAAATGATGGGAAACGTTGGAAAATGAAATGATCCTTTTTTTGAGTGAATCAGAAATGAAGTGAACAATGTCTTGTAATATTTTCATGCAATTTTGTCAGAAAAATAGTGCCTCTGAAATTATATTTATTTTTGGTTCATTTAAAATATAACTTATTTTTTAATTTTTGTTTTCAATGAATGCTATCAATCCAAATTTCTGTCATTTATTATAAGATTACAGTATCCTCTTAATTGGCTGCTTTTGGGCACAGTTGTCCTCCAATACAGAGCACCTATTTTATATTAAATTGGAACCTGGCATCCAGTTTAACAAAGTGTGAAAGAAAGATGATAGAGATCAAGATAAGAAATTAAATTTTGAGGGCTAAAGTTATTTTTAGGAATTTTAAAAAATGGATTTATATTTTTTCTCTGTGTTAGTTTATTTAAACCATATATCAAAAAAATGCACCTTCTTAAAAATAGTTACTAGGTTAATATGAATTATTGTTAATGAATTAGATTATTAGTTCAATAATAATCACTATTCTTCTGTTGAGACTTGGGATTAAAAGAAGTAATGATAATTTGAGGATGACCCAGGGAGGAGGAGTGGATAAAATAACTTATAGTTTTTCTTCTAATTAATTTGACAACTTCATACCTTCTCCTTTTTGAAAACATTTCAGTTGAAGTCATACACTGATTATTATTTGCTGTGATCGGTGGTCCACAGAAGAAGTTATAAACTTTAGAATCATCTGGGGAACTTTGTAAAAATACCAACACCCAGGCCCCACCCAATCTAATTAAATGAGAATGTCTGAGGGGGAAGGCCCAGGTCTGCCTATTTTTAAGATATGTCCAAGTGACAGTCACGTCTGACCCAGGTTGAGACCCACTGACTCAGATCCTGACCCAGTGATCACTCAGAAGCTGATATAGGACGGCAGTGAGCAACCCTCCAGCTCCCGGAATCCACCAATTCAAGAATGTCTGCAGCATTAATCTGTTCTCTATTCTCAGCTGTTCTTCCTATTGCTCCCACTTAGGAGATGTAAATATCATTATTTAGAGCACAACTAGCCCCAGGATGCAATTTTAGCAAGATTTCAGCTTGGCTACCATTGTTGACTGGAATTGCTTTCTATAGAGCCAAGCCATTTTTCTCTCAAACAACTTTCAACCTAATATCATCAAAGATTGGCAAGGGGGAAACAGGTGTCTAATCTTCTAAATACCTTCAGACTCTGGTGAAGCTTTTTAGCTGTTATATATTGCCCTTGAAATGGATCAATACGAAGTCATGATGGGAATTTTGCTGATTGTACATCAAGGATGTGCCCAGACAGCCTGTGAAGTGGAAAGACCCAGCTGCTGAGAAGGATGAAGCTGCCAGGAATAGCTTTGGTGCTGAAGCCTGGAACCTTGTCTGTCTTGTTCACTGCTGGGTCCCTGGCTCTTAGGACAGTATCAACTACAGAGTATGCACACGATGAAAACTTGTTGAATGAAGGCATAAAGCATGAAAAACCTAAGTGCTGAATGGCTTTGAGAAAAGCTGTTAAGCCCTAGCTCTCTCCCTCCCCACACGCAACTGAATGATTATATGATAATAGTTATTATTGAGTTCTTATATGTGCCAGACATTGTGGTAAGATTCTACACACATACATGGCCATATAGACATGTACACCCACAACTATGTTCTTTCCTGTTTAAAACTCATAACAGCCCTATTAAATAAGTACTCTTATTATCCTCATGTCACAATTGGGGGAAACTGAGACTTACACAGGCCAAGCAACATTTCCAAGTAACACAACCAATTAATAGCAGAATTGGAATGAAAGATCATGTCTTCCAATTCCAAGCCTGCACGATGAAACAGCTATACGATACTAATATCTCTTTCTATGTGTCCAGCTTCAGATTTTAAACATTTTCACAGGCATCATCTCTTTATAGCAATTATCATTCTTAGAAGTTAGGTTATTCCTGTGTTTGTTGACTTGCGTACATCTATTAGAAAATCAGTTCCAGAAGAAGAAGGGTATTGGTATTTTTTGTTGTTGTTCACCATATTACCCGCTAGTTGTTGGATAAATGAATAAATGAGCCCCCTCTCATCTTTAGTCCATGTTTGAATGATTAGCCCTCCCATCCAGTTGCTCAGTCAATGTAGCTGGGCATTGTCTTTGACCATTGTTAAGCCTCAGTCACTACCCATAATTGGTTGCTGTGTTTGCCTCTCTGCTGTCACTCAAATCTGTTTTTCTCCATTCCCCACACTACCACGTTAGTTTAGGTACTTACTCTCTTTGTGCAGTAGCCTTCTGATCTGTTTCCCTGCCTTGAGTTTCACCTTCTGATTCACAAGTTATAGTGCCATGATTCTCAGCTGGAGGAAATTTTGCTCCTGCCCCCAGGTAAAATTTGGCAGTGTCTGGAGATACTTAATTGGTTGTCACAACTGGGTTGTATTGGCATCTAGATGGGAGAGGCTAGGGATGTTGGTAAACATTCTGCAGTGCGCAAGACAGCAAAGAATTACCCGGCCAAAATGTCAACAGTGCAGGTATTGAAAAACTCTGTTCTACGGAAAGCTTTTTAAAACCTCATTCAAGCTTGTGTATAGTGCAACCCTTTCCATGACTGCCCTCTACCAAAAGGGTAAAACACAAAGTTCACAGCATAACATATAGAGTGTAATTATGATTTGCTTCCTCCTTGCTACTGCAGCGCCCTCTCTCATTTTTCTTCCAAATCTGCGTGAAATTCTAGCCACTTTAAACAGTTTGAATGTTCTCAAGAGCTTTCTGTTATTTGCTGTATTTCACTTGTTGAAGTTCCCAGGCAAGCTTCTGAGATGTGCTCTTAGACTATCCTAGATACAGTCATTCAGTAATCACTGAGTGGCCCATTGTCTCACAGTGTGGGTGCTGTGTTAGGCTCGGAGGGCACAGCAGAGAGAAAAGTAAACGTGGTCCCTCCCTTGGAGCTTCCTGTCTTCATCTGTTGTAATTAGCTTTCAGCTGTATAGCACTTAAAGCTATTACTTCGTCATTAGTAGACCACTAAGTACAGTTTAATTATAACCTCAAATAAAATGAGCTTAAGGTTATCCTCAGTTCATATCAAATTCACATTTACTTGTTTGTCTAAGAAATGTGTGTTTGTTTTAAACAGTTGGTTTCTTCAAATCAGGTTCCAGACAAGATCCATACCTTGGATCTGGTTGTGTTCTTTAAGTCTCTTGGGTTCTTTGGATCTAAGAGCTAACTTCTTTCATCTCTCGCTCCCTCCCTCCCTCCCTTCCTCCCTCCTATCCTTCTGCTTACCTCTGTCCTTCCCTTCTCCTTACCTCCCCCCTTCCCTTCCTCCCTCCGTTTCTCACCATCCCTCCATCTTTCCTTTTTCCACTCAACCCTTCTTCATTTCCCCCATCCCTCTCTTCATCCCATCTTCCCTCTCTCCCATTTGTTCATTTTGTAGAAGCAGTTAGTTGTCCTGTAGAAAGTCCCACGTTTTGGAGCTTAGATTTTTCTCACTACTCCTTTGTCCAGATATTTAACTCATTCCCCTATTCTACATGTTCCCCGTAGACTGGAAGTTAGATTGAAAGACTTATTTAGATTTACATATATTTTTTGCAAGAATAATTCGTAAGTGGTGCTGTGTATTTCACATTTCATCACATCAGATGGGGTTCAGATGGTGACGGGTGGCAGCCTGAACTTTGCCATCAACTTTGCTCCCAGTGGTTTTACCATTCATTGATGGCTATTGATTGCACAAATCAGTTATTTTATTAGATACTGAAAAATGGTGGCAGTCTAATTCTTTCCTTCTGTTTGCATTTATTAGGTAGGATTTCCCTACATAAACCTGTCTCATATTTACTGTGAGATACATTTTAAACAGGAGTAGTATCATAAGTTTTATATTTTTCTCTTTATCCATTAATTTTTGGAAAAATAAGGTGGTACTTTAACATTCTCTGGTGGTATCCAATTAACTTAATTTTGTTTTTCTCTTTATCCCTTCTCTTCCTTTTTGCTCCTGTTATTAGGAGCGAATGGCCCTTTTATCTGTTACCTGTTTTAAATAGGTTAAATCTTCAATATTTAATACACACCTTTGTCCACAGCAATGAATGTTTGTAGTTTTTTCTAATAATTGAAGAAATAATCTTTTAGAATTTGGGGAATATTCTGTTAGAGAATGAAATGAAATAGGTGTTGTTACTTAAGACAATAGATCTTACTGTTCCTGATCTCTTGCCTCCCTCTAATAATCACTTGTTGAGGACCTACTATGTGTCAGACACCAGACTAGACATGATTTTTGTTGCAGATTTACTTTTGGTCATGATACTGATGAATTATTTAGAATAGATACCAGTGGATTGTGCAGTTTACTAGGTAATCTGGAGGTGTCTCAGAAACCTCACGCTTTGTAGGCAGCCTGGGGAGGATTATGGGTCACAGTGGAACCTCTCTGACATGTGTGTAATTCCCTTGTATGAGCAAGTGTTAGAGGTTCTCAGAAGTGACATTTTCTAAGTGAACTAACTGGTTGCAAAGGACTTCAACCAGATTACAACAGGAGCATGAGTTTAAAGTAGTTATTCCAATATTTTAATTTGCAGTTGATTTCCTAGACTTTCTTGATCAGCTCTTTCCATCTCCATTTTCCCCGGTTGCTTCACATTTAACAAATGGTGTTTATGCCAGCCTGCTTGTCTTTCCAGAGGTATGGTGTAGTTTAATCAAGGTTATATAAAATGCATAAGTTATAATTGTTTACAATATCCTATTCCTGTATATGTCTTGATGCCTTATAATTTTACCTGGTTGATGCACACAGATTTCCTGTGCTATCAGGGAACAGTTTAGAGCTGATTTCAGCTATAATTCCCTTTTATTATTGGAAATTGGAACACAAGGAATAATCTGTTTTTTTTTCTTTTCTTTCTTTTTTTTCTTTTACTTGTCACATGTCAGTTTTAAAAACTGTAATGAATGCGGTAGTTACATGAACTGGCAGTCGATAGAATCACTGCATGGTGCTGGTCCTTGTCTGATTGCTTACACACCAGCAGCATTTCTAATGTATCCACTCACTTTCTCTCGATTAAAATGGACTATATCTTTGGATTATCTGCTTTAAAATACTTTTAAGACTTATAAAATAATTTGAATAAAAATAGCTTCCATTTACTGATACTGTGTGCTGGGTTGTAGGATATTGCACTAAGTTTGTTTTAATATGACTTATATGATTTGATTTTTAAGGCAACCTAATGGGTTTTCTGAAGAAAATTGAGTCTTATATAGGTTGAGTCATTTTCCCAGTGTACCATATGTAATTGGAAGTAAAGTTGGGATAAGCTGAAGTCTGTCTGACTCCAAAGTTTATGCTCTTACCTATAAGCTCCTGTCATCTCTAAAAAAGACAAATTCCCTTTCCACAGAGACTTGTTAAGTCATCTTTTCCAATCATAATAAATGCCTGTTTACATAAATGAACATATATTTGTAAGTATGAATATATTATGTGGCTTTTAATAACCTAGAAACTCATTACTTAGTATCAGAGCAGAATGGCATACAAGAGGCAAAGTTTATAGTCCAAAATAATTAAAAATGTATCCTGTTCTTTACTTGCTCTGACCTTCAACAGACATAAAAATAAGCTAAATATGTAGCTCACTATCAGCGTTTATTAAAATTTCCTTTTCTAACTCACAGCTCTTTTCTCTTCAGATTAATTCTCCAAATTCCTTTTTCACAATCTGTCTTTTAAAAATACTTCCCTTTCTACCTTTTTCACTTCTTTCAATTTAGGAAAGAATTACTCTTGTTTAAGAGGTAAGGGAAAATCAAATTTGTGATTTCAGCAGTGGCTTTCAAACTTTCTTGAACATATAAAACGAGTGAAAAGTATCAGAAAATAATGCAGTGGACTCTAACGTTTCTATTTTATTCCATTCCATTTTGGTCCACTCCACCGTTCCCCTCTATTCTCCTCCGTCCTCTATTTAAAAATCTCAGTTATGACCCATCCAATTGATTTTATGATTTGTTAATGGGTCCTGGGCAGCAATAAGAAACTGAATCACACAATTATCTTTGACTGGAGAAAGAGAGAAGTCTATGAACATGGCTAAATTAATAATTTTGCTCCTGTCACCCATATAAATGCATGTCACATTAATTGCTTTGCTAAGAATTACTTTAGTGGGAATTTATATTTTGAAAAGTCATATTAAAGTCATTATTAATGGAAGAAAGAAGGATAATGATTAGGTCAGAGGGGAATGAAATAAAACACTTTGAAAATAATAGAATTAAGATGGATTATGGATTTAGTATATTTCGTATCATTTAAAACTTGTTTTGTAGAGCTGTTTGGCAACATAGGAGTTTCCTTGGGAAGGAGATCAGAAGACAACAAACAATTTTAATAGGGAGTAACATGACCAAGAGAAGTGATGAGTATTGAAAATACATGTTTTAAGCCAGACAATGACAAGTGTTGAGAATGTGGAGAAATTGGAAACCTCATTTATTACTGAAGGGACTTTAAAATAGTGCAGCCACTTTGGAAAACAGTTGGGCAGTTCTTCGAAATGTTCAACATAGAGTTACCATAGATGAAGCAATTCAATTCTCCCTCGAAGTATATATTTGAGAGCAATGAAAATATATATGTCCACACAAAAACTTGTATACAAATGAATATTCATGGCGGCTCTATTCATAATAGCCCCAAATTGGAAATAACCCTAATGTCCATCAGCTGATAAATGGATAAACAAAATGTGGTATACTCACTCGATGGAATATTATTTGGCCATAAAAAGAAAGGACATGCTGATATCTGCTACAACATGGATGAATCTTGAAAGCATTATTTTAACAGAAGCCAGTCATAAAGGACCACATGTTTGATTTCATTAATATGACATGTCCAGAATAGGCAAACTTACAGAGCTGTAAAGTAGATTAACAGTTGTCTGGGTTGAGGGTGGGATGGGGAGTGAGGAGTGGCTGCTAATGGGTATGGGGTTTCTGTTTTGGATGATGAAATGTTCTAAAATTAGATCGTGGTGATGGTTGTACAACTCTGGTAATATAATAAAACCCACTGAATTGTACACTTTAAGTGGGTGAATTTTAGACTGTATAAATTATATCTCAATAAGGCTGTTTAAAAAAGGAAATACATATTTAAGGATCATATGGAAGTATTAAATAAATGCTATCATTTGATGAACCAAGTGACAGTCTTTGTGTTTTGGATCTAGTTTACATGTTTACTTTTCATATTAGGGTCGTAGCCCATGGTGCCTTCACATTCTGAAGAGCACAACTAGCATAGCAGTTTGGTTCAAGTTTGTGTAAAATCTGTGTCCGTAAGAATATAGCCAATTAATATAAAAATGATATTTTCAGAAATATCGGAAAGACATCTAAAACTAAGTCCAATAAAATGGCAAAAATAGTTTCAGAACAGAAGGAAAGAAACTATAAACAGAATGGCTCTTACAATGTAGGCAGTAGATTTCATGTTGCTAATTTTAATTCAAGATTTTTTTAACTACACTTCAAAATTAACCTTTTATTCTGTTCTCATGCTTTAACTGGGGACATGAGTGCTTCTGTTGCAGCAGTTTAATTACAATTTGAGGTAATTCAGAAATAGATACCAGGTTTTAATTTAATTTCTTTTTTTAAAGTAAGTTGATTTTTAAATAAACTTTGCATTTTGGAGGTTATTTTATATTTGTAGAAAAATTGTGAAGATAGTAGTGAGTTTTCTTACTCCTCTTACTCATTTCCCCTAAGGTTAGCCATGGTATATTTGTCAAAACTAGGAAACCAGTACTAGTGCATTAATATATTTTTTGTGTTTTTGACTGTGTTGGGTTCTCGTTGCTGCGTGCGGGCTTTCTCTAGTTGTGGCAAGCGGAGGCTACTCTTCGTTGCGGTGCACGGGCTTCTCATTGCGGTGGCTTCTCTTGTTGCGGAGCACGGGCTCTAGGCGAGCAGGCTTCAGTAGTTGTGGCTTGCTGGCTCAGTAGTTGTGGCTCGTGGGCTCTAGAGCACAGGCTCAGTAGTTGTGGTGCGTGGCAGCATGTGGGATCTTCCCGGACCAAGGCTTGAACCTGTGTCCCCTGATTTGGCAGGCAGATTCTTAACCACTGTGCCACCAGGGAAACCCCCAGTACATTAATATTTACTAAGTTCTGGAATTTATTTGGATTTCACAAATTTTTCCACTAATGTCCCTTTTTCTGTTCAGTGGTCCAGTCCAAGTTATTACATTGCATTTACCCATCATGACTTAGTGTCCTTGACCTGTGACAGTATTTTAGCCTTTTGCATGACCATGACGTATTTTCAGGGTTACTGGTGGGTGATTTATAAAGTACTCCTCAATTTAGTTTCAAATAATATTAGACTTGAGTTGTGAGGCTTGGTGAAGAATACCACAGTAGCCAAGTTCCTTCCTTCTCACCTCCTATCAGGAGGTACATAGTATCAACATCACTTACTCCTGGTGATAGTAACTTTGATCACTTGGCCAAGGTAGTGTTTGCTAGACTGCTTGACTGGAAAGTTCTTGTTTGCCCCATCTGTATGCTATTCTTTGGAAGCAAGAGCATAATTTTGTATTATAAAAAGAGAGCTACATTTTGATTTTTCTCTTTTATTTAGACCCAAATACACCTTTTAAATCTGTGCAGTAGGAAGGTTCTTTTTTAACTTTCATTAAGACATTCAAATGATACATTATTATGATTTGTAAGTGTAGTTTAATTTTCATAACAGACCAAAGATTCCACTGTAAATTAGGTAGCTTTTAACTGGTGACAGGGAAGATGTTACTATAAGATGAAAATTCTCATACCAAAGGGAACATATATTTAGGGCAATCCAATAAAAAAAAAAGCTCTTTCATGAGTGTTGCTTCATATAAACAATAAAGGGAGAATACTGTAAGTGGCATTTTGTGTTGTATCTGGGAAAATATGTGGCTGTACTTTTCATGTTTGTCTTTCCATTTATGGAGTTCTATTTATTCTTGGAAATAAGAGTATTTTAGTTTCCTTTACTCCATCATACACTTTATAAATTCTACATCAAGAATTATATTTTTCCCCTAAGGACCTTTGCGTTAAGATTATCTACAAGACTTCTCCTATCCAAGGCTAATTCCTCTTGGTCCAGTTACCTCCTTTCCTCTCTGAGAATTGATTCCTTCAGTTAGTTCCTCTTTTTGTTAAATTGTCAACGTCTCCTTTAATACAGGCTTCTTCACTAAGGCTAGAAACAAGCTGTCTGGCTCAGCTTTAAAACGAACATGTGTGCAGGGCCCCCCTTATGTGTGTGTGCACGTCCACACACCCATGCATGCATATTCTCTCACTTTCAGGCAAACACAGGCAAGTAGCTTGAGGCTTAAGGACTGAGTCTGTCTATCTGTGTCTCTGAGCCTTTCATTCTTCTCCTAAATCTCTTAAAAGAAGAGGTTACATTTACCTCTTTTATATCCTTATTTGCCAAATTGAAACCAATTTCCTTCTGACTTCTAGTAGTAGCTCTCTATCAGTAGAAGAGATTGTCCTTGAAATTGTTTTGTCCTTGTTACCCATTATCTCTAATTTTGAAGTCAAATGGACTTTATCCCACTGGAGTTTGATAGTCACTGACGCGTAGTGTTTATTTAATAAATATCAGTTGATTGGATGTTGCAGGAACTTTGAATATTCAATGAAATTTTGACATAGATAAAAATACCTTTCACAGTATCCTGCGTTTGAAATTTTCTTCATTTATTTAACTGATGACTCTTCCCCTTCCATTAATGTGTGGTACATATCCATGAATCTGAATGGAACAGGAATGTCTGCTATAGTGAGACAGTGTAATAGCCTTGGCACTGTTCATATGGATGATTGCTGTGTGTTTTTAGTTAGTTCTCCATTGACAATTTTAGTAACTGGTTTGGGGCCTGTTTGATCAGTCCAGGACCTTCTTTTCTCCAACCACACTACCCTTTGGGTCCCCAAAGGGAAATCTGTACTTGTTCTGGACAATAGAAAATTGGAACAAGAGGAGTATACCTCTCCCAGAGTAGGTTACTTGTTCTTTTTCCTGAGAAAGACCACCTGGTCATCTGAACTAAATAAATATTTAAAAATGAAGACGTAGTCCTGCTCTCTGGTCACAGAAGGAGGAAGAGTATCCAGCCATAGTGGAGAAGGGCTTTTACCCTTACCTTGAGAAATATTTTCCCAGGCTCAAATAAAGACCCATAAGAGGAGGCTTCTACATCTTATATAAAGCCAAGATGCTTTTCACAATGGAATTTTATCTATGCTTGTGGGGTCCCAGTGGGTCTGCTCAGTGGTTTTATCTCCCTTTCTTCTCTCGTAATATACCCTTATTTAAACTTCCTTTATTTCAAGACACACTGTGGAGAGTAATGGAATAGATGTTCCTAGTGGAGAGAGAGGCCTAGCTCTCATCTTAATATTGTCAGCATTTTGCTGGACCAGAATAATGCTAATAAATACTAATAACAGTGACAGTATCAGTAACCATTTATTGGGTACCTACCGTGTGCTTGCAAAAGCCATCCAGGCATTTTGCAAATATTCTGACGTCAGGGACCATGGCTCTCTTATTCACTGCTGTATCGCCACCTTTGGCAGAGCCAATGGGACATAGAAGGCAGTGAATAAATGTTTACATGCACACCTCAAGACATTGTGGGTTTGGTTCCAGCCCAGTGCAATAAAGGGAATCACATGAATTTTTTGGTTTCCTAGTGCACACGAAAGTTTATATTTACACTATAGTCTATCAAGTGTGCAATACCATTATGTCTAAAATATGTGCATACCTTAATTTAGAAATACCTTATTGTTAAAAAAATCCTAACCATCTCTGAGTCTTCAGCAAGGTGTAATCTTTCTGCTGGTGGCGGGTCTTGCCTAAGTGTTGATGCTGCTGACCCATCAGCGTGGTTGAAGGCTGGGATGGCTGTGGGAATTTCTTAAAAGAAGACCACAGTGAGGTTTGCTGCATCGATTGACTCTTCTGTTCACGAATGATTTCTCTGTAGCATCCATGCTGTTTGATATCATTTTACCCACAGTAGAACTTCTTTCAAAATTGGAGTCTATTCTATCAAACCCTGCCATTGTTATATAAACTAGGTTTATGTAATTTTTAAATCCTTTGTCATCATTTCAACAATCTTCATAGCATCTTCACTCAGGGTAGGTTTCATCTCAAGAGAACGCTTTCTTTGCTTATCCATAAGAAGTAGCTCCTTATCCTTTCAAGTTTTATTATGAGATTGCAGCAATTCAGTCCCATCTTCAGGTTCCACTTCTAATTCTGGTTTTCTTGTTATTTTCACCACATCGGCAGTTATTTCCTCTGAAGTCTTGAACCCCTCTTTGAATTGACTTATTTCAAACTTCTGTTAATGTTGATATTCTGACCTCTTCCCATGAATCACAAATGTTCTAAACGGCATTTAGAATAATGAATCCTTTCCAGAGGTTTTCAATTGACTTTGCCCACATCCTTCAGAGGAATCACTGTCTATGACAATTGTAGCCTTAGAAAATGTGTTTCTTAAATAATGACTGGAAAGTCGTAATGACTCCTTGATCCATGGACTGCAGAATGGATGTTGTGTTAGCAGGCATGAAAACAACATGAATCTTGTACATCTCCATCAGAGCATGTTGTCAACAGATGTGCTGTCATCCAGGCTTTGTTGTTCCGTTTACAGAGCCCAGGCAGAGTAGATTGAGCATAATTCTTAAGGACCCTAGGATTTTGGGAATGGTAAAATGAGCATTGGCTTCAACTTTAAGTCATCAGCTGCATTAACCCCCTCACAAAAGAGTCAGCCTGTCCTTAGATGCTTTGAAGCCAGGCATTGACTTTTCCTCTCTAGCTATGAAAATCCTAGATGGCATTTTCTAGGATAGACAGAAGGCTGTTTTGTCTACATTGAAAATTTACATGTCTAATGCATGCCTTTTGACTCTGCTGATTCTAAGACACTGGTTATAACTCTGTGTTATATTGTTAATTTATACAGTAGCACACTCTTTATAGACTACTGGCTTCTGGGATTTGAGGCAGTTTGAAGAAGAGCATACTGCTATTCGTCTATAACCTTTTGTTTAAAACAGTAAAATATTTTGAGGTCATTGAATTAGAATGTTTTGAAGATCATTGAATGCATCTTATTTTGTATTAAATCATTGGCACTTTGTGCTTTTCTTCACATATAAAACAAACACTTGAGTAAAAAAGCATTCTCCAAAATTTTGTTTTATATCACTTTTATATGTATTCCACATAACAACTTTCTAAAAATGAAATATAGCTATGTCTTTTATGTGCATAGTTAAAGACCTCATTGATAGTGTTTTGGTATGGTTAAAAGTATGTTCTGAAGGTGGACTTTCAGGAATCTTATCCAACTTCATCATTTACTAGCTGTGCAATTTTAAAGCAACATGTAAACCTTTCTGTGCCTTAGGTTTTCCAGCTTTAACTGGGGATTATAATAGTACCTACTTGCTAGCTTTGTTCTAAGGATTAGATGAGATCCTTCTGATAATATGCTTACTTAGAACAATATCTGGCACATAGTAAACATAATTTCTATTATAATTTTTGTCTTTGCAGTTTTATAATCTCTAATTTTGATTGGTAGTTAAATTTCTAGTAATCAGTGTTTGAATTAGTCTACATGATTCTTGATCAAGCAGGTTTCCATTTACTGTATTTACTTTGGGCTCCTATTTTAGCAGTTTGTGAAGAATATGCTTTGAGAGAATCCAAAGATAATGTACAGTGGGAATCAAATATAAATACATAAGTACGTATAATATGTAATCATTTTGTATTATTATTTTGGAAATGTTAGACTTTCAACCTAGTTCATCTGTTTGGAAGACTGTTAGGTTAAAGTGCTTTAATACTTTGGAAAGTTTTATGCTGCACTATTTTCTTATGTCCCTTATTAATCTAAGTCTTATTCTCAAAAGATGGGCACTTCACAATTATAAAATCACTGAAGCAGAATGATTAATCTTTTATTTTGGTAATTTATGTTATGCCCCTTCTTTAGAGGAATATTAGGAAAGTTTTTTTTCTTTTTCTCTTTTTTTTTTTTTTTTTTGCGGTACGTGGGCCTCTCACTGTTGTGGCCTCTCCTGTTGTGGAGCACAGGCTCCGGACGTGCAGTTTCAGCGGCCATGGCTCACGGGCCCAGCCGCTCCGCGGCATGTGGGATCCTCCCGGACCGGGGCACAAACCCGTATCCCCTGCATTGGCAGGCAGACTCTCAACCACTGCACCACCAGGGAAGCCCCAGGAAAGTTTTATGTTTGAAACTTTATGGAGCCTATTTTTATTTTATTTTAATAAGGCATGGAATGCAAAACTCTAAGATAGCGTAATACCTTGATTTTGTGACATGTTGTCAGGAAATGACGTATTCCAGATAAATACATGTTTTTCAGGTGATTTCCCCCCTGTGATGTAGTACTCTCTTCCTTGTCTTTTGAAGCAGTACACAGTGAAAATAATATAAATTTTCTTCATAATATAAGGTCATCATTAGGCATTTTTATTACACTGCCCACTGACATGACACTGTCCTCAGGATATATTAAAATATGTAGCCCTACTTGACCACGTACTAAATGGATCCAGACAGCTGTCTTTTTGTGACTTCTCATTTCTACTGTTATTTCTCACCACTGGCAATGTGCCTACTTCTAGAAGGCCAATCCTCTTTATTTGCTAATTCTGACTGCAAGCTATGCTTGCTGGGATTGTGTCTAAAATAACACTAGAGCTTGCGTGAAGACTTGATGTTTTCTTCTCAAGTGCAGTTCATGGAAGAAGGGAGATGTTAGTGTATGTAGATGGGCTACTGGCTGCCTTAGGAACTATTTTGATTTCTGGAACAGTATTCTACTATACAATCAAATGACCTATATATTTAATATTTTTAATATCTGCCTAAGTTAAGAAAGTGAATACAAATTCTAATGTTACATAGATATTATTTGGTAGATTTACTAGATCAGTGATGAAGAGGAATACAATTCTGAGTTCATGAATTAGACATCTCAAATATAATGATGGTTAAAATAGAAACAGAATATAATGTAGGTGGTGGAGGAGTCTCATACCTGGAGATATTTCACAGCATCACTGGAGAGTGACCATCACCTTTTTTTTTTTTTTGCGGTACGTGGGCCTCTCGCTACCGCGGCCCTCCCGTCGCGGGAGGCTCCGGACGCGCAGGCCCAGCAGCCACGGCCCATGGGCCCAGCCACTCCGCGGCACGCGGGACCCTCCCGGACCCGGGCACGAACCCGCGCCCCCTGCATCGGCAGGCGGACTCCCAACCACTGCGCCACCAGGGAAACCCCATCACCCATTTTTAGGAAACCCTTTGGTAGTGGACGTTTTATGGCCACTTGAAAACTTTTTGGCATTGCCTCTGTTCTCTGCTTCAGATATGAACGTTGATGGATTGATTCATTGAATAATTATTTGTGAGTTTATCTTCTAGATTAAAGGTACTGTGGGAGGTATGGTGGAGGTGAATGAAATACATATGGCTCTTACCCCCTGAAAGACAGGAGTAAAATAATCACAAATAAATACATACTTTTCAATTGTCCTGTCTTATGAAAGAAAATTATTGAGTGCTAATGAGTTTAAATATTAGCAAGAAGAGGTAATTAAATTGGAATTCTGAGACAAGTTGATGCTCAGTTTGAGGTCTGAAGGATGAAGAGAAACTAAAAAAGAGAATCGTTTTAACAGAGTAAACAGCATGGAAAAATTCTTAGAAATGGGAAAGATCTTGGCACATTGTGAAAACTAAAAGAAGGCCAAGGTAACTGGAATGCAGTGAACAAGGAAGCATGGGTTAGGAGAGAAAGAGGGAGAAATATATAAGTGCCAGGTCAAGAAGAACCTTGTAAGGATTTTGAATATTTTTCCAAGTGTAATGACATTGAAAAGCTTTAAGTAGGGGATGGCATAAGTAGGGTTGAATTAAAAAATACTTTCTGCTATTCATTGATTCATGAAAGTTGGTGAAGGAATGAGAGTGGAAGTGTAGAGACTGGCTAAGAGGCTACTGAAGGAATATAAGGGTGGTCAAAGTGATGGGCAGGGTCAGGATATACAGATGCAGCCCTCAGTTCCATTATCTGTAAAATGAGGATAGTTGTGTTTGGTACAGGGTTCATATCAGTAAATATTAGCTACTATTATTATTTGTATTATCCAATGGAATTTGCACTGGTTGGTTAGTTAGTTGAAAAATCTGGTTAAAGAGAAGTACTAAAAAATATATATGCAGGTCCTATATTTTATTTTAACTTAAAGAATATAAATACTCATTGCCAATCTTTTGATACAGCTTGGGACCATTCGTTGAATGTGAATCTGTGAATTGGAGTTCTGAACTGATTTTCTTTGGTTGGCTTTTGTGTGAACCATACCCATAGTTACGTCTTCCATTATTTCTGGTTTTGGCTCCCTTACCTGAAGCAAGAATTGAAAGATACCTGTAAATGTCTTTATGAAGCAGGGATGAGAATGAGAGCACAGAACTTTCTAGCTTCTTTTTTTTTTTTCCCAGTTTTGTCCATTATGGGATTTAAAAATTCATATAGCAATTTTTCTTGGAAATCTTCCCAAACATTCTACCTTGTTTTTGTAGAGCCAAGCTTTTTAAAATTCAACATTAACCAGTTTATATAGTATATAATTGAAATATATAATTTCAGTAATAAGTGCATATTGGTATCAGCAAGTTTGGAGAAAAATACAACTGACTTCTGGCACAGATGCCATTTGATTGGAGGGAGTAAAAATGTAGGGTGATGCTAGAAGTAAACCTTGTATTGGTTGCAAGCATTCAGTGTGCCATGGTCGCCAGTCAGTGTCTTTTTATAGAAGAAATGGAAAATATCAGTTAATCTAAGAGTCAGGTAACTGGAGAGTAGTTAAGAGTGTTTCTACTGGGTTTTGGAGCCAGAATTGACAAGACAGGCTTTGGTGTGTGGTGAGGGAAAGGAGAGTCCCAAGAATGTCTCCCTTATTTCTGGTGTAAGCAACCATTTGGAAGAAGGAATTGATCGATGGGTGGGGAGATGGGAGATAGGGTCCAAATGTGGTTTTCGGTTTAAGATTCCTGGAAGACATTCAAGTGGCAGTATTATATAGGCCATTGGCAATTCATCTCTAAAGTTTAGGAGATCTTGGCTGGCTTTCCTTGAGAACTTTAAGGGAAAGTGTGGTGAGGGCTTGAACCAAGATAGAGTGGCCCATCTGCTAGGCTGGATTATACAGAATATGGAGTCATGGTGGCTGGAGGCCAAGGGGTGAGAGACTCTGATTCCTGCCCTGAGTAAGGAGGCAGAGCAATGTAGCTGCAGAAATAGTGCTCATTGTCAGGTACTAGGGCCAGGGTAGAACTCTAAATGCAAAAACGAATCAGAAAATCACAAACGTACAGAATTAGGAGATAATAATGAAGTATGGCAAGAAACATAGTAAGGTAAAAGCTTCAGCAGTAAGACTGAAAAATGTCAAGGTGTTAGAACACTATTTTTGTGTGGTGCTGACTGAACAGCGTGTGAGACAAGCTGAGAGCTCCTGATACACAGTCACCGAGGCATAAACATTAATTTGATTTTCTGGAAGTGTCCATGGGTTTTTCATAATACAGCCTTGATACAAGGATACCCTTGGAATCAGTTGTATGCCTTTATGAACACATTAGCTTGTGTTAGGGGTGCTAGGTTAAAGAAAGCAATTTCGAATTCCCCAAAAAAGGACTAAGCTTTTGACCTTGGCCTTATTCACATTATTCTGTGAACAAAATAAACTCTAATCCTACCAGTTTATCATCTGCATGTGCAACAGTACAGATGTTTGTCATCACCAGAGCCCTCGATTCATATTGATGTGTGAGTCATCCAGTTGTGTTGGAATTCATATTGAAAACAAAACATGTTCAGAAACTGGTGGAAATTATAATTAGATCTGAAAGTATTCTGTCAATCACAATGAATATTGTGTTGTTTTGCCCAGCTGAGTTAAGAGGCAAATTGTGGTAGGGAAGGAAGTGTTTATTTTTAGTTGATGAGTATAGCTAATCTGGTCTCTCAGTGTAGGGGTGCTGGGCTGTGATATGAGACAGAATTTGGTTCAGTGGCCACGTGATGGCTTGTTAAGTAATTCCAAACACACAAGCATGAAGATTCTCATTGATTTCCCATTTTCTGAAAGACTAGATTGCTGAATCTGGGTATCTTTTCTTTTTGGAGAGGCATTTTCTTAAAGGATAGTTTCTTCCTTTTGATGCGAATATTTATGTATTGAATACTAAAACTGAAAATAGCAACCATTGATTCTGGGGAGGGGGGGCTTGATCCCTTTCCCACATAGTGAAAAACATTTCTTAAATGTTTTAATATTTAATGTACAAATATTTGATGCTTATTACATTTTTTCTTTAAGCATCTATTTTTAAAAACATCCCTGAAGAAATATTCATATATATGAGAAATCCGTCAATTTCTCATGTTTATAATTCTTTTCATTTTGTATTTAGAAGGAGCCAAACACTTCATAATGATTTACCATATTCCCCCACCAGCTGTTCTTCTTTTTTGGTTCCCTTTCTCAGGCTCTGGTTCTACCATTCAATCCCTTGCTAAAGTCAAAAACCTGGTCTTCATCCTTGACTCCTAGTTTTCTCTATCTTACTGTTTAACTCGTTCTAGAATCTGTTCAGGATTCTCCATCTCTGTAGCAACTACTTAATTCAGCCCACTATCTCCCTAGATTGTTGTGGTGGCTTTCCGCATTCTCTCTGCCACTACTTTTCAATGCGTTCTCCCCACGTTACTCAAAATGATGTGTAATCATGCTGTCTCTGTGCTTAAAACATCGGTGGTCTCGCCCTTAGGGTAAGAAAAAACTACTTAGAATGTTGTATAAAGTATTTCAGGGCTTGACCTCCTCCCCTTTCTTCAGTTTAGATTCACCTCTTACTTCCTCACATTCTGAGCTCCGGTCACACAGAAACTTAATGTATGTTCTCAAATGTTGCATGGCTATATGGCCCCCGAGCCTTCACACATGATCTTGCTTTGGTTTTGAACATTGTCTTCCTACTTTTCTGTCCTCGCTTTAGATGCCACTACACAGAGGAAATCTTCCCTGAGAACCACAGACAAGGAGAGGTGTTCATGCTCACCTTCCGGTGCAGTCATTTCATCTTATCGTGGTGCTTTTTAGTTCTTTATTGCTGTTGCTTATTTACTTGTCTGTACCTCCCAATAGATTGGAAGGGACAAGACCATATCTGTTGTTCTGGGTATCTATTGGCGCATGTTTTAGGTTTTTTATGGTGGTACCCCACTTACAGGAGTCAAAATCTGTTCCTGTTGCTATTAAAATAAAAAACCTCAAAACTTAGTGATATAAAACAGTCATCATTTTGTATGCTCATGGAATACATGGGTCAGAAATTTAGATAGGGCATAGTCCAGATGTGGGGATGTTTGTCTCTGCTCCATGGTGTCTGAGGCCTTAACTGGAAAGATTAGAAAGTCAGGGGCTATTTTAATGGCTAGAGGATGGAATCCTCTAAAGCCTTCTTACTTCTTTACTTTTGATAAAGCCCAATTGATCTTTTATTTTTTCTATTGTTGCTATTACTTTTGATGTCATACCTAAGAAGTCATTGCCTAACCCAAGATCATGGAAATTTACTCCATCAGGTTGAGTGGTAGTTCCCACATACTGAGTCTTTATTCCACAATATTTTGGCAGGAAAAAAAAATCTTGTAACTTATCACTTTCTTCTTATCTTTAAATTAAAAACACATGCCAAAATTCAGTTCTTTCCCTGTTTTTTGGTGTCTGCCATTAATTAATATTCCCTTGAAAAGTACTTGGAAAGCAGTTTGGCTAACTTAAGTCAAAAGCATCTAAGGAATATACACATGTACAAAGCTGTATGCAAGTTAGTGGGATGGTGTTTCCCAGACAAGGAGACAAGTTATGATGACATTAATGATGCTAGAAACCACCTGCTTAAACAAGCTCATTAAATCAAGCAATTGTGTAATTTGTGTTGACCCAGCTATTCAACAGGCTCTCTGAGAAAGCTTATCAGTTTTCATTTATGGAAAAAAATCATATTAGAAAACAAGATTAAAATCTCTAGTGATATCTTTGGAATTGACTATATAAGTTAAGGTTCTTTTTTTTCAATCAGTGAATTATTATGATTAGCTTAAGCAAACAAATGAATTTATTTGAAGTTTATGGTGTAGTTTCCATTATTGAAAGGAGTAACATAAACCAGGCTTCAGATAGACCAGAACCAGGCATATTAATATGGCTTTTGGGAGTAGGAACATTTTAATCATCTTTCTCTGGCAGCTCCATGGGATGTATGAACTCAGATTGCTTACTCTGTCCTTGCATTACCTTGCTTGAATTTCTAAGAGCTTGTATTTCAGGTTGTTGCCACAACTTATCCTTATATGGATGGAAAAAGGAAAAGACCCATGATAAGACCTTCAGGCACTCCTTGGGGGGTCTGTAGTGGGAGCGCATAGCACCTTGATTTACTGCTCCAGCAAGATATCGTGTAGGGAAGGAAAGTTGTTTCCTAAAATGAAACCTGGGTACTGTTAAGCAAAGCAAAGATCTATCAGGCAGCTCTAAGGCAAGAGCTATCTTCTACACTGGCTGTTTTAGTAAATTTAAGGGCGTTCTGGCTTTGCATAATGAGTCCTGCTTCTGCTCATAGTTTTTCTTTAAAAGAGTGAACAACCATAGTAGAGCTTATAACTAAATTAATGTTTTAGAACTTTCTTCATAATGTTGTCCCAAAGAGTCAATGTGATATTATGCTTAGCACAATACACCTAGAAAATAAAGTTTAGATCTTAAAACAGTATTGTCTTTGAAATGAAAAAAAAAAATTTAGGGTTGCTACCAGTTTAAACAGAGGATTTGGGAATAGAACCCCAAGAAAATCTTATAAAAATGAACTACAACCTTAAATCTAATGTTAGAACAATTAGAAAATTCTGTTACTATCTAAACAGATAAACATTTGCCTTTAAGAAGCTATAGAGTGTTCTACAAGGTTGCCAAGGTAATTCAGTGGGGAAAGAAGAGTCTTTTCAACAAATGGTGCTAGAATAATTGGATATCCACATGCAAAAGAATGACTTTTGTATATGGTGTGAAGTATACCAAAATTAACTCAAAATGGATTACAGACCTAAATGTAAGAGCTACCACTACAAAACTTTTAAAAGAAAATGTAGGAGTAAATTTTCATGATCTTGGATTAGGCAATGGTTTCTTAGATATGACACCAAAAGTATAAGCAACAAAAGGAAAAATAGATTGGACTTTATCAAAATTAAAATTTGTCGTACTACAAAGGACAACATCAAGAAAGTGAATCAATAACCCATAGAATGGGAGAAAATACTTGAAATTCATTTATCTGATAAGAGACTAGTATCCATGCTATATTAAGCAGCGGTCCCCAACGTTATTGGCACCAGGGACCGGTTTCATTGAACACAATTTTTCTACAGATGAGGGCAGAGCGGGGAGTTGGGTGGCAGGGGGATGGTTCAGGCAGTAATGCGAGTGATAAGGGGCATGATTCAGGCGCTAATGGGGAGCGATGGGGAGCTGCAGATGAAGCTTCGCTTGTTTGCCCGCTGCTCACCTCCTACTGTGCAGCCTGGTTCTTAACAGGCTGCGGACTGGTTCGTCGCGGGGGGGGGCTGGGGACCCCAATATAAAAAACTTTTACAATCCAATGGTAAGACAACCCAATTAAAAGTAGGTAAAATATTTGAGTGTATATTTCTCTAAAGAAGATACAGAAATTGTCAGTAAGCACCTGAAAACACTATTAGAGAAATGCAAATTAAAACAACAATGAGATGCCATTTCATACCCACTAGGATGGCTAAAGTCAGAAAGACAATAAGGAGTGTTGTTAGGAGGTGGAGACATTAAAATCTTAAACATTGCTGCTGGGATTGTAAAATGGTACAGTCACTCTGGAAAACAGGTTAGCAGTTCCTCGAAATGTTTAGAATCGAGTTAAGCAGTTGCACTCCTAGGCATACACCCAAGAGAAATGAAAACCTATGTCACACGAAGACTTGTACACAGAAGTTTGTAGCAGCGGTATTTATAGTAGCCAAAAAGTGAAAACAACCCTAATATCAATCAACTGATGAATGGGTAAATAAAATGTAATAATTTATATAATAGGTTATGTGGCAATAAAAAGGAATGAAGTAGAGATATATACTACAATACAGATGAACCTTGAAAACATGCTAAGTGATAAGTCAGTCACAAATGGTCACATATTGTATGATTATTTATATGAAATGTTCAGACTAGGCAAATCCCCAGAAACAGAAAGTAGATTAGTGGTTGCCAGAGACTGGAGGGCTGAGGGAATGGGGAATGGCTGTTAATGGCTACAGGGTTTGTTTTTGAGGTGAAAAAATGTTCTGAAATGATGTCCTGTTGATCGTTGCACAGCTCCATGAATATTCTAAAAAATACCGAATTATATCCTTTAAAAGGGTGGATTTTATGGTATGTGAATTATATATCAATATATATTTCACTCTTTATATCAATAAAAAAAAAAGAAAGAGTGAAGTCAGTATCTAGGCTCATGTACCCGCTTGTGTGTGAGAGGAGTGCATCTTTGGCCTCGATTTTCCATAGTGATGTGGTTTCCTGGTATATAGAGTGATTTTAACCCTTTGCTGCCTCTGGGTGCAGTGTGTGGAAGATCTGGGCCTTCCTTCTCTTTCTGGAGCCATGACCAAAAGAAGGGAGTACAAATTATCATTTAGTAAAAATTGCAGTCATTCAAGTCAATAAGCATTTATTGGGCACCTAGTGTATGACAGCCCACATGCTAGACAAAAGTTGCAAAGATAACTTGATGCAATTTTGTTATTCACGAAACTCACTTGCTTAGAGCCTCAGTTTCTACCTCTGCTGACAAAATTGCTAGAGGTCAGAGGAGACGAGAAAGTTCTGAATTGAAATTGGATGGCATTTCAACAGAGATACTAAACTGCGTAAAGCACAGCCATTAATTTCCATATAAGAATACATTTATTCGCTTAATTTGGTGATTTAATGCTATAGTTTTTGAGGCTCTAATAGTAATAGCTTATTTGCTATTTAGAGTAATGCAACAATAGTAAAGAATACTAAAGAACAATAGTAAAGAGTACTACAAGGCCTGTTGTATTCTGTATATTTGTTAATAATAGAAATTAGTTCTAGATATTCAAATAATATTAAAAGTTATAGTCTATTTTTAATCTGTATGTTTAAAATAGTTCAAAGATAATTGTATGTTTGGAATAAAATCATAACATTCTGTTGAGTTTTACTTCGGAGAAATTAACATCATTGTACATTGTAATTTAATTCAGCTAAAGGCAGAAAATCTATTTTCTCCATGTAGGTGGTTGCTTCCTCTTCTTATATTTTCCTTTTTTGGGAAAAATACACATACTATTCTCAACATACAAAAAAGATATAAAGAATGAGATATGAGTAAATTATTTTGACAAATGTATTCATTAAATAATATACAGTTGTCAAGGAAAGGAGTTAAAGCAAGCAATGCAAATGAGGTTAGTGGCAAAGTAGGAAGAATGAGTTAAGATAAATGTAGAAGAACAGGTTTGGGGGGCACTTTGGTATGTTTTCATGACCTTAGTTGCTTTCTGTCACCATTTCTGCTAGTGGGACTTGGTAGTTTTGAATTTTATGTATCTGTATTATTCAGTAACTTTTTAGTAAAGGTAAAAAATTCAGTATATTCTTTAATGTGTAGTCACAAAAGCCACTATATGTTTGTATGCATATAGTTATTAAATAATGGCTAATGTTGTATATAAGTAGTTTTATTTGAGAATATACAAAACCCTAGGGTAATTTCATTGTTTAATATAATCACATGTCTGATTCTATTGGCAAAAACAAAAAGATTTTGCAAATAATCTGTTTAAGATGACTAGAGTCTATTTTATTTATCTTAATAATTTCATTGACCAAGAATATAAATGTGCCCAAAGATGAAAAATTTACCTCTTTTCTATGGCTATACAAATAATATGGCCTATACTAATATAAGAAAATTGTTATGCTTTCATCTTTGTTATGAGGCATAAGATCCTTTAGAGGTTATCTGGCAAGAATGATAGAAGGAAGACCTCAATGTTAGTTCACTATCCGTGCTGTGTTATATTTTGTTATATATGTTGAGTGTCCACAACTCCATAATTTATAGCAAATGTTATGAAATGCATACATAACAGATTCTCACTTCTAGATTTGGCAGTTACCACATTTTTCTACATAGACAAAAACATTATCAAGTTTTTTCTAAATTCTGTTTTTGACATCACAGCTTTTAACACTTGTTAATGAAAGTATATGTAAGGTGAGTTTAGCCAATAATAGAGTTTCCATGCTTGATATTCTGTTCAGAGAGGGTTTGAATGAAGATATATCTGAACATTTTGAGAAGGATGCAAGTGTCACTCTAAGTAGTTTTTAATTCATGTGTTATATACTTTCTTGGATTCTGGTCATAGCTTTAAAGTATCACAAGATGTTTTTATAGTGGGTAGTTAGGCTCAAAAGTATATTTGGTATTTTTCAACATCATTGTATATACATATGAGTGAAATGAAGGAGAAGCAGAGACGGACAGAAGGAGAAGGAGGAGAATAAAAAGGATGGGGAGGAAGTGGAGAAGGAGGAGAGAGATTGATATTGATAATAAATCTGTGTTTCAGAGTTTAATATATTTTTATTTAACATAAGATTACCATACGACCCAGCAACCCCACTACTGGGCATTTACTCTGAGAAAACCATAATTCCAAAGGAGTCATGTACCGCAATGTTCATTGCAGCTTTATTTACAATAGCCAGGACATGGAAGCAACCTAAGTGTCCATCAACAGATGAATGGATAAAGAAGATGTGGCACATATATATAATGGAATATTACTCAGCCATAAAAAGAAACGAAATTGAGTTATTTGTAGTGAGGTGGATGGACCTAGAGTCTGTCAAACAGAGTGAAGTAACTCAGAAAGAGAAAAACAAATACTGTATGCTAACACATACATATGGAATCTAAAAAAAAAAAAAAGTTCTGAAGAACCTAGGGGCAGGACAGGAATAAAGATGCAGACATAGAGAATGGACTTGAGGACACGGGGAGGGGGAAGGGTAAGCTGGGACTATGTGAGAGAGTAGCATGGACATATATACACTACCAAATGTAAAATAAATAGCTAGTGAGAAGCAGCCGCATAGCACAGGGAGATCAGCTCGGTGCTTTGTGACCAACTAGAGGGGTGGGATAGGGAAGGTGGAAGGGAGATGCAAGAGGGAGGAGATATGGGGATATATGTATATGTATAGCTGATTCACTGTTATAAAGCAGAAACACACCATTGTAAAGCAATGATACTCCAATGAAGATGATAAAAAATAATTTTATCTTTTAATTTGTATTTTTTAAAATTTTAGTATAGTTGATTTACAACATTGTATAATTTCAGGTGTACAAAATGATTCAGCATTTTTGAAGGTTATACTCCATCTATGGTTATTATAAAATATTGGCTATATTTCCTGTGCTGTACAATATATCCTTGTGGCTTGTTTATTTTGTACATAGTAACTTATATCTCTTAATCCCTTACCCCCTTTCCTCTCCTTACTAGTAACCACTAGTTTGTTCTCTATATCTGTGAGTTTGTTTCTTTTTTTTTTATATTCACTAGTTTATTTTCCTTCTTAGGCTCCATAAATAAGTGATATCATATAGTATTTGTCTTTCTCTGACTTACTTTGCTAGGTGTAACACCCTCCAGGTCCATCCATGTTGCTGCAGATGGAGTTATTTCATTCTTTTTTGTGGCTGAGTAGTATTCTAGTGTGTGTGTGTCCATACCACATCTTCTTTATCCATTTATCTGTTGATGGATACATAGGTTGCTTCCATATCTTGGCTATTGTAAATAATGCTGCTATGAACATTGGGATGCATATGTCTTTTCAAATTAGTGTTTTCATTTCTTTGGATATATACCCAGGCGTGGAATTACTGGGTCATATGGTAGTTCTATTTTTAGTTTTTTGAGAAACTTGCATACTGTTTTCCACAGTGGCTGCACCAATTTACATTCCCACTAACAGTGTATAAGGGTTCCCTTTTCTCCACATCCTTGCCAACATTTGTTATTTGTATTCTTTTTGATGATAGCCATTCTGGCAGGTGTGATGTGATATCTCATTGTGGTTCTGATTTTGCATTTCTCTAATGATTAACAGTGTTGAGTATCTTTTCATGTGCCTGTTGGCCATCTGTATGACTTCTTTGGAAAAATGTCTATTCTGGTCTTTTGCCCATTTTTCGATCAGGTTTTTTTTTTTTTTTTTTTTTGATGTTGAGTTGTGTGAGCTGTTTGTATATTTTGGCTATTAACCCCTTATTGATCATATAATTTTCAAATGTTTTCTCCTATTTAGTAGGTTGTCGTTTCACTTTGTTGATGGTTTCCTTTAACCTGCAAAAGATTTTCAGCTTAATTAGGTCCCATTTGTTTATTTTTGCTTTTATTTCTTTTGCTTTAAGATACATCCAAAAAAATATTGCTCTGATTTATGTCAAAGACTGTTCTATGTTTTCTTCTAAAAGTTTTATGGTTTCTGGTCTTACATTTAGGTCTTTAATCCATTTTGAGATTATTTTTATATGGTGCTAGAAAATGTTTTAATTTCATTTTAAAACATATAGCTTTCTAGTTTTCCCAGCACCGCTTATTGAAAAGACTGTCTTTTCTCCATTATACATTCTTGCCTCTTTTGTCGTAGATTAATTCACCATAAGTGTGTGGGTTTATTTCTGGGCTCTCTGTTCTGTTCCATTTATGTGTATGTCTGTTTTTGTGCCAGCACCATACTGTTTTGATTACTGCAGCTTTGTAGTATAGTCTGAAGTCAGGGAGCATGAAACTTCAAGCTCTGTTCTTTTTACAGATTGTTTTGACTATCTGGAGTCTTTTGTGTTTCCTTACAATTTTTAAAATTTTTTGTTCTAGTTCTTTGAAAAATGTCATTGGTATTTTGATAGGGATTGCATTGAATCTGTATATTGCCTTGTGATTTTCTGATTTGGTTTTGCATTTGGAGCTCCACCTTGACCCTGATACCTGACAACTAACACTGTTTCTGTAGCTACATCACTCTGCCTCCTTACTCAGGCAAGATTCAGACCCTCTCACCCCTTGGCCTTCAGCCACCATGACTCCATATTGTATATAATCCAGCCTAGAAGATGGGCCACTCTATCTTGATTCAGGCCATCACCACACTTACAGCTCCTATAGCATGGGAGACAGTTGCCTAAGTAAATAATGATGATTACAGTCAGTGTAAGGAGAGCTTAGATAGAGCTGTGGGGCTGGAGCCCAGAGGATGGAGTGATTGCCTGCCAAAGCAGACAAAGGAGGACCTGGGTCAAGGATGAGCAGTCATTTCCATGGCAGAGAAGGATAAATGCCTCTAAGTAATAGAAGGAGCACAAGTAAAGCCCTGGAGTTGGGAAAGAAGAGCATGCCTTGTGGATGATGAGAGATACAGCATGTCTGGAGTTTGAGTTGCAGAAGTGAGAACATTTGGAGCCAGATTATGATGTTCTCCAACAGGAATTTTTATGTGGTTCATACTTTATTCTCAAGGTGGTGAAGAGCTTTGCTAACAGTGATTATAGTAACTGCCATTTATTGAGGGTTAACCACGGGCAGTGGGTTGCTTAAGTTATTTGCATGTATTGTCTTATTCCTATGTAGTAGACAAGGAAATTAAGAGGTTAAGTAACTTAACCAAAGTCACATAGCATATGACCTGCACAGCTGGGTTTGGAGCCACCCAGTCTCAGATTCCAAACCTTCTGCTTCTAATGTGGTACTTCACTGCCTTTTGTTACGGTTTTTAAAGGGGGGAGATATAGATTGATGTGAGATGTGTTTAAGGACGATATTGCAAAAATAATGTTGAGGAAGCCTCTGGAGGAAAAGATAGGCTACAGCAATAATGCAGGTAAAAAATCGTGAGTCTGACTAAAAAACGTTGGTGGGAAGATGTTGAATCTGATACTGAAGGGTTTTTCTCTCTGCTGGTGATTCCTCTTCCTGCTCCTAGAATCCACCTCGCCTCCCCTTGGAGTCAGAAGGGCTATCATCAAAAGGAACACAAATAACAAAAGGTGGCGAGGATGTGGAGAGAAGGGAACCCTTGTGCACTGTTGGTGGGAATGTAAATTGGTGCAGCCACTGTGGAAAATAGTATGGAAGTTTCTCAAAACACTAAAAATAGAACTACCATATGACCCAGCAATTCCACGCCTGGGTATATATCCAAAGAAAATGAAAACACTGATTTGAAAAGATACATGCACCCCATTGTTCATAGCAGCATCATTTACAATAGCCAAGATATGGAAGCAACCTAAGTGTCCATCAACAGATGAACTGATAAAGAAGACGCTGTATATATATATATATATACACAATGGAATGCTACTCAGTCAGAAGTCATAAAAAGGAAGGGAATCCTACCATTTGCAACAACATGGATGGTACTATGATAAGTGAAATAATTCAGGCAGAGAAAGTCAAATACTGTATGATATCTCTTATATGTAGAATCTAAAAAATACAACAAACTAGTGAATGTAAGAAAAAAGAAGACGACTCACAGAAAACACACTGTGGTTACCAGCGGAGAGAGGGAAGCAGGGAGGGGAAATATTGAGATAGGGGTTTAAGAAGTACAAACTATTATGTATAAAATAAGCTATAAAGATATATTGTACAACACAGGGAATATAGCCAATATTTTTTAATAACTATAAATGGAGTATGACCTTTAAAAATTGTGAATCATTATTTTCTATACCTGTAACATATAATATTGACTATCAACTATACTTCAATTAAAAAATTTTGAAAAGAGAGGAAGCTTCTTGTAAGCTAAAAGCTCACCTGCCATTGCAGTGTGCCTGTATAAACACTTAAAAGCAGGAGACCTCTTTATCAGAGAACAGAGCATTTACTCACAGGGAACACAGTTCCCTGTGTTCCAGTTCCCCATGGGGCAGTGCAGTGTGGGCTAGACACATCTGTGCATGCAGGGACTTGCCAAAGGACAGGAACTCCTAAATTATGAAACTCAGAGGTTGTGTAAGGCAGCAAGCATATTTTCCCTTTTCCCCCATGGAGAGAGACAAATCCTGTCTGGGGAGGGGAAGGAAAGGTCCCGAGATTTTTTTTTTTTTTTTTTTTTTGCGGTACGCGGGCCTCTCGCTGTTGTGGCCTCTCCCGTTGCGGAGCACAGGCTCCGGACGCGCAGGCTCAGCGGCCATGGCTCACGGGCCCAGCCGCCCCACGGCATGTGGGATCCTCCCAGACCGGGGCACGAACCCGTGTCCCCTGCATCGGCAGGCGGACTCTCAACCACTGCGCCACCAGGGAAGCCCGGTCCTGAGATTTTTATCACCCTTAAAATGTAAGTAAATATCTCTGAGGCAGATAAGCCCTTAAATCTCTGTGTAATAATTCACTATCTCTAACTTCCATTCAATCATTCTTTCACCCAGGTTGCCAGTAATTTTTACCCAGAAGGTCCTGAGTGTGCAGAAATGTGAAAATAGTCATGGAACATAGTCTCCCAATAGCGGTGTGAACAACCTATTGAAATTGGACAGAATTTCTACAGCTTTTATAAGATACTGGAATCAGTCCATCACAAGCTTAGAATGTCTGCAATACTGATTGAAGTGGACAGTTGTTCAGGCCAAATTATCTATAAAATTCAATTTGAAAGGTGTTTCTTAAACAAATTTCTGGGTTACTCAAGTGATTGTCTTGGTATGTATGTTCTTACTTTGAGTGCCAATAAATTATGTTTGAAGAGAAGAGAATCCTATTTCTTCTGTGCTTTGAAAGTTTCTGAAGAAATACTGATAAATGGTCAACAGAAGGACCAAGAAACCGTACTTTTATTCAGAAACCTGGGCATTATCACAATTTTAAGAATACAGAAACGTATCTCATGCATATATTCCACGTAATAAAAGATTGCATGCGGTGTGAAATTTTTAAAAATAGTTTATTTTAGCTGATAATGTATATCATAAGCTTTTCTCTGGAACATATAGTGGAACTCAGTTCTGTTTTTCTCAAAAAATGTGAAGATGAATTATTTTCTTGTGTTTTGTACGGATCATCTAGGCAGGTACCAAAAAGAGGAGGTTCAGTAGCAGTGTTAAATCAAAAAGCACATGACACCAAGTTGAGTCTGACATTTTGAGAGTTAAAAAAAAAAGTGGTTGTTAGTTTCTAGTATAATACAGTGAGCTTTCATTTACAACTTTTTTCTTCTATTTTGTGTGTTTGATTTTGTATATGGGTTTTGGTCAAGGGATAAGCAAGAGGGAGATCAGGAAATAAAGGTAGAACTTCCATGAACCTTCAAATGCTGGTGTTGACAGCAAGTAACTTTTCCGACATGTGATGTACAAAATTAAACTATTAGGGTTTTTGGATTTCTTTTCATGTTTCTCTGTCCTTCTCTCATTGCCGGAGATGACATCAGCCTTGATTCTTTTAATTAATAAGCTAGAGAGAAGAAGATTATCAATACCAGAAATTAAGAACTGCAGCTTAGTTGAAGACCGGTCTTCAGTGTGTAGGTCTTTTTATTTTTCATAAATAGTTTTTGAAATGATGGAAGCAATAAAAAGTCGTGTTGAAATAAAACGTTCCACTATTCTGCCACCACCAATTTGCTTTTTCTATATTACCTTATACTTCAGACACAGCAAAATTCCAGTACATATTAAGCACTTAATACATCTTTCCTATTAGCATTGTGTTATGTTTGTTTATTTAAGGAGATGTGAAAAGCACAAAATATTTGAAAACTAATAGTATAAGTTAGGTGTAGTGAGTCTTTCTATTTTGCTTTAGGTCTTCCAGAGTAACGCTAGGCTAGTGTTAATCCTGATAGTGACAAGTTAAAATAGTGACAGGGATAAAGTGATCTCTTGTCATAGTTGTTAGCCAAGACGAGGGTGCCAGTTTCACTTTTTTATGTTGATAACCTCATAATAGTAATTTCACAGGGCTTTTTTGTGAGCTTATTGAACCTGGTGTTCAGTGTTTCATTGTGTTTGGGGCAGAGCTGGCTGGGTGGGGTGCAGAGTACCCAGGGATGTGGGTGGAGAGATACCCAGTGCCAGATTCTTAAGGGCCTTTGTAAGTTATACTATAGAGTTGGGACTTCATCTTGGAGCAAATAGGGAGTCAGTGAATGCCATTTAAAGAAGGAATTGCCATTCTGGAATCTGTACTTTCAAGGGGTGACTCTTTCTCTGTGTGAATAGTGGATTTCAAAAGGGTAGGGTAAACAATTTGAAAAGTTCTTAGTGATCCAAGTGAGAAATGAAGGAGGCTGAAGGTCGGCTTGATGCAGCAGAGGAGTTTAAGAGGTTGAATGAGTGTGGCTTTATGTTTAAGTGAATGCAGTAGATTAGGAAGAGGGGACTTCAAGGATTAATGCACAGGTGTCTGACCTGGAAACTGTCCAGCTGGTGGTGCCAGCCACTGTGATGGCCATAAATTGAATGATGCTTATGCACCATTTTCAACCCCCGTGTTATCTCTAGGACATGAAAATAAACATGCTTGAGCCTGGCAAAGTGATACATATGATGTTATCAACTCTTTTGTTCTTAAGTTTTACATTTTAAATTTTATGTCAATACTATTAATATACTTAAACATAAAAAATGCATTTATACGTATCCTTTCAACTATTCCTTGAAGCCTTCCTGATTTCTGTCATTTAAAAATTACTAATTTTCGTTTGGCATTTAAACATACATTATCACACATGAATTTTGAATTATGTAGAGGTTTTGCTTATATTTTCATGTATCTTGTGTTTGGCTTACCCTCATTACCTTTATTATTAAGCACTTGGGGCGTTCCTTAGCTTCGATTCCTTCTGTGCCTTATTAAGATACTTTTATTGACCACATAAAATGTCTGTAACATAAAATTTAAATGTGGATACTGGCAAGGATAAATATTATGTAAAGTTAAAACAACAAACACATACTCCAGGCCTAGAAGGTTAGATATGGGGGAAATTAATCCTACTCTCAACGTTAATGTGTAAAAAAGCTAACAAGAAATTACTACATTTGTAATTATTGTTATATATCAACTATATGCCCAGCACCAATAGATGAAGTATCTGTTGATAAAACTTTTTGCACAGTAATTATTTTCTCATTACTACAGCAGATAGAGCTTTCTGAAATAAATATAATCAAGTCTCTATCAATAAATCCAAACCAATCAGATCTGTCTCACACCAAATGTTTCTTATTGCCCATGGTGAGCTTGAAATTCCCTGCCAGCTGCAAAAAAGATGTTACTGTAGCATCAAGAAAACTATATGAAGAAAATGAAATGCACGATACTTTCTTACATTTTTCTTCGGTGAGCGTAAATGTTGACAGAGCTGATAGTCTTACATATACAAGCTCTTACATGCAAAACATTTCTGATTTAATAGTCAAACACTCAGAATCTTTTTATGCTCTCTTGCAATCTTTTTTTCCTTAAAGCATCTCTTTTTTTGTACCTGGGATTCCACTGTAGGGTCTTTAAAGATTTTGACAAGATAAGAGGAAACAAACCAAACTCTGCTTTCCTACATATCCCATATCCTATACATATTTTCATTTTTAGACAAACTTGCATTATGGATACAGGTTGACTCAGTGTTTAAAAGTTTGAGCTCCAGGGTCTTACTTGGTATCCTTTTTATTTATTTCTTATCTTGTGTAATGTATTATTTCAGAGCAAATGACTGTGACCTGATTTCTCTCTCGCACTCTTTTTTCTTTGTGTATGTCCCTATAGGAATGTTCCTTTAACCCAATTCAGCCCTATTATTCTTTTATTAATTTTGACTTGTATGTGTTGAGTGTTTTCGACTGATCATGCAGGTCATTATTTAGCTCTAATGTTTTAGTATGTTGGATTATTATATTTGTTCTATTTGTCTTAGTCTCTTCATCAAGAAAATACCTACTATCCACTTGTTGAAAATCAGTTATCTTGAATTATATTATTAATTCTCTTTGTTGGAGTCAACTTTTGTATTTTTCTTTTCCATTTTTGGAAAGTCTGTCAAATTTGACCGATAATTCATGATTTGATTTTTACATTGTTTATTACTTAATGTTCTTTTGAATTCCACCATGGCTTTACAAATGACCTGTCATTCTTTATAAGCCCCCTTAGTGTACTGCTTTATTCTGTTAGCATTTGTACTGAACAGGATGGAATAGTCTATGTTGAAGGAATAAGTGCAGGTGTATTTCTTCTCATGCTACATGGTGAACTTAAGGTGATCGTATGCTCTGCTGCACACAGCCACTCAGTCATCAAAGCTGATGGAGCCCCACTGTTACTTACCAGCGCCATCTAGGATGGGCCACATTTTCAGTCACAGCATTGTGAGTTAATTTTTCTGGCTTGTTGGTCAGAAGCAGTCACTTAGCCCACCAAACTCTTACGTGCGTAGAAGAGGAGACCCATATATGAGTGAGCACTAGAAATCTCAATCAGTTTAGGAAATCAGCGGTTATTTTTCAGAATTGTTTTGAATGTATAAAGCAGATATTATTTAATCTTTACCTGTGTTTTCCTTTGGTTTGGCAGAATCCGAAATGCGAAGTGTCAGAATATCATGCTTTAACTGTAGTTAATGTATTTTAATATACCAAAACAAAGTTTATACTATATGAAATATTTACAGACATCTTATATTGCTTTCCCAGGTTGAATACTAGCTAGTTGCCCCTATATACCACTTATTGGATGTTTCTTCTCATCGCTGATTTGAGTTGAACCTTTGTACACTAAATTCTTCTATCTTTTAAGCAACTGGTAGGGAAAAGCATTACTTTTTTCCTGAAATTTCTTTACTATTCATATATATTTAACCTTCAAGTGAATTTTAGTCATTTTATCACTCTAAATTAAGATTTCTGAAAAAATATATAAAGTGGCTTCACCTCATCAATATTATGCGTGAGTAGTAGAAAGCCTTAGAATTTTTTTTATGGCGTTAGATTCCTGGGTTGTAATTTCTGCTGTGCCACTTAATAGCCATATGACCTTGGGAAAATACCAGGCTCTGCGTCTCAATTTCCTCCTCTGTAAAAAGGGGATAGTAATATCGTCTATCTTACAGGGTTGTTATGAAGATGAGATAAGTTAGTATTTGTAAAGCTCTTAGTACAGTGTCTCACGTGTATTAAGTTTTGTATTTGTGTTTTTTTTTAAATACAACTGAAGTCAGTTAAAAGCATAATGTTGCAATACAGTAGAAATGTGTGAGCTTTTTAAGGAGATCGTGTAAGAGAAATGTAGCTGTTTACCACAGGAGGCAAAAGGCACCACGTTCGAGTGCAGAGGCAGCATCATTCTTTTGGGTGTTGGTTTGGAGGGCAGATGAGCCATTGATGTGCCTGATGTGATGTGTGAGAGCGTATAAGATTGAAATGTTTGATATTCCTAAAGAAACAGTAAAATTCCTGTCAAGGGACCCATACATTCTTGGGGAAAGGCTGTCTAACCCCTGCCCCGAAAGCGCCGTCTTCATGGGAAAGCTCACCTCTAAAAGTCTGCATCTTTAGCAAAAATAAACTGGTAGGTTGTGAATTTTTTTTAACCAAAGATAGCGGTTTACTAAAAGAAAATTAGTGTGTGCGGGCAGTCTGACATACTATTCTGAATCTTTTATGTCTGTTTGTTAGGGCATGCTAAAAATTTTATGTGATGATAATGCTCTGTAGATGTGGGTTTTTTTAAATTGGACTTCATATTTGAAGAATCATGAGATCCACAAAGAAACAGCATAATCTGATGAATGTCCATTATAAATTAATATTAAAATATGGGGCTGTATGAACTGAAATATGAGTATACTATTTACATGGCCAACCGAAACATCACATGAATCATCTAATTTTAAAATGTTAAGAATCCCTTGCCTGTCCCTGAGATAGGAAGACGTATAGGAGATGAATTGTTATTGTAGCACTAGCACATAGCAATATACCTTTTTTATTACAGAATCAGGGAACAATCCTCTGAGATTCTCATTTGAAGTAGAAGGGAGTGAATTTTTATTGATTTGTTATTTCATTTAACACATCATTTTGCCCTCTTGCTCTCTTGTAGTATGTGTGTTCAATAAATAATACATTCTCTCTTCTCCACGTTGCTGCCTAAGAATCTGTGTGGCTCAAAATAAGCCACGTGTTTCCACAACTTATTGTTCTGGCTTCTCTGTTGTTTTGCCTAACAGCTGTCAGGACTGGTCTTCTTAATTGTTTTATGTGAGTGATGTGAAATTCAGGTTGTGATACCAAAGGTGGTCTGGGGTGAATGCTGCTTACCCAGTTGCCATGTTATGGACAATGTGTGTCTCGTATTGTCTCTGGTTGATTGTGACAACGGCTGCTGCCTCCTGACTATTGTTAAGTGCCTGGTAACTGATCAGTCGAATCCACCTCAGGATGATGATCAGTAGCGGGGACTGTGAGGCTGACAAAAACCAGAAGTAAAAGCAACATTGCAAGTAAGACACTCACTTCATGGTCTGCTTCAGCAGGGAGCTTGCTTGTGACACAAGCTACATTTTCATATTCAGGAAAACAAATGACCAGACAGGTCTTTCCAGAGAGGGTTATTTATATATTTCATCAATGGTTCCCTTTGGTTTTAATTAGGAAGACTAGGGATATCACATTTAGATTGTTCTAGTAGGCCTAAAAAAGAAGGCAGAGGGTACAATTTTAAAATGGCACCTAGTAGGATTTCTGTGAGTGTTTAGTTGAACTCGGGATTAAACTAGAAAGCATCTTTGGTTATGTTCTGAAGTTCATTCCTCTGTGAAACTGCTGTGCTGTCCAGTGGAACTGCCTAGGTAGAAATCAGTTTCAATGGGAAGAAGCATACCTTTCCCCTGTCAGGTCTTACTGTCCCCACCCCACCTCTCCCCGCCCCATCAAGCTTTTCTTCTAGTAAGGAGCATATGGATTATGAAGAAGGGTATGTAATTGCATTACATTGACTACATCAGGCTAGAGGTTAGATTTTTGCTGTCAGCTGACAACATTTTGGAGAGAGTGTGTTCATTTTTATTCTTAGTATCCCACTTGGTCCTTCCCTATCACTCTTATAAGAACTCAGTTTACTATATTCTGTACTTGACCCCTAAAACACCTTGACCCAAGCTGGAAGAGTAGGATTGAGTACAGTGAATTCATATCTCTTCAAAGATGTGTTTGTAATGAAGGGCCTCTCTGGGAGCCTACTTAATACAAATCACCTTTCATTTTACAACAGGTAGTCAATGTTGGATTCAGGTAGTAGTTTTAGAAAAGTTCATTTACTTCCAACTTCAGATCTCAAATTTAACATGATTGTTAAAGGGGCATGACATTAGACCTTTAAAAAATGTGTGTTTCAATTCCCAAATAGTGCTTTTGAACAAAACATGTATTTTGAAGCTACACAGTGAATTGTGCCTAATTCCCACTAGGTTTTAAAATCATAAATACCTTAGGTCATGGCTCCTTCAATATTTGAATTCTTTTTGGATTGTACAAAGGCCATGCAGATAGATGTTAAAACATGCGTGGTAACACAAAGCAGGGAGGGCAGAAGGAAAATATACATCCAGGTATTGAGGAGGAAGTCAGTGTCTTTGCTGTGAATATTCATCTTAATTTCAAGTGTTGTTTATCAACAGTTTAAAGGCCTATATGTCCTCCCAAACTGCAAAACATTAAAGAGGTAAAAAGGTAATTGAGATAGGAAATGGTAGTAAGAAGTCTTCAGTGACAAGCCGATAAGTGTTATAATCGTGAGCCGTATTCTTTATTAATATTGGTTTACAGTTTCTATTTAGCACTTAATGGTCTCTTTGTCCTGCCTTGGATTCCATACTTGTATTTGATAACATTTATTGGGTTTTTTCCCCTAATATAAAAGAAATAGTCACGTTAAAATCTTTGGGAAATATATACAATAAAAAATAATGATATGAATTTGTGAGTAAATGATACATGATGATATTTTGCTTCAAAATAATGTTGGATGGGCAAAGAGGTGAGGGCCTAGATGAAACTGTACGGCCCTTGTAAGTTTTGGGTGCATAGAGGTTCATTGTGCTGTTCACTTTATTTTTATATCCTTTGAAAAGTTCTGTAATTAAAATAAAAAGACCTCTAGTTCCACTTCTCAGAGATAATTATTTCTTCTTCTGCACACAGACATATTCACAGAAATACACTTACACATACTCATACCTTTTTTATTTAGACAAAATTGGACCACCCCAAAGTAGAGAGTCTGAGTTCAATGGAGACTCAGGTTGTTCTCGCAAATGCCCTTGGCAGACTCTTGTGCAGAGTGACCATTTGAATTTTGTTGACTTGTCACTGGATGGTCAGGTTTGGTGAGTAAGGGAAGCCAGGTGTGTACTCATTAGGCAAGGGAGAGGAGGGGGGTTCACGCCCAAAACACAATTAATTGCTGTATACACTGACACTAAACCATGACTAAAACTTAGAATGAGCCTGTGTTTGCTGTGATGTTTAGACTTAGCTTAAATATCTTCTGTGGGCTGAGATGTGGGAAAAAATAGCAAAGCAAGGGAAGCTACCTTATTCTCATCCTCTTTTTCTTTGTAATGTTATTCCCTCTTCCTCTGAAAGAAGAAATGGAGGGAAAACAGAGCAGAACCTCAGAAGTGTTTAACTCAGAGAGTGAGAAATGAAGGAGTTGAACTGCCACCTGCTTCCACTTGCTCTACCCTCTCCATATCATCTTCCCCAAGCCCAAGTGTGTCAGTTTCAGATGTACAAGTTCTTTTTCCATACCCCAAGCAATAAAAGAAAAATTTCTTAAAAATAGAATTTCCAGGACAGATCCCTAGTTACTATGATTCAAGAGATCCTACAGGTGTTAGGTAAGTCTTCTAAAAAGATAATTCCTTTAAAGAGATTTAATTATAGTTCTCTTATTTACTTTTAAAGTATCTTTTAACTTAGGTCCTTAGCAGAAATTCAAATGATTTTTTTTTTTTTTTTTTTTGCGGTACGCGGGCCTCTCACTGCTGTGGCCTCTCCTGTTGTGGAGCGCAGGCTCCGGACGCTCAGGCTCAGCGGCCATGGCTCACGGGCCTAGCCGCTCCGCGGCACGTGGGATCTTCGCGGACCGGGGCGCGAACCTGTGTCCCCTGCATCGGCAGGCAGACTCTCAACCGCTGCGCCACCAGGGAAGCCCTCACATGATTTTAACTTTGCATGAATGGTGTTATCCCTTAAAAGTATGTGAGAAGCATTCTTGGTACAGTTGGCCCTTGTCTACGTTGATTTTCAGAACACCAGAGGAAAGTTTAGGCCCTGGTATGGAAAATAATCTCATTGATTATGGGAAATTCATTTCGATTCATGAAGCAAATGGCTGCTTATTTCTAAAAACCTTTCCTCAGTACAACCGAGGTCTCTAGGACTAACCTTCCTTTGCTTGGGTAGTCATTCTTGAAAATTTTTTCAGCATACTAGGCAAATACAAAGGCCTTAGCACCGAAAGTGTACCATTTCAGATAACATGCATTCTCTTCATGCCTATTTATGTTAAACCTTCATTCCTTATATATTCCTTATTAACATTTGAGTATTATTTTATCCTTCCTACATTGCAATGGTAACAAATTTTGAGGTAGTGCTTGTGAAGCACTTCTGGGCACTGAGCTCTGGGGGGCAAGACCCAGAGAAAAGGGAAATATGATGCTGAGCAAACAGTCTACACTGCAAAAGCACGAGTGACTTGTATTGTGGGATTTTCGGGCAAACAAATTTGTGTATATTTTTTACAAGGTCAGTAACCAAAGTCTGTTCACAGTTTAAGGCAGGAACATAAAATATTTTACATATGAGCAAAATATTTTAAAGCCTAACCTGGGTTTTAAAAAGCTTTATATTTTAAAATTTAGATTTATTATGAATCATACTCTCAGGTTAGTTGCTGGCTTGGTTTTATAGATGGAAGAATTAAATGATATCACTGCATAAACAATTTATGATTCATGATTTTTTCATTAATGTCTATTTTAAAAACCTGTGCTTGGTTGACTACAATGAAGGAGTAAGTGATTTTTAGTTTTAGTATTTTTATATTCTATCATTTTATATTGGCTTTTGCTGTAATTCCACAAGTGTTTTTCTAATATTAGAAGATATCTAAACATTTAGTAAAAGTTTTAATGTTTCCTCCAAATATCACTTCATAGTGTAAATGTTCTGTCTACTTGTATTTTAATTCTCCAACTCAAACTCTGTAAGAAATTGGTAAAATTATTATGTGCTTTGAATTTTCAATTGTTGTATAATAAATTTCTGTTGAAAATTTCCACTGATTCCTGGACCCATGTAAAAGTAAGAACAATTTTTTTTGAAAAATATTGCCAAACCAAAGCAAGGCAGTCTTTGAGCCAGCTCTAATGGTCAACAGACCTAGAGCGCTCCCCACATTAAGCTGGTAGCTTGTTTAAAGTAAATGTCTGATTGAATTACTCCTTGGTGATAAGGAATCCGGTTATTTCAGAGGGATTGATTTTTAATCAAAGTCAAATTCTGAAACATCTTTTCTGGATTCTCTATTTGATTTTTATGAGTTTGATTTCTCAGACCCAGTTCCCTCTTAATATTCTTCCTTTCTGAATTTGATTTTCCTTCAACAAGGGGAAAAGTATTTCTTTCTAAATTAAAGGTTAGTTTGCAAGCCAGAATGATAAAGGTATAAAGGCCTCTATTCCTCCAACTTGGCAAGAGAACTCCTTTATTTTCTGATATCTGGATCAATAAAACATTGCTTTTATAGATACAGAAAACATTGCTTTTATAGGAAATTGGGCACTCTTACTGAGGAATTTGCTTGGAGTCCCTTCTTTTTAATTTGCTCAGACCGGGTACTGGGAGAAGGTCTTTTCTGAGATGAGGAAGGTATACAACTTGTTTCTTAAAATTGCTTTGAGTTTCTTTGGAAAGGTCGGGATTTGTGGAGTATTTGAGTTAATTCCCTCTTCTGGCTATCACAGCAGAAGTGCAGATTTATTTCACAGTTAACCTAGCCTCTTAACACATCTTCTATGTCTTGTTAGATTTATTTTCTAGACCTCAAAGCTACAAAGAGCCTTGAACTGAGAGCTCTCATCCGTCTCCTTCTCTGTCTTCTCTGTCTCATCACCCTTTCTCCCCTCCTTGCTCTCTTTTCTCTTCTCCCTTTTTTTTCTTCCCTCTTCTTTCTTTTCCTTTCATCCCTTCTGCTTTAAGCACCCCCCCACCCTCTTTACCTCCTTCTACCTCTCACTATCCCCTCTGTCCTAGAACATGCAGTTCTAAAACAATGATGACTAAGTTAACGTAAAAATGAACAGATCACTAAATGCCATGGCCCCATAAGTTGCTGGAAAGAGTTGAAAATCAAGTGATGGAACTACAAATATTAAACATGAGACTGCCAAGAGTCCATCTCATTTCTCTTAGTGTAGCGATTCTCTTCTGTGGTTGTAATTTGAATGTGTTCTCAGGAAACAGCTTCAGTGAAAGGAGAACTAGGGCAAATATGTGTGATCATAAGAACCTAGAAAATGAGACAGACTTCTTTCTTTGATGAAATATGTAAGAGCTTCACAGCCATATTCAGGCTGGGACATTGCTGAGTGCTTGCAGGACACAGCCGGCCCATGTGGTCCATGCGTGATCTGGAATAATGAGACAGAGTGTAAGACCAAATCAGGACTCTAAGCTAAGTCATGCCAACACATTTATCTAAGCAAAACTGGGGAAGAGGAGTATGGGTCAACTTTCTGGAAGCAGAGACTGGGGGGAGTAGTGTAGACCCAAATCCTGAAGAGGGCAGTCACAGGGATACTCTTAGAGAGATGTCCCATGGAGTAAGGACGGGAATCAGTTAAGGTATAGTCCAAGTTGCTGTTACGAGTAATTCTCACCACCCCTCATAATGTAGCTTTAATAAGAGAAGTTTTTGGAGTGTGTGTGTGTGTGTGTGTGTGTGTTCACATGTATGTTTTATTCTTACATGGCACTCCAAGGGTAGACTAGGGCTAGTGTGTTACTTCTCAGACAGCCATCCAGGGACTCAGGCTCATTCAGTCTTACTGTTATGTTCTTCTCAATATGCAGCTTGCATGTCATGGTCCAAGATGGCTGTTCTGGCTCTTGCCAGAGTATGTATACTTCAGGTCATGGGAAGAGGAGAGGTCAGGTGAGCATATATCCATTTCTTCTAAGAGCAGTAGCACACATCAGTTCTGCCTAGGTTCCTTTAGCCAGAAATGAATCACATGGTCACACTAGTCTCTCTAGCTAGGCAGTTGTTTAGCTATTTAATTTGAAAACTTTAATTTGGTATTTCTGCTATTAAAAGAAGAGGATGATGCACTGGTGTTTGTGGAACACCAGTGGTCTCTTGCAGAGGCATCAACCAATGCCTTAGATGAGTCCAAGCTACTGATTCTGATAGTCATTGGGCCTGAGGAATATCATTTGTCACCTGCTATAATTGGCAGGGGGAGAAGGACCACATTCCTGAAAGTGACTGGGTAACATCTTAAAAAGTTGACATGGGTGCTACATGAGGAATAACAACAAGGACAGTTACCTCATTAGGTCATGAGTTTCTTGAGAGTAGAGGCTGAATATTATTCATCTTTATATTCCCAGAGTTTAACACGACTCTTAGACTATGTTTTATCACTAATAGATAAATACTGAATGAACAGATGTAAACATATCCTTTAAGAGGATAAGAAAGAAGGGAAACCATATAAGGTAAAAGTGATAAGGGCCTAAATTATTTAAATCATTATGTTCTTTAAAAAAATTGTTTTGTTTTCATTTTCTCATTTTTGCAGTAGAATTTCCCTTAATATTTCAAACTGGTATTCCAAGATACATGCTTTCTCTCTGAACCTTGTGTGAGGCTAAAATAGATAATGACTTATGGAAAGTACATCATTTTCAATGCAAATATAAATGTAACCTAAGTTGTACATCTCAGTATAGCCTAAATTTGAACCCTGACATTGATAACTTTGAAACCATTCCTCAAAAACAGAGGTACTCTGCCTTTTAATTTTAACGCCGTGTATAACTTCAGAGTTCACTGTTGTACACTGAAAGTAAATTTCAGGATTTGCCAAGCTTTCACAGTTCAGGGATATGATTCTTAAGTTATATTGCATGAGTTCATTTTTGTTTTCAGTCATATCTTCTAGTAGTACTTCAGGAAACAACATTACATTAAAAAGTTTGAGTAGTTTACATAACAAATTGCCCTTTGTGATATCCAGGTATTTTCCATCCTCAAACATATGTTAAAGCATGCTTAAATAAATAAATATACAAAATATACTGTAATTATATTTATTAACATATTGTATATATATAATTCAGATTCCATGTGTGTACATGTGTGCATGTGTGTGTATTTACACACATATGTACATTGTGATGTTACACTAGACGGAAGTATTTCCTGTTAGGGAAATACAAGCTACATTGCTTTACTGGGAAATATATCTTTTATACCTTTAAATGTAAAGGATTTATTTAGTTTAGTTTGCTCTGGTATGCAAATAAATGTTCTGGTATGCTCCAATAAAAAGCACATAAATAGGGAAGATAATTTATAGAGAAAGTTTAAACGTACTCAATTTGCTGTAATTATAGTGAGAGCAGGAAAATATTCCATACTGTATTTGGTACAAATAACTGTGCATTTTTGCAGATATGCTGTTTATGGCATATCTCTTATAGTCTTTTTTTCTCTGACCTGAATAGCAAATGTTGTCTGTATCTGATTCATTTAAATAACATATTTTGAGCTTTTTCCGTATTTCTGACAATTCCTGAGGGTAGGTGCTTTCATACACACTATACTGTTTAATCTTCTGGATATGAAGGGTGTTTTTATTTTCCCTTTTTTACTGATGAGGCCACTGAGTCTGATGTCACAGGAGGGTAGGAAACAAACGTAGCTCTGATCATAGTCTCCTGCTTATTGCAATTTACTCTCCATCCTTTCATTCTGACAGTTACCAATTTTTACGTTGTATTTGTCTATATTTTAGCTTATTTACTCAATTGTGAGCTCCTTGTAGATAAGAACTGAATTATACAAAACAAAAATTTTGTTTCTTATATGTCAGCTATGAGAGCAAGTAACATTTGTATACCCAGAACAGTAAAAGATGCTCATTTTGATTAGGAAAATCTACGAATGCTGTTTATTTTCCTTTAGGATCTGGAGACTAGGTTGCAGAGCATATGAAGGCTCTGGGGAAGCTTCCCTGAAATTTCTTCTATGCTTTCGTCTCAAGTATTCCTGCAAGTCCTGGCTTATTTAATGATGACTTCCAAACAAAATAGAAAATACAGGTTGAAACTATTAAAGATTAAGCAGTAATTAAAATAGATACTTTTGATTTTCCTTTTTAACATAAACAGACTGTTCCTATTTAAAGAAATGAAAATTTTCCTCTTTTGTTGTTTTTAAGTTAATATCATTTGACTAATTTAATTAGTAGAAATATATTTGTGTAAAAAAAAAAAGAATTGTAGGGCTTCCCTGGTGGTGCAGTTGTTGAGAGTCCGCCTACCTATGCAGGGGACACGGGTTCGTGCCCTGGTCCGGGAAGATCCCACATGCCACGGAGCGGCTGGGCCCGTGAGCCATGGCCCCTGAGCCTGCGCGTCCGGACCCTGTGCTCTGCAATGGGAGAGGCCACAACAGTGAGAGGCCCGCGTACCCCCCGCCCAAAAAAATAAAAAAGAATTGTTAACCATATACACACTAAAAGAAAACATGGGTGATTTCCTCTGGGAAGTCATACTTACGTATGACTCAAAATCTAAAGTCAATAAAAGAAAAAAGTTGGTAATTTTGACCACACATACACGCATACACACACACACATCTCATGGGATAAAACCGCATAAGCAAAGCAAAGACAACTTATGAACTGGCAGTAAATATTTGCAACATATGCCACAAACAAAGGCCTTAGTACATCCTTCATATACAAAGAATTCTGAGAGTCTGAGAAATAAAAGACTAAAACACCAAAAAAATCGGAAAAGTTATGAACTAACAACTCAAACTTGCAAGTAAAGATACAAAAATGTCACTTGAACATCGAAAAAAAAAGTTCAGATTCACCCATAATTAGATAAATGCCAGTAAAAATAATACTGAGATGCCATTTTTCAACTCTCAGGTTAGTGAAAATTAAAAATATGATGACACATCCCATTGATGAGACTGTGAGGAAACAGGTGCTCTCCAACATTGTAGTAGGAATGCAAGCTGGTACAATCCTTCTGAATGGGAATTGGATAGTACTACTACCTTTTGACCAGCAACTGCACTTTTAGGAATCTCCCCTGTAACTACAGTACTCTGGAAATATCTATACAAGTTTATTAATTGCAGCTTCAATTAGAATTGCAGAATACTGGAAACAAACAAGAATGGCTGAATAAGGTATTGTATACTTGTTGAGTGGAATACTATGCAACAGTAAAAAAGTAAAAGAGCAAAGTGCAAAAGGCTGTCTGTATTGTGCTACACTTTATATCACAAATAGTAAATATAAGAAAATACAGTGTGTCTGCTCATTTTCCCAAGAGAAACGTAGTAAGGGTAAGCCAGAAACTACTGAGATTGTTACCTACAGGGGGTGAGTGAGAAGATGGTTGACATGAGAGTGACATTTTTCTTAATACCTGTTTTGTGTAGCTTTGATCCTTATAAGCATGGTTATCTTTCACATACTCCCCCTCTCCAAATAAACAATTTGAATCAATCAGGATGTGGGGAGAACCCAAAATGGAATTTAGAAAGTGGCTAATGAACATAACTCTATTATGGATGAGTGCCATAACCACAATGCAGGAGATGGGGAAAGAGATTTAACTAAGTAAATTTGGAAAACAGTATTTGGCTGTGTACTGTAAGGTTAGAGACAAATAATGTTATACAAATACTGTGCTCCAGTTAATAAAGACATTTCTCAGAGGGGTTTGGGTTAGCAATTCTGAACTACTTGATGTGTATATTAGAACTGAAAATAATATATATATTGTGGATAATGAGAGTCAGATTTCTCACTGTCAGAGAAAGAAGTTACAAATAGAAAAGAGAGAAGAGAAGGCTAGAATGAACTAATGGTTTTGGTTAGAATCAGAGCTATGAAGAATCGTGTATCAACAAATTGGATAACATAGATGAAATGGACAAATAAGTAGAAACACAAAATTTACCAAGACGAATTCATAAAGAAATAGCAAATATGAATAGACCTATAACTAGAAAGCAGATTGGATAAGTAATCAAAAATCTCCTGACACACAAAAAAGCCATGGACCTGACCTGATGGCTTCACTGGAGAATTCTACTAAACATTTAAAGAAGAGTTAATCCTTCTCAAACTTTTCCAAAAAATTGAATAGGAGTTTATACTTCTGGACTCATTCAAAGAGGCCGCATTACCCTGATACCAAAGCCAGACAAAGACAATACAAGAAAACTGTAGACCAGTATCCCTTATGAGCATTAATACAAAGAATCCTCAAACCTAGCAAACAGAATTCGGTAGCTTGTTAGATGGATTATACACCATAACATGGGATTTATTCCTGGAGTGCAAGGATGCTTCAACATAGGAAAATTCATCAATATAATACACCACATCAACGGAATGAAGGAAAAAATTCACATGATCATCTCAACTGATGCATAGAAAGCATTGGAAAAATTCAAAACCCTTTCATGATATAAGTATGCAACAAACTAGGAATAGAAGGAAACTACATAAGTGTAATAAAAGTCATATATTAACAACCCACAGTAAACATCATACTCAATGGTGAAAGACTACTGAAAGCTTTTCCTCTAAGATCAGGAATGAACTAGGATGCCCACTTTAACAACCTCTATTCAGTATAGTACTGGAAGACTGAGCCAGAGCAATTAGGCAGGAGGAAGAAAGAGTAGGTATCCAAACTGGAAAAGAAGTGAAATTATCTGTTTGCAGATGATATGATCTTATATGTAAAAAGCCCCAAGGATTCCACAAAAACCACCTGTTAGAACTAATAAAAGAATTCAGCAAAGTAGCAGGATACGAAATCAACACAAAAAAATTATTTGTACTTATATTTATGTACAATGAAAATCTGAAAAGGAAATCATGTAACAATTACATTTGCAACAGTATCAAAAAGAATAAAATACTTAGGAATTAAGAGTAAAATACTTAGGGATTAACCATGCTGATGAAAATCTTGTACAATGAAAACTACAAATTATTGTGAAAAATTAAAGAGGACATAAATAAATGAAAACATATACCATGTTCATGGATTGTAAGACTCAATATTGTTAAAATGTCTATACTACTACCAAAAGCAATCTGTAGGTTCAATGCAATCCCTGTCAAAATCCCAGTGATATTTTTGCATAAATAGAAAAACCCATCCTAAATTTCATATGCAATCTCAAGGGACTCCAAATAGCCAAAACAATCTTTAAAAAGAACAAAACTGTAGGATTCTCACTTCCTGATTTCAAAACATACTATAAAGCTACAGTAATCAAAATAGTGTGGTATTGGCATAAAGACAGATATATGGACCAATGGACTAGGAATAGAGAGCCTAGAAATAAATCCTCATATATATGGTCAAATGATTTGTGAAAAGGTGGCAAGACCATTCAATGGGGAAAGGACAGTCTTTTGCAGAAATAGTGCTGGGAAGGCTGGATATCCACATGCAAAAGAATGAAATTGGACCTATACTTAACACCATATACAAAAATTAACTCAAAATAGAAAAGGATCTAAATGTAAGACCCAAAACAATAAAACCCTTAGAAGAAAACATAGGACACAACTTCATGACATTGGATTTGGCAATGATTTTTTGGATATGACATCAAAGGCAAAGGTAACTAAAGTAAAAAATAGACAAATTGGACTTCATGAAAAATTTTGTAAAATTTTTCATCAAAAGACATTATAAACAGGGTAAAAATTAAACCAACTAAATGAGAGAAAATATTTGCAAATCATATATCCTGTAAAGGATTAATATCTAGGATATATAAATAATTTCTAAAACTTAACAACAACAAAACAACCAGATTTTGGGCTTCCCTGGTGGCGCAGTGGTTGGGAGTCCGCCTGCCGATGCAGGGGACACGGGTTCGTGCCCCGGTCTGGGAGGGTTCCACATGCTGCCGAGCGGCTGGACCCGTGAGCCATGGCCGCTGGGCTTGCGCGTCCGGAGCCTGTGCTCCGCGGCGGGAGAAGCCACAGCAGTGAGAGGCCCGCGTACCGGAAAAAACAAACAAAAAACAGATTTTAAAAATGGGCGAAGGGTTTAAATAGATATTTCTCCAGAGAAAATATATGAGTGGCCCCTAAGTGCGTGAAAAGAAGCTCAAACCATTGATCATTAGGGAAATGCAAATAAAAACCACAGTGAGATACCGCTTCACACTCATTATAATGGTTACTATTAAAAAACAAACAAACCAGAAAACAATGTTGGCAAGGATGTTGAAAAATTTGAACTCTTGTGCATTCTTGTTGGGAATATAAACTGTTACAGCTTCTGTGAAAAACATTTTGAATGTTTCTCAAAAAATTAAAAATGGAATTACCATATGATCCTGCAATTTTACTTCTGGGTATAGGACCAAAATAACTGAAAGCAGGGTCTCAAAGAGATATCTGTACACTCATGTTCATAGCAGCATTATTCACAATTGCTAAAACGTGAAACCAACCCAAGTGTCCATTGACAGATGAATGGATAAACAAAATGTGGTATATACTTGCAATGAAATACTATTCAGCCTTTGAAAGGAAGAAAAGTCTGCAATATGCTAAAACACGAATGAACCTTGAGGACATTATATTAAGTGAAATAAACCAGTCACAAAAAGGCAAACGCTATATGATTCCACTTATATGAGGTACTTAGAGCAATTAGAGTCATAAAGACAGGAAGTACAATGGTGGTTACCAGGGGCTGGGGGCAGGGGAGTTTGGGGAGTTTTGTTTAATACATATAGAGTTTCAGTTTTACAAGATGAAAAGAGTTATAGGAATGGGTGGTTATGGTGTTGCACAGAAAAGTCAGTGTATTTAATACCACTGAATGGTACACTTAAAAATAGTTTGGATGGTAAATTTTATGTTATTTATATTTTATCATGATAAAAAGCGATGAGGGGTGTTGAAAGGATGTAAGTGCCAATTTGAAGGAGCTTCTAGTGATCAAATCCGAAACAAATTGAACAAGAAAATAATTGATGAGAGTAATGAATTATAACTCATAGAATAAAGCAACGATCCACACTGATGTAAATAACTGAATACATAAATTGTGGAGAAGAGACAGCTTTTCCTTATGAAATAATTCCACTAAGCCCTTCCCTCTAAGGCCATTTTTAAGGGACCCATATATGTTTAGTGACATTTTGAAAAATTTTTATAAAAGAGAAGGGCAGCTTGTTCCTTGGGAGTCATGTCTTCTGAGTTTATGTGATTAATCTGCCACTAAAGAAATGTAATATTAAAGAAATGTTGGCATGGGAAATTAAGTGTTTAAGAAAAAGAGGTGAGTCTCTGGGTACACAGACGGGAGGAAAAGGATAGAGAACAAAAGAGCATTAGCTGGGGTGGAACAGCTCAGGACTTTAAGGAAGCAAGTCTTGAGGAGATGTGTGGCAAAGAGATTTACATAGGAAAATTTGGGTTTGCAGTTAAAAACATGCCCTTTTCCTGGGTAGCCATGAACAAACCATTTCGAGTTAGAGCTTCGTAGAAATTTAGATGGCCTTTAGATTTCTTATTTTACTGAGGAGGAATCTGAAGACCAGATGGATACAACTGACTTAAATCGTAACGATTTGCTGCTATTATGTTGTTTGTTATTGTACAGTGATTTGTTGTTTAAAAGGGTTTTCTAATGAGATAAGAGATAGGAAGATACCTTGAAAATTATAATATACAAAAGTGGTTAATTCATTTCAAAAATCAGTTATTCACTATATTTATGATGTAGGTATTATTACTGCATTCCTTTCACTCATCCAACAAATATTTCCTGAAAACCTACTGTTCCAGGAAGGAGAGTAAAATGGTTCAAGGCACACTTTTAACTCTGAATCAAGCTGCCTCCTTCCACCATTTACTACCTATATGACCTCTGGTAGGTTGTTTCACCTTCGTATGTCTCAGATTTTTGGTGAGGAGGTAATGAGATGGTACTTAGCGCAGAGCATGGCTTATAGAAAATGCTACATGTCTAAGCTATTGTTATAATCTGTAGTTCCTTTGAAAGAAGAGTATCAGGATGAATAACAGTATCTATAAAAAGTGTTCATCTGTTCTTTTTGTATGAATTGTGAATAAATGTCCATCATATTAATGTAAGCAAAAAATGAAAAGAAACATTAAAGCTGATTCCTTAATGTTCATCAAAGAAATTGTGGGTTCTGTACATCTTATTCCATTTATGGAATGACATGCCATACTCAAAAGGAAAAAATAATTTTCTTGTTCGAAAGTATGTATTTGAATCAAGTTGTACATTCATTTGTACAGTATTTTAACTAGAGATTTGGGGGCTTTAGTGTGATTGTCAATAATTGATTTCATCCACATATTTCAGAAGTTAAGTAATGTACTTTTTTCATATGAAAATATTCCTCTATTTCATTTGTTTTGAAAGGTATCTGATGGATGCTGTGTGTAGAGAAATATTTGGCAAACCTTGAATCATTTCAAAGACCCAAACTTAATTGCTAAATATGATTAAAGATTATTCTTTCCCCTTCAAAAACAGAACAAAACAAAACAAAAATAACACATCTCCCACTTCAACAATACACATCCTTCTATGGGATTACCATTCAAACAGAGTTTAAATCAGACAGAATTCATGTTCCTTTATTTGGGCTCACTATATGTTTTCAGGTCCTAGAAGAATAATAACTAGTCCTAGTAAGCATACAAGGAATTATCTTTTTTGAGATGCTAAAACGTTTTTCTGTACTATTGCTAAACAAATTGAGTAAGAAATTGCCTTTATGTAAGGATATCAAAAGAAAATGTAAGTAGTATCTTAAGCTACATATATAGCCATTTTTTGGGTTAAACTAAAATAGTAGTCTATCATGTGACTTAATGTTGCTGAATTCATTTATGTAAATAGAATACATATTCGTATTTTAAACAGAAGTAGGCAGATATTTATATAGTGTTTCCTGTTTGCAGTTTAAGGCCATGCTATCCATTGGAACCAGTACCTTCCTCCAGAGAATAGCACCAAGGTCACCTGTTTTTTGGTTGTTCTTTATTTACTTTTTTTTGATTTAAAAATTGCATTATGCTAGCTGCTCTCTGTAAGTTGACTGTCAAGATTAAAGCTGTACCACTTAACAAGGAAAGTGATGCCTTCATTCTTCATGAATGGCTCTAGATCTAATCAAAAATCAGTATGGTCCACTCTTGCTCCCCAAACATTCCTAAACTGTTTCCTCTGCCCCAGTCCCTCTGTTTGGAAACTTTTTCCTCTTCTCTACCTTTCTCAGTTACAACATCGATATCAAATGCATTCATCATATTTAGGGATTAGGTCATTATTATGAATGTGTGAAGTGACTAGTTTTAAGATAACAGCAGGTGTCCAGACAGGTTGGAAATTGAGAATGCATATTTTGCCTAATAACAATTAAAACAGACAAAAGAAAGAAAATAAAACTATAACACCCCTCCTGATAGCCCACATGCCTAACATACACTCCCTGATGCTCAAATTTCTGGTCAGGTAGGCTGTCATAAGCCCTGATCTAAGCTGAAGATCTATCATTCTTCATGAACCCCTTCCCATGGTCCTTTTTCATTTGAAGTTATGCTACAAAAATTTAAATACAATAATTTTGCCAAAATTTTACTGGTGTAGATAATTGGGATCAGGATTAGCTTGCCATTTTCAAAAGTCTGTTTTCTAGAATACATTTGAGAAAATGTCACTTTATTGTGCTCTTATAAAATGCTCAGTGCATATTCACTGAATGAAGGAATACCTGAGTTCATTTAGGAATAGTAAGAGCCGTTTGTAATTAACACATTTATCACTTGTAAACAAATTACATGGAGCTGAAGTGCTTTGAAGCATCTAGTACTTGTTGAAGTACTATTTATACTATTGATTTGCTCTGAGATTCCTTTCAAAACTAATATTAAAGAGAAATTAAGTCTAATGTAATTCTGATATCTGAATGTAAATTATTAGTGTGGATGGATTACTAGTGATTCACATATTTTAAGTACTGTATTTCCCCATTATTAAACAGCCTTTTTTTGTTAAATATCTTTACATTATGTACAGAGCTAGATTTTCAGAAAGACAAATGTAGAATAATCCTTCACAAAAGAATTGACTATTAAATGTCTTTGGTTGGCTAATACAGGCTTCCTTCCTCCCTTCCTTTCTTCCTTTCTGTTTCCTATCATATTTTCACAATCATTTGTTAAACTGCGTGCTAAGATAACTTACTCCTGAAGAGTAAAAATAAGATAGGCTCAACTGTCCCTAAGTAACATTGTCCTAGAGGGGTACTGGAGTGGATATATCTCACTTGACTATATTTCCTGTTTCTCAAGATATTTATACTCATTGTGAATGTTTAAACAGAAAAGAGTGTATCTGTGCGTTTCAGTTTTATTTCTTGATACCTAACATGTATGAGCATATTAAAACAACTTATTAGTAACTATCGAAAACTTTTCCATAATGAGATTAAGATTCTGTAAAACTCTAGTCCATTTGGGAATTGAATAACTGCATAAAGCATACCTTACATCTTCCTGAGTACTCTTCTTGAGCACTCCAAGAGTACGCTTGTGCAGTGGCAAGTTGTATGTTCTAGCAGAACTAGAAACTTAAAAAAAATTTGGGACTGTTTGTGGCAAGGTCTCACCATTTCATGATGCTTCAAAATATATCACTAGTCCCTCCAGTAGAAAGTTTCCACAGTTTTATATGCTGGCCAGACTTCTGATTCTCTAATTCATACAGAGTTTATATTATTAAATATCATAAATTCTATTACTGCTGTCCAAAGGTGGAATATAATACAAAGTAAAGTGTAGACCACTGGGCTATAAAATGGTGACAAATCATGACTTAGGATGATCTGAAATCAAGGAGGGCCAAGAACATCTCTTAACAAGGGAAATGTTCTTCTACTCAGAGTATCTGTAGGTTGCAATCCACTGAACAAACGAGTAAAGGGCCTTGGTTAAGAAAGTGGCAGAAATTGGGAGACAATGTACAAAGTCTTAGAATAGTAAAGTTGTAAGCATCCTCAGAGATTGTGTATTTAACCCTTCTGTTTTGAAGATCAAGAAATTGAGTTGAAACCGTGAACAGTTACACATAAAAGTTTTTAAAACTTCTAATTCCAAATTCATGAAGTTCAAATTGTTTTCTTTAATATAGCATCCTGTCTTCTTTCTTTTCAGTATTATATATTGGTTCAGTAATGTTGCCTAACCTCTCCTGTTTTCTTCCCCCCGAATTCAGTAGCTTAGAACAGCAAGCATTTATTTTCTTGTTAATGGGTCAAGCTGGGCTTGACCGAGTTGGCCATCATGCTATGGGTTGGATTTAGGTTTTCTCCATATATTTCCTCTTTCTTCACGGACCAGTAGCACCCGAGGTTCCCAGGTTCCTTCCATCTCATTGCTCTGACATTCCATAGTGTGGTGTCCTTGTTAAATGGTATTCTGACCAGCACAACACTACATTCCAGCCCATGGGAATTGGGGAAGAGAGAAAATTGCCACACAAGCAATTTCCTTTTGAAGTTATTTGAAAGTGGCACTGTCGTTTCTGCTTGTATTCCATTGGCCATAGCATCATGAAATGGTGAGACCTTGCCACCAGGGAAACTGGTTAATGTAGTCTCTCATGTGGGGGACCTATATACAGGTAAAACCTTGAGGATAAACAGAGAACAGATATTGGGTGACAATCAGCAGTGTCTGCTTTCAGGAAAGTTTGAACTAATTGTATATATGGGGGAATGAGCATGGGTAGAAAAGAAGAAAAATGCTCCCTTACGCTTGGGAGGATCTATGTAGATGACAATCTTTCCACAGCAAGAAAATGAAAAAGATTTTTGAAACTTTTCTTAGCTCACCAATTTTCAGTATAACTTTTATGATTACCTTGATTAAATGATTGTCTATTTGCTTTTGTAACAAGGAACAGCCATGTGTTTCAAATCTCCCTTATGGGAGCCTGTATTTTCTAAATAACCAAGTCCATGTGCAGACTAAATGTGAGAACCTGATCAAATGAAAAATTTGATTAAAATGACATAATAAGGCCTTGCCTGTTTATAAGCACACATCATAATTTTATCCACATAACGTGTGCTATAGCATCTGGGTTGTGACCTGAGTTATTGAAAATATTGTGTATGTGTGTGTTTTTTTCTCTCTTCAGAACTTAGAAACTCCATTTCAGAACTATTACTGAAGATTGAATTGATGTCAGCCAGGAAACTGTAATTTCCTGTCACTTGGACTTGAATTACTACATTGAGTTTTCAGGCAATAAACAAATTTAGCTAAAAGATGCAAGCTTTTTTCCGACTTATCATTAGTACCTAAGAATATGAATGTTTTATACTGTTCCATCTCCATTACAGATATGGTTATTGGCTCAGAATCATATTCAACCCTCTTTGCATCCTTTTATCTTGAACTAATCAAGTCCAAACTTCCTCCTGAAAACCCATGTATGTTCTTTTAAATGTGGGCTGCAGAGCCAATTTATCTGATAAAGCAAATAACGTACCATTTCCATTCTACAGAAATGAAGCAGAGCAGCCATGTTGCAAGGAACATAATGTTTTCCCCTGCTGTTATTATTTCTCTTGTGTATCACCAGTGGGAAAGATGGAATTTTACAAGAACGTAGTTTGCGAAGCATGATGCAAGGAGGTTTTTGTTTGTTTTTTCAGTGATTTTCCTGTATACGTGGTATACAAGAGAAAAATTTGTTTTGTCTTACAAAATTGGGTTGCAGTTTTCTGAAAACCCACAAAATCTGTGTTGACTTTCTGGTTGCCAGGTTCTCTGTGATACCTAAAAAGAGATACGTTTATGTGTGTGTATGTGGGGGGGGTGGCATTTATGGGGCAACCAGTAGCACCAAGGCTCTGTTTCACTGTGTACAGCAGAGTAAGGTGGAGCATAATGATGTCCTGGGGTTAACTTGATGGAGCTGAGAGGATGAGCTGGGAACTCAGCTTAGGGGGAGGGGGCAGGACAGGGCCTTAAGCATCTATTCTCTTCCTGGTCCTCGAACAATCTCTGACACATGGGAGGCTCTGGGGAAAAAAAAAAAAAACATTATTAAAGGAAGAGTCCCAAGGGAGAGGTCATCTTCTCATGGTGGGGATCTTGAACTCACACAGTGGTCAAGTCAGGCATGTTCCAGGGCTGCTTGGTATAGTGACTGTGTCTGTCAGTGGGAGATGTAGGGACAGTTTTTCCTTGTGCTGGATTGTACCAGTCACATTGCAAGACATTTATCGTGCTCCCCCTCCCGCCCAGTAAATGCCAGCAGTGTCACCAGTTAAATGGAACAACTAAAAAGAGCTCTCTCCTCCTGGCACATTGTCAAGTGCCACCTATGGGGAGGTTCTAGCCCTGCAGAAAACCATTTGCTATAGTTCCAAAGTTGGTTGGTTGGTTGGTTGATTTATCTATTATAAATACTTCTGAGTTCTATAAATTCTCACTTTTCTTGTTGTTTTTTTAACATTTCTTGTTTTTACTGTGAACTCTTGTAAGTATTAAGAAAAGCACAGTGAATAAGCATAGAGAATACACGGAATTAACACTTCTCTGTACTCAACATCTAGCTTTGCCGCATTTTAACATTTGTCTTTAGAAATTTTTTGAAGATATGGGATACTGCATCATTATTAAAGCTTCCTTTGCAATCCTCCCCAATCTCATTTCTATATCCTCACCCCAGGAAAAAACCTGCTATCTCGATTTCAGATTTCTCATTTCTTACATGTTTTTATGCTTTTACCATATTTCTGTGTATTTCTAAATGGTATTTGGTGTTTCTTTACATGTTTTTAAACTTATAAGTGATATTAAACTCTATTTTGTTCAGCTTCCTTACTTGATGCATGGCTGTGTTATCAAGATTTGTCTGTGAGACATGTGGAGCTTTAGATTATTCATTTTAAAAACTATAAACCATGTAATACAAATATTTGCCATAATTCACTTATTTAAAATTTCTGATACTTGGATATTTAGAATATTTCTAATTTGTTTAAAATCAGTGCCAAGGATGCTATAATGAACATTCTCATACACATCCTTTAGTGTATACATGTGTCCTAGGAATTCAGCTGAAGATCTGCTGACATTTAACTATACTAAGTTTTGCCAGATCACTCACTATAGTGCTTGCCCTATACCAACACAGCAGTTACACACCCACTGGCAGTTCATGAAAATTTTTGTATTATCTTTTTCAACATTTACTGTTGGTAACATTTAAAAATTTTTAACAATTCATTGTGTGGGACATAATTTGTTTTTTAAAACTTTGTATTTCCCCAGTTACTACTTTTCATGTGTTTATCAGCCATCCATGGTTCCTATTGTGGGCATTGCCTGTCCGTATGATTTGCTCCTTTTTTCTACTGGGTCTTGTGTCTTCTTTGTTTGTAGTTTTTTGGTAAGAGTTCTCTTTTTAGTATGTACATATGCACATATGTATATGTATACTGTAAATAGATTTTCCCAGTCTCTGGCTTTTCTATGTTACATGCTTACTTTTTGCTGTACAAATGGCTTTGGTCAATTTTTTCAATCTCTTTTATTAGATTAGCGTTTTTTCTGTATTATGTAAAAATTTTTTTGCTATTAGTCTTATATTTTTCTATGTGGATAACCACTTATCGCAGAATCAGTTTTTAAAATTGTCATTTCTTTCCTCATTGTACTACTTATTAAATAGTCTTTATGTGGGTATGTGTATTTCTATTTCTGAGCTATATATTTTATTCCAGTATTTATTGATCTTTTACTTTGTCCAATACCTTTATGTCTTAAATATCTTTGTTTTATGTAAATCTTGATGTTTATGAAAGCATGCATTTTTCAAAATTGTCTTGGCTAGCCTTATCCCTTTGTTCTTATATATGAATTTAATAATCCTTTTGAGTTACATAAAAGTTATACATTGAAATTTTGATTGGAACTGAATTGAACTTACAGAATAATTAGAAAACAACTGTCATCTTTAAGCTATTCAGTCCTGTTACCCATGAACATGTTATATCTCTCCATTTATATAGATAATTTTTATGCCTTTCAGTTTAAAATTAAACCATTCTATATAAAGATCTTAATTTTTTTCTACTTTTATCTATAAGGATATTATATTCTATGTATCTCTTACTAATGGAATTGGTTTTAAAATTATGTTTTCTTTCACTGTTTTTATTGTTGTTGCTGCTGTAAAGGTGTATATTTTGTTGGTGTATTGTAAATTATAGACTTGTTTATTTCTTCTAAATAATTTAAAAATAAATTTTCTCAAACTCTCCATATAATCAATAATATTATATGCAAATACTTTGCCTACCTTTTCTATTCTTACTATTTTATTTTATTTTTTGTCTTACCATGGTGATAAGTGCATATGGTATAAAGGTTTATTGAATGGGTGACAGACATCTTTATCTTATTCCTGACTTTTAAGAGACTTATTTCATTCATGGTTTTATACTTTAACTATATCTTTATTTATAAATATTGCTTAACAATGATTTACATTGTTTTAAATTTTATATAAATGGTATCATTCTATGTATTCTGTTCACCATTAATATGATAGTCTCTGCTGTACTTATTTGGCTTCTTTCTATTCCTATTTCTATTATTTAAAATTTTCTTTTTACATTTAAATCATGAATGGGTATTGATGTTTATCAAAAACTTTTTAAAACATTTTTTGCAATAGTCATATTATTCCAGTAGTTTTCTAATAGTTGTATAGTGGTAGAGTTCTTTATTACATGGAACACTGGAGTCACGGGTCTGGGACCCTTTGGTAGGAGGGCAAGGAGAACTTCTGGCACCAACGCCGTTTTCTACTGGAGCAACTTCTTATCTTAACCCTTTCCATTTGGGCCTGGATCCTTTGCGTTTTAGAAAGACTGCCTTAGCTACATAGAGATTACAGTTGACACTTGAACAACATGTGTTTGAACTGTGTGTGTCCACTTACTTGTGGATTTTTTTCACTAAATGCACACTACGTTACTACACTATCCAAGGTTGGTTGAATCTGGATGTGGAACCATAGCTATGGAGAGCTGACTGTGAAGTTATGCTGGGATTTTCTACTGCACGGAGGGGTTGGCTCCCTTAACCCCCACTTTGTTCAGAGGTCAACTGTATTTAACAATTCATTATCAGAATTCAAAGCATAAACAATGGCCATTTCACCTCTGATTAGTGGTTAAAATTCCAAAAGAAATTTCCAGTCATTTTTCAATGGTTTCTGGATCTGGTTTTATTACTCACTCAACAGTACGGACACAGGGACTGCTGATTCTTTTGCATTCTCTTTGACTTAAATAGAGGTCATAGAGCCTGGGAAAAATATGTGAAATAAAGTGAACCTCTTTATTTTCTTCATTTGTAAACACAAAGAGTCCAGAAAGCCTGAATTAGGATATGGAGTTCCGGATGATTAAAAATCCCAGTGTTGAGCTGGGCTTTATTTCGGTCAAGTACATGAATTGGGACACATAAGCACAGACACCCCTCCATAGAGCAAAAGAAAGTAATGAACTACTGCTACGTAAAACTACACAGATGAATCCTCCAGATTTAATGTTGAACAAAAGAAAGGCAAATTGAGTACACACTGTATGATTCCACTTAATATGAAGTTTCAAGAACAGAGAAAACGGATCTGTGGTGATAAAACAGATCGGTGGTTACCTTTAGGGCTATTAAGGGAGAGGGCAAATTAGGGAGTCTCCTGGAGTTTTGGAAATGTTTTGTATCTTGATGTGGGTGGTGGTTAACTGAGTGAATCATAGGCTATATACACTTAAGATATTTGTACTTTGAGTGTGATGCCTTAAATAAAAAGAGAATGGCTAAGATAATTTCAGAAAGGGCTTATTGCCGTTTCTAAACTTATATATATGTTTTTGATGAAAAGAGACAATTTTGGTACAGCCTTTTTTGGGTTTATAGGAAATTACAGTTGACCCTTGAACAACAAAGGTTTGAACTGTGCAGGTCCACTTATATGTGATGTTTTTCAACAAATATGTACTACACTATTACACGATCCATGGTAGGTTGAATCCACGGATGTGGAGGGCAGACTGCAAAGTGGATTATCAACTGTGTGAGGGTCGGTGCTCCTAGAACCCACATTGGTCAGGGTCAGCTGTATTGGTTGGAGTATATATTTATACAGTCATGTATGTACATATGCATATTTCATATGTATTTCATATGTTTTCTTCAGAATCATAAGAATCACTTTATGAATGGCTACCAGCTTCCAGGCGTTGTGTCAGACCTTGGGGGTTCTGAGAAAGTATATAGGGGTTGACAGTCCAGTGGGTGACGAGTAACTAGGTAAGTGTGATAGTATGGGGGAAGTCTATAAATACCAGTAGAACATTGGGGAAGAAAGGGCCAACAACTTGTCTGGAGTAGGGTTGGGGGCATAAAGAAAGTGGAGCCTTTGGAGAGGAAATGGATTTGAGGAGACTTTTTAACAACAAGTAGGAGTTTGCAAAGTGGATGTGTGGCACTTATGGCCAAGTTGTAGAATGCTCAAGTTGTAGAATGAGATATTATACTCAGGAACTTAAGGTTTTTGGTGTAACTATAAAAAAAATAAGCTCAGAAGTGGTAATATATGAAACTGGAAAGTTAAGAAGGGATCATGATAGGGTAGAGTGTTGAATGACATGCTAAGGAATTTTGATTTTCTTTTTGGCTTTAGGGGTTAGGGAACTGTTGAAGAATTTGAATTGTGTCATGATCATGTTTGCATTTTTTGAGATAATTTTGGCAGTAGTACCTAAGACAATTTCAATCTTTCCTGGAGGTATGCCTTTGGTGCTTTTCTCAATTTATGTAACTTCTATGAGTGATCTCTTTAGACTGATGACTCCTAAATCCAAATCTCTATTCCAAACTTCTCTCCTTTTTCTTCAGATTTCTGATTAGAATTGTTTGTTCCTGGAGGGAAATTTGGCTTAGTTCCTGTTTTTGTTCACCTTTAGATAATATAAACTTTGTGATCACTTTAAGTCACAAAACAAGTTTCAATTCAAAATTTAGAATATTTATTTCAATATGTTTATAAACACATCATTATTCAAAAGCTCTTCCTCTTCAACCAAACCAAGACTGGGTACCAGTGCCCCTCCTTGCCCCACTTTAGCCAGTTGGAAAGAACCTTCTTTGTTCACCTCCACACCCACTCACTAGGGTCTTTGTAGGGGAGATGAGGAAGAGATGAGAGGTATAGAGGCAGAAATTTCTTATTGGCTGATACTGGCATTATGGCCAGTATTGGCTTAATGGCTTCATTGTCTATAGACCTGGGGGATATTTAAAACTAACTCTTTTGGTTATTTGCCTGAGATGTTTGAAGATTTCACTGTCGGGTCCCTCCGATCTCACCTCCCGTGATCTGGGTAATGATCTCTCCTTGAGAATGAATATTTCGGATCTCTCCTTTGCTTCTCTTCCCAGGAGTACCTACAGCCTCCTCCTGCAGGAGTCCCTTACCTACCCTGGCAAATTACTCTTTTGAGCAGGATCCCTTTCCTTTCATAAGTGAATTCAGGCAAACGTTCCTACCACAATTCCTATCCTAAGATGCATATACATCTTTGATCTACAATCAGACAGGACTACAATTTACTTCTCAGATGCATTACCCTACCTTGCCGCCACAGGCCACCTTACCTCACTCAGATACTGGGCTTCTGTGTTTTCTCAGTTGCAGGGAACATACAAATGCAGGGAAGCTCTCTGAGTGGTCCCCTTAAAATCCTCGTGAGAAGGATATTTTAGGAAGTAGCACATACCCCAGTCACTCAAAAATCCTTTCAAAAATCTCACATTCATGATCTTTTTCATCCTGAATCTAAGTGAGGGACTTCTAGATGAGTTTGAGCAAGATGGAAACCTTCTCTTAAGCTATACAAAAATGAAAGTGTTTATACTTACGCATAAAGTAAATGGATTTCACTACCGAACCCAACCACTGAATTCTATTGAGTAAGAGTAGAAGAGAATTAATATGACATATTGACAGTTACCTCCATATGAGAGAATAACCTGTGAGAATCTTTTCAGTATACATAATCTGTTCTTTTTTTGCCAGTTAGTTTAGTTTTATTATAAATGGTTTCTGGGCTTCCCTGGTGGCGCAGTGGTTGAGAGTCCGCCTGCCAATGCAGGGGACATGGGTTCGTGCCCCGGTCCGGGAAGATCCCACATGCCATGGAGCGGCTAGGCCCGTGAGCCATGGCTGCTGAGCCTGTGCGTCCGGAGCCTGTGCTCCGCAACGGGAGAGGCCACAACAGTGAGAGGCCCGCGTACTGCAAAAAAAAAATTAAATTAAATTAAAAAAAAATGGTTTTTATTCCATGAAAGTAAGCATAAGTTATATTAGATTCTTTATGCATTTAAAATGAACTGAAGTCACATTCAAATTAATTTTTATATGCATAATATTCAATAAATTCTGTCCACGTGAAATTGCCTTTTATCATTGGTGTAAACTCATCCGTATGCTTAGGTTTTGATGTTGGACAAAGTTGAAGAGTACGCTGATACTCCGTGGTTTTAGTTAAACCTGACTCCCCACTGGACTGTAAACTCTGTAAAGACAAGGACTAGATTTGAAATTTCACTATTTTGGGCCTGCACCATGTTGAGTACATATTAGGCACTCAGTGCTGTGTGTCTTTTAGATGTCTTTTAACACTGTAATTAAAGGTATTAGGTAAGGTGGGTAAATTTAAATAACTTAAAGCATTAATGGTACTTTGGAAATTATATTTTATACTGATATAAATATATATGTATAAAAAATATGGTTGTTAGACTACAATAACTCATCACTCTAAAGAAAGTAGGAGAGATGTTTGAAGTCAAGAGATGAATACATTTTTTGACAGTTAATAGACCATGTCTTGGTAAGGCTGACATTGTTCTCAGACAAAACTCTGTGCCATAATCAAACAGCTGGTCCATAACCTTAAAAAAGAAGAACAATGCCCACTAGTAACAAGTTTAATTAGTCTAACTTGAATTTTTGTTGTTGTTGTGGCTTGCTGGGGAGACTAAAGACATGGGAATACTAAAGACATAGATGTATCTGTGTTTTTTTCTTAGCTAAACTTTTTATTATGAATATGTTAGACATCAGGAGAACTGCACAGAATGTAAATTTACAGCTCAGTGAGTTGTTGTAAAGCTAACATCCATGTAATGCCCACTTAAGTCAAAAAATGGAATATTGATAGCACTCTAAACTCCAATCAAAACCCCTTCCTTCCCTCTCACCAAAGGTTAACCACTCTCCTGACTTCTAACACTATAGTGGAGTTTTACAAGATTTTGAACTTTATAAAAATGGAATCATACAGTATACACTTTTTTTGTTTGGACTTTAAATTCTTAGTGTTTTTGAGGTTCATCCATGTTGATATGTTTATCCATAGTTTATTCATTTTATTTAATGTATAGTTATCCTTTGTATAAATATACCACAAATTATTTAGCTATTCTAATGTTGTTGTGTTGTTTCCAGTTGTGGGGTTTTTTTGCCATTCTGAAGAAACTTTCTTGTACTTATCTCTCGATGCACCTATGCATATGTTTTTTAACAGTACGTGCCTAGGAGTATTATTGTTGAGTTGTATAGTGTAAGTATCTTCAAATGTAGTAGGAAATAGTAATTTTTTTTCAAGATAGTTGTACCCATTTATACTCTGACCAGCAGTGTTCTTGTTCCTCCATGTCTTTGCCAACAGTTGGTTTTGTCATTTTTTTGTTATTTTGATCCATTTAGGTAAATGAAAGGTCATATCTCATTATGGTTTACATTAGCGTTTTTCTGATTGCTAAGGAGGGTGTTCATTTCTCATGTGCTTATTGGCCATTTGTACATCCTCTTTTTTCTCAATTTTATTTTTAAATAATTGCAGGTTTACAGGAAGTGGTAGAAGCAGTTACCACCTGGTTTCCTCCAATGGTGACATCTTGCGTAACTGTAGAGTAATGTCAAAGCCTGGAGATTGGTATTAGTATGATCCACTGAGCTGATTCCTATTTCAACAGTGCTATATACACTCATCTGTGTGTGTATGTGTATTGTTCCATGCAATTTTATCACACTTGTAGGTTCATACAACCACTTCTGCAATCAAGATTCAACATTGTTCTCTTACTACAAGGCTTCCTTGTGTCATGCCTTTTAGGCAACCTTACCTTCTCTCTCCATCCCTGACCCATAGCAACCACTAATCTGTTCTCCGTCTCTATTTTTATTATTACTTTTGGAGTGCTTATTCAAATATTTTTCACTGTTGCTTGTCTTTGCTCGATTTTTGGGTGTTTTTACATGTAGTTATATGTATAACAAGTACATTTTCCTACTCTATGGGTTGCATTTATATTTTCTTATTGGTACAATCTGATGAATAAAAGTTCTTGATTTTAGTTTAATCTTAGTTATATTTTTTTCTTTATGTTTAGTGACTTTTGTCTCTTGTTTTTTTTTTTTTTTTTTTGTGGTACGCGGGCCTCTCACTGCCGTGGCCTCTCCCGTTGCGGAGCACAGGCTCCGGACGCGCAGGCTCAGCGGCCATGGCTCACGGGCCCAGCCGCTCCACGGCATGTGGGATCTTCCCAGACCGGGGCACGAACCCGTGTCCCCTGCATCGGCAGGCAGGCTCTCAACCACTGCGCCACTAGGGAAGGCCTTGTCTCTTGTTTAAAGAAATCTTTCCCTTCCCTTAGATCATGAAAATATTTTCCCAGAAGCCTTATTGTTTTGTCTACAATCCACCTGGAATTGATTATTGGTGTGAAGTAGAGGTCAAGTTTTATTTTTTTCCATATGAATAGCCAATTGACCCAGAACTCTTTATTGAAAAGACTTTTTCCCCACAGCTTTGCAGTTTCAGCTTTGTAATTAATCATGTGACCATATGTGTTAAGAGTCCTTCTCTGGGCTCTTGCATTCCTTTGGTGAACTTGTCTACCCTTGTACCTTTTTATTTACTGTTGGTTCATAATAGGTCTTCACATCTGGTAAAGCAAATAGTTGCAACTTGTTCTTCACGAGTGTCTTGGATTTTCTTGGTCTTTTACATTTCCATATATATTTTAGGAGCATCTTCTAGAGTCGTAAAAAGAAAACTGGGGATTTTGATTAGTAATGCACTGAATCTATAAATCCTTTAGGCATGAGTTGGCATTTCTACAGTACTGAATCTTAGTTTATTAATAAGCCCTCTATTCATCTAGATATTTATTTTTTGATGGTGTTTTATTGCCTTATCATAAAGTTTTTACCATCTTTTATGAGATTCATTCCAAGATATTTGTTATTCTAAGCGACAGCGTTAAAAGAGTATCTTTTTAGAGTTTCATTTTCTGAGTATTTGTTGCTGTTATAAAGAAATATAAAGGAATGTTGTATATTTGTATCCAGGAAAATTGCTGAACACATTAATTCTAGTAATTTATCTCTTGATTTTTTAGTAGTTTCTATATATATCATTCATGACATTTGCAAATACTGTTTTTTTTTTCTTCCTTTCTAATGCTTATACTGCTTGCCTGCATCCTTCTCCATCCCTCCCCCTCCTTCCCTCTGTCTCTGTTTCTCTCTCTCTCTCATATTTTCTTGTCTCACTGCATGGCTAGGACTTTAAGTACAATATTGAATAGACATCATGTTAGCAGGTATTTATGTGTTATTCCTGAGCAAATGGAAAGTCTTTAACTTTTCACCCATAAGTATGTGTTTGCTATAGATATTTTATGAATATACTTTATCAGATAAAGGACGATTATGAAAGTCTGTTTCTAGTCCTCATTTGCCAAGAGGTTTTTGTTTTGATCATGAATCAATGTTTAATTTGTAAGATTATATTTCTGCACCAATAGAGATGAACATATCATTGTTTTTCCTTGTTTTGTTAATGTGGTGAATTACACTGATTGATTTTCAAATCTTAAACCAGTCTTTTATTCCTGGGGTGATACCATCCTGGAACTGATGTATAATTCATTTTATATTTTACTGGATTCAGTTTGCTAGTATTCCTTTAGGACAGTTACTTCTATGTCCATCAGTGAGATTGGCTTGGAATTTTCTGGATTTTAGTAAGCATCTTTTGTTTGCTTTACAAATTCTTTTATCTTCCCCATGTCTAAAGTGCTTCTCTTGTGGGATTTGCCATCTTAGATAATGATATCATTGTCCCTATGCTCATGCACCCTTAAACCACACACATGTCCAATCAATTACCAATTCCGTCAACTCCTCCTTTTATGTACTATGTCACTCAGTTTTGTCATTCTTTCCCACCGGTCAGCTCCTACACTAGTTCAGAATGCTGTTGTCTTTTTAATGGTTCTAACAATCCCTAGAAGGTTTCTCTTGCCACCGGTTTTGTTCTCTCCCTTCTATTTTCCATATTTTAGTTAAGACAAACTTTTAAAATAAAAAATTATTTTATGTTACATTCTTTCTTAAACGTTTACAGTGGCTTCTCATTGAATTTCTTTGAATTCCTCGGATGGACTATGTTTTCTCCTATGACCAGGCCTTTGCCCGTGCAGTCTCCTTTGCTAGTAACATTCACAGAGTACACAAACTATGTACTACATAGTATGTAGTAAAAATACCTACACAGCAGAGCAGAGGAGCTGTAGAAGGAGCAAGGCTTGGCAAAAGAATGACTAGTCAGGAAATAGTTCAGGAGCTGATCTTCAAGCATTATCTGTCTAATTTATCATTTATTGTATGTTTGGCCTGGCATGTTTTGTGGTACCTGGAGGTGAGTTATTAAAGAGAGCGTGCCATGCTTGACCCTTGTGCTCATTTCTGGATACCACATTTTATGGGTCATGTCAGAAGTAAAGCCTTTTAAGTAATAACCAGGGTAGTGAGGAATTGTTGAAGGCACTAGGGATGGTTAACCCACTAAGGTGATACTTGAAGGACTGTCAGATGAAAAGGGAAATTTAAAAGATTTTGTGTACATTGAGGACTACAAGGATGTAAATAATTGCAAATGTACAGACACATTCAGGAAGGCAGACTTCATCTCCAAATTAGGAAGAACAATCTAAAGACTGGAACTGCTCCAGTATGGAAAGAGCTGCCTTCTGAGACACTAAGTTTCCTCTTTGATGTATTCATACAGTGGTTGGTCAGTTACGTAAAGGGAATATATATGTATTAGGTCAATGGTTCCAAGACTCAGGCCATATCTCAGACTAATTAAATCATAGTCTCTGGGGATGAGACATAAGAGTCAGTAGTTTTTGAAGCTTCCCAGATGATTCCAAAATGCAGACAAGTTTGGGAAGTGCCTTGTATTAGCAGGAGGTTTCAACTCTTCCGTGGTTTTCTTGCATCAGAATTGTTTAGAAGAGATGGAAAAACAACAACAAAACCCAGAACAGCACTGCCCTGTAGCTTCTGAATTAGCAGGGTTGCGTGGAGCCCAGGAATCTATGTGATTAAGATTATTACCAGAGATTCAGTTTTCTGGCTGGGTTTGGATACCACTGGATTATAAGGAGAGTGCCCTGTGCATTCATAATCTAGCAAGGCACTTAAACTCATTTTTGGTATCCTTGTGGACAATAAAATATGTAATATATGAATTGACACAACTATGTCTAGGACAAAGAATGTGTTTTGGAGCCAAAGGTATCTGAATTCAAATTCTAGTCCTGTTACACTTGTTTGACTAGACTTACAAAATTTACTTACCCTCTCAGTCTCCTTATCTTAAAATAGAGTAATAAGAACCATTTTATAGATGCATTTTGAAGTTTAAATAAAGCTGTTTATGAAAAGTGTCAGTCTAGCATAGTGTCTAGTTATTTTGGGCTCTTTTCTGAATTCTGTAGTTCTGTGAATGCTGAAATTAATGAGCGGGACCATGGAGCATATACACGTTTGGTGAATGTATGTGTATTCCCTGTTGATTTTTTGCTTGATGTGCTATGAATCCCTGGTTTTAATATTCTCTTTTGGTTCAGGTATTATAATTGGTATTTTAAAGGCCATAGGGTTAAAGAATAATGCCTTTCACTTGCTATTACTTTTATGTGAAATATAATCCATGCCTACAATCTTTTTCCAAATTGGACATTTCAGATAAGAAGTTTTCATTAATTGTACTATAAGTGGTGGGGGAGAATTAACTGTGTGCTTATTTCTTCTTATCACAGGTTTACAGGAACTGTGTAATTATTTGTTAAAATGGAAAACTGTGAAGAAAGAAAAAGATAGCAGTTGGAGTTAAAATTCCTGGATGAATATTTTGCTTTTGAGAAGTCCGCATTTAAAACCATATGCTGATTTGGAAAGTCCCAGGAGTAAATTACACAATTCATGTTTTCCATTCAATCAATGGATTTTTTAATCATTCCTTGGAGTTGATGAAGTTCAGAGACGGTGCGTGATAGGAAATGTGGCATTCCAGTGTTTTCCTAGTGATTGCATCTTGGATTAGTTTGCTGCTTTTTTGAAGAGATTCCATTGTGAAGGGTAAGAACCTAATGTGATGGATTTATCTTCAGAGATGAACAGACATGGAAAGAATCCAGTGAGTCACAAGCTAGAAGATCAGAAGAAGGTAATACAAATTCATTTCCTTTTGCTTGGTCATTTTTGTTTTTGCTTACATAGAATTTTATAAATTGAAAATGAATGTGCTTTGAGAGATAAAATAACATAGTATTTCATGGAAATTAATCCTGTAGCCAAGTGTTGCTACGGGTCTGGATTTCATTATCAGTTAGTGGTTTTGTTTCTAAAGTCTTCTGAATTCATCCATCCAGTGGGTTTGTAAAGGATTCTGCTGTGTTTGCCCACTCTTGACTTGATTCTAGTGACATGCTGGCCTGACCTCATGTGGACAGTTTTCTGAGATTCAGGATGAGGTATGAGTCCTGGGGCATCTCTGGAGTAATGGAGCAAGTTAGAGCTCTCCTAAAAGAGAACACCTGCCTTGCTGTTATTAGGAGGCATAGTTGGCATTTGAAATTCTCTGATTTCATGTCCTTGGGGCACACATCAGCTTCTCATTTTTCCAGCTAGCCTAGAAAGAGAGTCGTGAGGCAGCTGTGAGCTTTGGTTTGCGTCTTCATGTGTGATGTCTAAGGAACTAATGGAAAATATCAAGAAAGGACTGTGCTAATATATATTTTTAAATGGTCTTAGAGAGCTTCTGAGTAGGAAGCTGGGAATTGAATACTGAGGGTTGCATTTCAACCTCATTTTTCTACCTTTTTAGAAACTCTTACCTGCTGAACTGTTGCACTGTTGTGAGAGCACTTACCAGAAGGGTCAGGGATGGTGCCCAGAAGAGAAAACCTGCTCTTAATGAAATATATTCTCTTTCGTGGTGCCTTTCATTGAATCCATTAGTACAGGAGATGTGTGTGGGGACCCACTGGCTAAGGCACGAAAGCAAGGAATAGTGAGATAATAGAAAGAAGATTTTTTAGCTAGAACCGGATCTAAGGGGCATGATTAAGGTTTGTTTTTACATCTGTCTCAGAAATTATTTACTACTCACTTTGTACTCCCAGAAGACACCTAGCTCTTTCACAGTTTTAGAGGTAAGAAATTTAGAAGAGGCCATAAAGAGTCAACAGCTTATTAATTTGTTCTGATCTTATGACCAGTGCCACTGGATTGGGGGCTACACGGATCCTTTTGCATCAATCCAGGTAGAAATGGATGGATTATTTGTGCCAGTTTGGTTCCTTCATTGAGTTTACCTTCAATACAAGTAAATCTCAGAAAACACTAAGTACTATAAAATCCAAGATGCCTGGTCAGTTTTCAGTTCATTGTGGGTGTAAATTTCTGCACAAATAAGTGTGTTACCAAGAACACTGTTGGTGTTTTAAACGGTCGGCATTTTTTTGTTGTTGTTGTTGGCACTAAGGGTGTTAATCCGAAAGAGTTGGCAAGCTAAGTTTCCATCTAAAGCATGCCCTTCAATTTCTTAACTACTGAGGAGGCTTTAATCCTTTTTCTCTATTCACATTTTTAAAATGTCCTTCACACTGATGGTAATTTGTGTACTGTATTAGGCTAGTGAAGAGTGTGAATGAAAAATATTGCCTGCCATATCATTAAAAATGGATGTTGCAGCCATCAAGCCATCACATTGTAGCTGCCCCAACGGTGAGCCCTGAGGGAACTCAGGATAGAAACAGGATGCCCACCATCAGCCACTGCAACTACTCCTGAAGGTGCACCCTGAGGAGACTCAGGTTGAGAAAGCACAGGATGCTGGCCCCAGGTAGCTGAGGTGCATATCAAAGGAATGATTTCAGTGAGCCCTGACTCTTGCATCTTTCCATACACAGAAGAGCACTAAATTCCTTAACTTGAGGTATCTGGTTTTCTTTAATTAACAATAACCTTTTGATGTTTTGACTGCCTGGTCTTTGTTGCAAAAAAGTCTTCAGTTTTGTCCGCCCGAATAAAACATAATTCTCAACTTTTAGGTTGTTCATTATTTTTCAGTTGACAAGAGGGAAGTTGGTTAGGTAAGCAATTAATACTACAGAGTTCTGATTTTTGATAGAAGCCCTGCTTTTCTGGCAAGAAAGCAAAGTATCTCTACAAGTGCTATCCTTTCATCTCCCAAATAAGAGATATTTTTGCAAACACAGAATGGATTGCAAACTAAAGAATGAAAATGGAATGGAATGAATTTTAAAAGTCATTTTGAAAATTTCTTGAATGGAACTTTAAATAATGGTCTGTAATGATGCTTAGTTGCCCAGCCTGATTCACAAAGGACTGTTTAGCATAAAGAATATATGAATATAAATAAAGAATATAAAAGTTTAGACAGGCTATGAGGATCCATGATTCTGTGGAAAAAATATAAAAAAACAGCTTGGTGTTGTGGTACAAGAGAATCCCTATTTCCCTGTAGTTTTTACCTTCTAGTTGGTAGGGAGATGGGGGAGGAATGAACATTTTCATTGAGCAGTATCAAGATGGAAAATGCGGTTCTAATGATCTCCTGGCCACCCAATTGGTGTAGGCATTTGCGGTGAATAAGTCAGAAACTCAGATGTTGATTGATCAGTTGATCAATACTTAAGATTTCAATTTGTTAAGTGTCAGCAGGAATACCTAGTCTAATGACAGATTTGTGAGTTTGTATTAAGGAGAAAAATGAAATGTAGCATCATAAATCTTTATAGACTAAGCTTTGGGCACAGCCCTGACCCCACACAATTGCCAGTAGAGATTATAAGATCATTCATGTAATTACTTTAAGTGTTTGTAGTCCTTTGTGATGAATTAATTTAACAGGCACAGTGTTTTACCTCAGTGAAATAAAATGCATCAATTCTAACTCACAACTTGAAAATACAGAGGTGAAACATTTTTCTGGTATTACTGAAAAATGTGTCCTTTTCACAGTTTGACATATGTATGGTAGACATTCAAAGCAAGGTGTGTTGAACTGGCTTGAATATAGGCTCCTGTTTTGTACTCTGCGCAACCGATTTCATATTCAGTATATAAATAGTTCACTAGCTTTTGTTCTTAATTTAAAATATGTGGATTTGTACTTATTTTGCTCTGCTTCTAAGTAGAAACTTTTAGGATGCTGAGCATGAGAGTTTGTGAATATGTGTTTTACTGTAATGAGTAGGTAAATGTCAGGGAAGAGATCATTTGTGGAGTACTTGCTATATACCACGCACATGCTTGGTCCCTTCTGATTTATTAAGAAAGTACCTTCTTACAAAGATAAAAACTGCTTTTACCTCTTTAAGCTATTCGGTTCTGTAAATGTTAATGATCAGTTCCTCAAGAATATATATACTAAAAGATACATACACACGCTATTATTCAAAATTAAAAGGTTCAAAATTGTGTGTGAAGTCTCTTGGACTTATTTTTTGCGGTACGCGGGCCTCTCACTGTTGTGGCCTCTCCTGCTGCGGAGCACAGGCTCTGGACGTGCAGGCTCAGCGGCCATGGCTCATGGGCCCAGCCGCTCTGCGGCATGTGGGATCTTCCCGGACCGGGGCACGAACCCGTGTCCCTTGCATCGGCAGGCAGGCTCTCAACCACTGCACCACCAGGGAAGCCCCTCTTGGACTTCTTTTAAGTAATGCCTCATCACCTCACTAAGTCTGAACATAGGAAAACATACTTGAAAGTTAAAAAGCTATCATCTCCACAAATCCTATATTGAAGTGCTCTTCATTATGGATAAACCAGAAATGTGGCTCTTATAGGAACTGAGAATACTTCTAAGAATTTCAAATCAACTTGGATTAGTGCAGGACTAGGTGGAATTCAGTTGTCTTTTTGATTCCTGTGATTTTTATCAGTAGACCTTTCAGTTAGTATTGGCCCATAATCCTCCTCTTGGCATTCAGCTTCTGGAATGTTCCAGATGGGAGAATTATGGTGGCATCGAAAAGCTCCTGAATGCCCATAATGAGATGTTTATTTTTGGAAACTTTACCTTTTGACCCTTGTTTGCTCATTGATGCCAGCGAAGTTGGTATATTGCTTTCCACTAATTGTATTGCTTCATGGAATTATTTCTGCAAAAGCTCCTGGAACAGTGAAAGCCCTAAGGTACAAATGTCACTTCTGTATAATTACTTGTGACCTTGAACTGAAAAGCACAGCTCAGTAGATTTCACTGTCAGTCTAATTGCAGCAGTTTGCTGTCCAGACAGCCCTGGGACACTGCTTTATTGCTCCATGAATATTTTGTATATTAAACCAAACAATTTGTCATAGTCAACAATTTACTAGGTACTGCTAAAAAGGGTAGCAGTATACACATTTTGAAACTATGGCAGTGACATACAATAAATATATAGTGACCTGTTGGAATTATTTTGTTTCTCTATTCTCTAAACCAGAAAGGGACGAGCAGTATTATTGCATATATGCGGAGGTACTTACTTTTATGGAAATGTCCAAGATGGATGCCATCTCAGTTTGTCACTTCCTAAGATCATGTCTTTTACATGTTAGCATTATTTTCACACTGCAAAAAAACTCAAGATAAATTCCAACAACACATCATGTCTTTCTTTCTAAGAGATGACACTTATTTCAGAAGTGACATACTCCGGGTGTAGTGAATAAGAGTGTTTAAGATGTGGAAAATCATGGAAAATGAGAGCAATGATTGTATTTAGTAATAGAAAAGGGAATACTGATGGAGCAAGCCTATTATTTTAAGGGCAGCCCCTGTGATGTTGTGGACTTAAAATCAAGTTTAAGTGGGGAGTTAGAGAAAGCATCATCTGTAAGTGACAGTGAGTGCTTCATCAGTGTCTATCCACATAAACTAGTTTTGTTCTTTTTTTTTTTTTTTTTTCTGTTGACATCATGCAGAAGTATGACCCAGGTGTGTATCTGTATATGACTGTGTTAGGCTACTCTAATAATTTTACTGAAAAATCTTGCCCACTTACGGTTGCTACTACTTTATAGAGTAAAACTACTTTATCAATTTAAAACTAGCCTAATATTTATTTTTATTTTCTTTTAGTGTGCTGATTCTTTTAAGTTAGACTACATTTGTTGCATTTTTGTGCAGTGATGGTAAAACAGCATCGTATAAGAGTTAAGTGTATTGGGATTATTCTCACAGGTGTTGAGGACTACTTGAAATTATGTTGGAGACTGATTAAAGATCTGTCTTCTTAAGATAAAATACAAAGATAAATCGCTGTAGAAGAGAGGCTTAGGATAGATTCAGCCCTTCATTCTTTGATATTCTTGAAGGTTGGACTCATTACACAGTGCTTTATTTTTTTGTTTGTTTGTTTGTTTGTTTTTGGCGGTATGTGGGCCTCTCACTGTTGTGGCCTCTCCCGTTGCGGAGCACAGGCTCCGGACGCGCAGGCTCAGCGGCCATGGCTTACGGGCCCAGCCGCTCCGCGGCACGTGGGATTCCCCCATACCGGGGCACGAACCCGTGTCCCCTGCATCGGCAGGCGGACTCTCAACCACTGCGCCACCAGGGAAGCTCTACCCCTAACTTTTGTGTGTTCAAGGGACAACTGTACATTGAGCAGCCATTTTGCACTGTTATTATATAAATCTGGAATACTGGTGTAGACACCAATATGAATATCAGCTTCACTAAGAAACCAGTACCGGCATTGTGGCACATTGTGATGCCGATTAAGACTGCCTGTAATTTCTTCCTCTGCCCCTTCGTCTTTTATAAAAGGATGCTATAAACAGCCATCTCTAAGCCACTTGACCTGGAGTTCTCTAAGGATGAATTAGATAAGGTGAGCTCTTTTTCTGCTCAGAAGTGATTCTAGAAGCTTCTCTTTCAAATCTGAACTTGGATAGAACCTCCTTTAAAACTTCCTCTATTATATCATTCATGTTCCTCAAATAGACTTCTGAAAGTTTGTATGGCCACTGGCCTTTTTCCTTCTGACTACATATATTTTCAGTGTAAACAGACTTGGGATAATAGAAGAAGCTGGAAATAGATAAAAGTAAACACTGTATTCCATGCTTCATGGTTCTTCTCATTTGTTGTAAATTAGACCATGTTCTTTTTCCTGATTGGTGGATTTAAAGCGTCAACAGATATAATGACCACATAATCTGCATATAAATAGACAAAATAGACAAGTCTGAAATATATGATACTTGAGTTATATATGTTTTGAACATTTTGAAGGCAGAATTATATATAAAGTGTTATTATGGTTATTAGTTGTCATAAATTATGATCTCAGTATTAATACAAACATATAAGGTTTAGTAAATTTTAATTGCTGTTTTTTCATAAATACCTTCCTCTGTCTTGATATTAGCACGTGAGTTATTCAGGCTTTTATTATTTCATGACGGAATGACTGAGACTAATCTTTTTCTAAAATATATTGAAAAAATATGTACATATACAATGTAGAAAACTTGTACTACACTAATGCACTGATTTGTTCTCACCTTTTTATACATATATCATTATATTTTAAACATATATTTATACCTATTATATATAAATATGTAACTTTTAAAAGCAAATATTATAATATTTGCTGCCCTGCCTTGAATGGCCAATCGTATCATTGTTAGTTTCTCTTTAAAATTCTGTTTCTAAAGGCGCTGGGACTGTTCTCCATTTGACTGTAGAAATATGTACCTTTGAACATAGCACAATACTTTTAAAACAATAGTTCAACCATGTCCATTTGCCTCACTTGAGGTTCCAGATGAGTATAAACATGAGGACTGAGATTCCAGAAAGCTTACCCTGAGGTAGCCACTTGGGTAAGAACCTGTGAATGCATGAATACATACCATTAAAGAGGGCTGAGTGTCAAAATCAGGAAAACAGATTTATTCCTCATTTCCAAAGCCCATAGATTTGAGGCTTATCACAAAATCAGAATACAAGTTGGCACTCGAATGGAGTGGGGAGCAACAACAAATGTGTTAGCAGAGAAGAGTCAGAGGGGTTGGGAGTGCGCTGAGCAGCTTGATTCATTTCTGTGGATAGCATGCTACCTGCTCATGAGCAGGGCCACCTGATTTAATAGCACTAGGACCAGGTGGACAGAACTTTTTGTGTTTTCCTTCTATGAAGACTGACCAAATGTTTCCAAGACTGCTGATATTCAGTGAGGATGCAATGCCCGGGATAAGAGTTACACGAAACAAAGCAGATTTAATAATAGGTGGTGAAAGCAGTGGACATAAGAAATTCTGTTAATTTTATATGCAAATGTGGAAAAATCGAATGAGAAATAAGCAAGAAATCAACACCTTTCCTCTTCATAGTGTTCTGAGGGGTAGCAGCAGCAGCTTTCTCATCTGGGAGCATGTAAGGAATGCAGTCTCAGACCCCACGCTAAACCTGCGGAATCAGAACGTGCATTTGTAACAAGACCTACAGGTGATTCTGATGCACAGCAGTATTTGAGAAGCACTGCCCTAGAGACCGTGTCTGAGAGGTCCTCAGTGGGATTAAGGACCTACTGTTGTCATAAGATGCCCTTTATTTTCTGTCTTCTGGTTCTAATCTCCCATCCTGACTTCCCTCCCATATTTCCTGGAATCGTCAGCCAAATCAACTCCTTGCATTTGAATCATTGTTTCTGGTCTGCTCTGTGGAAACCTAAACTAAGACATTCTATATCGAGAGTTCTGGGCTAGCGTTTGGCTCTGTGTTAACACAGCTGCTTCAATTTAAATTTTTCCAGAATTCTTTTATCCTTTTTATTCATTCCCATTGTACTCTTAGACATCCCCAGTGCACACCCAGATAGATGATAGCATCAACACTTGCACAGTATGGCTGGCCCTGACTTACACACCCTCAGTTGACAGGTGACCCATTCACAGGACAGCTGCTGCCTCCTCCCACTGTCACCCCATTGTTGACGGTCTCTGCAGCTGAAATTGTCCCAAGCAGTTGCTGAGGAAGCTGCCAGCACCTTTTCCCATCTCCTGCCATTACCTGATTTACTAAAAAGAAAACCAGACACAATTATGAATCATTCATTGAATCTGGTGCTTGGGATTTGAGGTGAGATTTTATGTGAAGTCTTCCTATTCACTCCTCTCTACCTCTAAGTTTCCCTGCTGAGGAAGCTAAATTTACCACTGTTTTGTGGTAAATGGGAACAAAGGAATAGCATTATAAAAAGAGTGTATATATATATAAATGCTTCTAAACTGTCCTAAAAGTAGATCATCTCTGAGAAGATGTGGTACCTTAGGTCCAGTAGCCAAATCTGGGTTTTCTAGTCCTGCAAAGCTAGAATCACTGCTCCACTGAGAAGACCTGAATATACTAACCAAGTTAGTGGTGTGGATGACAGTGGACAGAGAGAGACTTCCCAAAGAGGAGGACCCTGTTAGGTGAGCTTACCACAAATGAGCAGTACAACAGGAAAAACGTTGAGGCTCCTGACCCTACCTTGAGCAGAAAAAAACACTGCCCAGTAGTAAAACATGGCCCACTATTTCACTCATGACTTGACCAGTAGGCTAGCAGCACCTTCGGTAAGGTCTAATAAAAAGTAGTGTAAGGAATAGTTAGGAGCAAAGGATCTAGAATGACTGACTGCCTGAGTTTGATTCTTGGCTTTGGCATGTTGTCAAATTACTCAGCTCCTGTCTTCTCCTAGTCTTCTCTTTTGTTATTTCTTAAAATGGCAGTAGTGAAAATAATCATATACAAAGCATCTGGAACAGTGCCTCCCATGCAGAAACTCTCAATAACTGGTGGCTGTTGGGGGTGAACTAAGGAGTTGAACATGGTCCCTCCTCTGGGGACAGAGGCAGAATGTGAGCCGAAGGGTAGGAATGTTACTACCCTCTCATCGTTTGACTTCCTCTGAAGCCTTGGAAGAGCTGATGTCGAATGACTTCCGGGTTACCTGCAATCACGGCAGCCCATCTTAGACTTCTCTATCCCATCTGCATTTAACAAACAGTTTAGACACTCTTCACGCCAGAGTCCCCAAAAGGTGAAGGGCTTCTTTATTTGGGAGTGGGAACAAAACGCACGTGTGCGCGCCGTGCGCGCGGAAGTGGAGCTTATCAGTCAGTCTTCAATTCTCCACACTAGCCCTAGGGTAGAATTACCCTGTGGGTCCCAGTGTTCTTTCCTGATTTCTATTAGACTTGGTATTAGTAGCTCATCTGAGGCTAAGGCTCAGTTTGCCTGTTTCCTGAAGAGGGAGAGAGAATAGTTGGTGCTCGGGATATTTCATTCTAAAATATGGATCAGAGTCAGCCATGTGTGACTAGAGCTCAACCCTAGAGCCGGTCAGAAGAAAGTCTGTGAGTTCAAAGGCTTTATTTCCCTTAGGATGACGAATTATTCAACCAAAATACTTTCTGGCCATGGCATGTTGACAAGTACAAAGTTACCCTTAATTCGTGGTACATTTTAAATAAAAATTTACCTTGTAAATTCTAAACGTTAGTATGGATTTTATTTCAGTTTCAAAGAGTAAAAGAACATTGAACATAGGGAAAATTCTCAATACATCAACTAACTCAGGATTTATCTCTCTCATTTCCAAAGTGAGATTGAGAACATAAAAATTGTATACCACAAAGATATGTGATGAAGCAAACATAGTAAAATGTTAATTGTAGAGTCTAGTGGTAGGTATATAGGTGTTCACTGTAAAATTATTTCAACTTTTCTGTATGTTTGAAAATACATACAAAACAACATGCGGGGGATATGTTTATAAGATGTAATGCTTGTTTTCAATGTATTTACAGTCTAGTGGCATATTTATAATTTTTCTGCCTTACTTCCCCAAGTTTGATCCTTCTCTTCGGTGTAACTTGGGGATCAAGAGAGCTTAGAGGATTTTAGAGGAGTTAAGGGAGACTGCTGCTATTAGTCTTTTTAGTGGCACTAGGTAGTTTTTAACATTCTCCTGGGATTCTAAGCAGCATTTGTTACATGATATGTATGGGAAATACACAATTTTCAACAAGGGACTTAAAAATCAGATTTAGGACTCCATCCCATATGTATGGAGTTTTCCTTGACTTAGAGATAAATTTTGTATATTCAATCATTTGTATGTTTCATAGAGGGGCACGATTATTGTGCTCCAATTTGAGTCTGGAAATGTCAGTTGCAAGCATTAATGCAATAAAAATAAATACCTTTTTATCATTTTTGGAATCATTCTCTATGATCAGTTTTTCATATTTTGTAGAATAAACTCCATTATAAATGCTTCTCAACACATATTTCACTGGACAGTGTAGTTGGTTAAAGTACATTAAAATGTACAATATTATATTGCCTGTTTAGAAGCTATTTCTTATAAGCATTTTTGCATAATGGTAAAATAGTTCACTAGTGCCCAATGGGTACAATTCTTGGCTAAGAATTTTCTACAGTGTATTCAGAAGACTCTACGTATTGCTTGATACCTTCCAGTTAACTAACTAGGTTTTGAAAAGTGATTGTGTCAGAGAGAGAGATGGAGGTTAGTAGATTCAGGTTAGTGATGCTGCCGTTAGTTGTATTATGTATTTTATTTTAGCATAATATTTTGTTTGAAGGTGGAAATTATCAATTTATGAATTGTACACAGATTTGAATGATACAGTATTTTGGTTGAATTCAGTGTGCATTTGTGTATTTATGGAGTGCCGACTAGTGCCCTGTGGTAGGTAACAGTAATACACTTTACTGTGTTAACTGCATTACTAATGAGTTTATCCATTTATATCCATCATATTCCTTTTGCATAACAAAGTGGGTTAGGCTCCAAGCTAATATTTGAATAGCAACCTCTATTTTACAAAACACTTTTCCTTGCATTTCTATCCACCCTTGCAGCTCAGTGGAGCTGTAGGTCAGATGTCCATTCTTGTGAAGGACTTGCCCAAGGTCAGAGAACTCACCAGGTTGCATCTTTCTGTTTTGCTTAGTGGTCTATGATTTTATTTAAAATTTGTATCTACCTATGTATAGCATGTTTTCTATGTGCATGGAAATTACATATCAAATACTTTCTCTTCTTTCTTAAAAACATTTATTAATGCTTTATTAAAAATCCATTTGAAGGATATAAATCTATGAAAGCCTTTCAAGTTTTCTATTCAACTTTTCTGATATATGAGTCTGAGTATGATATACTTTCTTTGAGCAAATAGTTTTCAAAAGCTACCTCCAAAACGACTTGGAAAAGGTGTCAAAAATGAGAATCCAGATTTGGGAAACTGCAGTTCTTTGTTGGCATTCAACCTGGCTTGGTCACATTAGACTTGTCACATTTGGGAACTTAGATTCAAGGTTCTCTACCTTATTAAAGGTGACAGGTTGCATTAAATCACATTAGGAAGCTTCATTTAGTTGTTGGAAAATATGTTGTAAGGAACACAGGTCATGTTTAAATTTGATGGGCTACACAGAGAAAAATCACCAGTCCACGCAGGTAGGGCCACACTCCATCTCAGCTTCTCAGTTTTGCTATCCTCATCAGCCACCGGATAATGAACAAAGCTTGGCTACCTGGTCTGCTGGCTGTGCCAGTGACACATGTGAGGACACGCAGGTATAAGAGCCGCCTTGCTCTCCTGTAGTGAAGCAGGATGTTCTTTTGGACCCCACTCACATTCAGAATGAATGCTCACCCTGGTGGAAATGAACGGGAAGTAGGGCCCACCCCAGAGGTAAGATTGCTGGCCATTTCCAGGCATAGTCACGTCATTTTTGAGGGGATATTAAAAAATAAAATAAAATGGATTTGTGCCCATCTTTAGACCTAATTTACTGTATGTTTGATTTGTTTGATGCAAAATGAAGATGAGATAGTGTTCTATATAAATGGCCCTTTTGATATTCTACTTTGGCAATATTCTTTTTTTTCGGGGTTTTTCTTTTAATTACTTTTTTGCTATATTTTTCAATGGTTCTCTGGCTACAGGTGTCACATTTTTCTAATGTTTGTGTTTTCAACAAATGCTAATAATAGCTATAGTGTACTAATGAAAATGTGGCTATTCAGTTCTGAGGCAAGGCTGCCTCTTCTTAAGCAGGTGATGGAAACTACATGAATTTTCCTGCTTGCTTTTCACATTTTGCTGCCAGTAGTTAATTTTATACTTTGTATTTTTCATTAAAATTAGATGTTCTCCTTTGAAACCCTTACCAGCTCCTTGATTAAACAACCGTGTTAGGTACAATGTTGAAGTTTTACCTTATGCTGTCTCAGTAAGAAGGACCTCTGTCTCTTAACAGTTGCTGGTATTGGCAAATCGTAATGTTTGCAAATAACAGATAAACAACACCTTGTGTATACATGTATCCTCTAATTAACGCTGGGAAAAGATTCAGAGTTACACTTTAAAAACAATGTAAATTTTGTAATTAATGTCTTAGTCTGCTTCACTCTGTAAAATATTTTTATATAATTATGAACTGATGCAGTGATTTTCACATTTGGGAGAAAAGTACAAAATAAAGTTAAATAAAAACTGTGCCTTAATATTTCTGTAGCACTTGCCATTTATAAAATGTCTTTCATAGCCATCATCAGGTACTAAATTAGCAGTCCAGCCTAGTATGTGACACTAAGAGTATTCATGAGTGTAACCATGATTTTTTTAAAATGCACAGTGCCTCCAGGTTTATCATTTGCCTTCCTAAAACCCTTCAGTGACTTTCCAGTGCATTCAGAGTACAATCCGAGCTCCTTAACATGGCCTACGGAGCCCTGTGTGATCTTATTTTCATTCCCCCCCCCTCCAGTCTTGTCTCCAAGCTGCACTGTTCCGTGTTCCTCCTTTTCAGGTCACATACATATACTCACTTCCCAAGTATTAGCTGGTGTCAGGGACGCTGCATCACACCTGTTTGCAAGGTCTCTCCTCTCCAGGCACTTACCCTTAGACATCAGCCACCATTTGTTTTCTACTGTCAAATGCAGTGTGCTTGATTATACTCTCTTTACCTGGATAGTGGGCTTCTAGTAAAACTTCCTTGGACCTTAGAATCAATTTCAATGACTTCAAGATAATTTCCAACAACTCTTTTGCTGGGGAAGAGAAAACACAGAAATGAAAAATAATTATTCTCTGATGAGCCATACTACTGTATAAAAGACACGATGTCGTTAGGTTTGTTGATTTCTTTACCTCTGAAATATTATGCATGTCCATTCTCAAAAACTTGCTATAATGTTATTTTGTAATTTACACTGACCATCAGTTTCTTTTACATGAATTCTATTCTGTAAGGTCTTATAATATCGATTGGCCAAAAGTATTAAGATTTTTTTCCTGGAAGGAAGACTTTATCGCTAGTGCTTAGGAGAGCGCTTTGCCAGGTAAGAAAATGTAATCGGCCCTTTTTGTGCTAGTTTTATATGACTAGATTCTTTCCGATATTCAGAAAGACTAGGGGTCCATTAGCACGCACTGCTGTTTTATTTTTTTCTCAGAGATAATGGGCTTTCATACTCTTGTTTACAAACATAATTAAAAATAGGCTTTTGTAGAGAGGAACTTAATTTTAACAGAATGTTGATTAACTGAAGTGTTATTTCGTTTTTTCTAAAAGTCTTAGAGAGCACCTGACAAAAATTTAAGCTTATTTCCAAGAGCAAGTAAAGCTAGAACAACTATTGCAAAATAGAAACCAGAGCTTAGAAAAGCTTTGAATACTTTGTGCTTACTGATACAGTATTCATTAGCCACTGTAGATATTACAATTTAAGTTAATTAAAATTAAATAATTCGGTTCTTCAGTTGTACTAGCCATATTTTAAGTGCTTAGTCATTACCTGTGGCTAGTGGCTACCATATTGGACAGCACACATATACAACAGTTTCATCATGGCAGAAAATTCTTTTGGACATCACTGCTGAAATGTTGTCCTGGTTAAAATGCCATGGATAATGGGATATTAGGGGAGTCAGAGTCAGAGATAGACCAATGCAAGTCAAAGGAAAAAGCAGTCATGGAAGATATTTTGTCATCTTTTAGTGCACAAAATTGGAATGGGAGGCCATCATTGTTCTGTGATAGAGGACAGTAACCTTTTCTCCTGCCATAAATTTAGAGCAAAGTGAGAGGATCTTAAAGGTCAGTTAGACCAATTACCAAATTAATATTTGAACTCTTTATATTGCTTATTCTTGCTTACATGGAAAAACCCAAAGCTCCCTATCTTAAGAAGCAACATACAATGAGTGAGATAATTAGTTTTGCATTATATATAAAGAAAACATTGAATTACCATAAATGATTATCCATAATAAATTATTTGATAATAAATTTTCACTGCTGCATTAAAATGAAGACTTTCCAAAATTGCTTTCCACGATCTCACAGGGAACTAAATGCTGTTTCAAATCTTAGAACATAATAAGGTCAGCCAACAAATTAGTTAGTGTCAGGGCAAAGGTATTGAGGTCAAAAAAAGAACTGCAAAATACTTACAAAAATGCATGCATAATATTTTCCATCATTTTAGCAAGTGATTTAAAATCATAATTGTACCCATTTATATTGTAGTTCAACTCATCTGTTATATATATTTATTGTTTTCTTGCCAAAAGATAAGATCAATAGTGCCAATATGTTTCCTAAGCTTCTCTTAGACAGAAATTTTACCAAAGCTAGAACACATAAAATGTTAGCCAGTCAGCAAAGGCATCATTAGGTAAATTTGTGTTCCAAGTAGCATTGGTCCAAAATATGTATTATAGAAGCCCATTTTCAGTGAGGTAATATCAGACCAGTTTAGGTACAAAATGGAAAGCTTGGCAAAACCATTATATTCATTAAAAATGAAAGAATAGCATGGAGTTTGACTAATAATACAAATTTGTTACATGAATACTTAATTTACCAGGAATGTTAAGTCTTAATAGACTGAAGTATGTGTTCCATGTAATAGTTACAGAATTTTAAAGCCCCCCGCCCCAAAATCTTAGAGATTACACAGCTCACTCTGAAGGCGAAAAATCTGAGGCCCAGAGTGGCCATGTAACTTTCTCAAGGTCATAGTATCAGAGCTGTGATCAAAGACACATATAGACTAATAGCTGCAGTTCCAGCAAGGAGATTTTTTAAAAATTAGACTGTCCATTGCAATGTTTAACAGCTTATAATCTTCACATGTTTTTTAAACATACATTTATGTATACCAGTCATTCCCAAATTTAATACAGAGAAGCTTGTCTTAATGTTATAAGCCAATACATGTTTACTGTTACATGTGACCGGTGATAGGATAGAAACAACCCACTAGGACACTTAAATTGAGCATCCTTCATTGTCTCCTTGGCAGTTTCAGACAGTGGTGTCCACATACCAACTTGTGATGTAGTTCTTAATGGACACCTTTGCTTATAACCACAGGGGTTCAGGAACTTTAAGTTCTAGGTCTTAAGTACCCCCGTATCCCCAGTGCCTAGCATCAGGCTTAGTGCAGACTACCTATGGTGTTTGCCGAATAAACGAATGAATGGTCATAACCTCCTCTCCAATAAAGATCTTACTTCGGTGCATACTTATAAAGAAAGAAATTCACATGAAAAGTATAGGGCTGATTTGCAAAAATACCTTCTTTTTCTATTCTTCTAAAAGCAAAATTGTAATTTTAACACAATATTGCTTTCTGTTTGATGAGAAAACCAAAATTAGGTAACTTTGATTCTCTTTTTCAAATGTTAAATCCCTTTTGGAATGGAGTTTGAGCTGGGCCTCTGGATACTGAGCAGTAGGAGATGAAGGCAGTGGGTTACAAGTTAGGAGTGGGCACAGCAAATTAAAACCTAGGAAGGAGTGAAGAGATTATCCAGATGGGTGATATACTAGAGCTTTCAGTAAAGACAGCTCAGCATCCCAGAACCTAAGCTTCTGTAGGTGATATAGGAGCCTCAAGCCCCATCAAAGCCAAAGCAGCCTGGATTAACTGAGGCTGGAAATAAAGGATCTAAATCCTGAGACAAAGATTGTTTTAGGAAGGAAACATTTTATAATTTTTCCCCTGTAGGAAGATCGTGGTAGTATGAAAGAGTAGGAAAAACACAGGCCTTGAAGAGAGGGAGACAGTCATTTAAATCCTGGCTCCTTTACTTAATAGCTCTGTGAATTTGGTTCAGTGACTTAACCACACTGAGCTTCAGCTTACCTCATTCATAAAATGGGTTTGTAGTGTTAATTACCCTTTTTAGAACATGGCCCTGCTCAGAGACTCCTAGTTAGCGAGCATTCTCTGACATAAGGAAAATGTGAATGCTATTTTTAAAGCACGTTTATCGTCTCTATTTTGTAGATGATGATAGTCAAACTAAGGGTTCCAAAAAATATATTGGACATTATCTTAGTAAAAAGGGAACTGCAAAAGTACATTTTCTTAAGACAAAAGAATTTATAAATAATATTTGTCCATGCTTGGATTAATAGAGTATGAGTATACACATATACACTGCATGTATCCAAATGTATCTGAAAATGACAGCTAAATTTATAATCAGATATCATATATAAGAAAAATCAGCCCACTGAATTAAGATATGACAGCCTTAACTTACATTTGGGTCATAGTTCAAAAGAAAATTAAGCCATTATTTTGTAATAAGTTTAAATGGAGAATAATCTGTAAAAATAATGAGTCACTATGTTGTACACCTGAAACTAATATATAATATTGTAAATCAACTAGACTTCAATAAAATAAATAAATAAACTGAAAAAAAAGAAAATTAAAATTACACTCTTCTTGGAAATGATTTCCCGATGCTCTTATGGAGAGAACTTCTTCCTATTCCTGGACTCTTGTGACACTTAGTTGAGTCCTATGATTATGGAAGAGGATAATTGTCCACAGGCCACTGAAAAGGGCCACAACATTCTCATCCATGACAAAGATGTCAGTGGACTCTGGAAAGGATAGTTTTAACTCATATTTGATCTCCTTGAATTTTATCATCAAAAGTATAGAGTCTTTTGCTGAAGCCTTATTTTTTGCATACAAACTATATGAAGAACCATGATATGGAACATCTTAAATTGAAGTTGAATTTAGTTGTCCACCATGTATGTTTTACAGAAATTCACGTTAAGAGCCTGGGCTCTGGAGTCAGGCAGGCTGGGTGTGAACACCAGTTCTGCTCTTTCCTAGCTGAATCACCTTGATCAAGTTGCTTAATCTTTGTGTTTGAGTCTCCTTGTCTGTAAAGTAGGGACAGTAATAGTCTTTCCTTACAGGATTTTTGAGAACAGGAAGGAAGACAATTCATATAAACTTGGAACAGAGTGAGCAGGTAGTATAGATTAGGGTTTAGTGGTTACTATAATTCATGAGTGATACACGACCAAAACAGTCTCAAAGCTCTGTGGGGAACAAAAAGCTGTCTAGGTATAGAGTCATCATTCCATTGGACAAATAACAATTCCGGGAAGAGGTGGTGTACCTGTATCTGCATTGGGCACTTTAGGTCAGGTGATGGCAGAACGTGGACAACTGGGAGATGGGATTGTGGATGCCATCAGTGATGGGTTAAGCTCCTAGCCTGCATTTTGCTGAGGCCTTCCCTCCATGACTAAGATGAGAAGACTCAATGGCAGATGGAGGAATGAAGTTAAGACCCCACCTTGTGGTTTTAATTATTCACGTCAATGTGCTCATTCATGGAGATGGATCATCAGGAGTTTATACGTAGAAGCTTACGTGGAATTTGTGAATAGACATAGAATTTTATAGTGATTAACAGAGAAGCTTGCAGAGTCCTACAGATCTGAGTATGAGTGCCAAGAGTACTCTTTCTCTTCTATGTGATTATAGCCCTTTTAGCTATAGTTTATTTATCTGAAAGATGGGAGTCATAATAATACCCACCTCCTTAGGTGGTTATTATAATAAGGGTGATAAGCCATGGAAGTCCCATTGTGTAGTGCTTTCTGTGTAAGAATGGCTCAAGGAGAAGAGGAAGAGGAGGAAACGATATCAGGCAGGCAGTGGTGACTCATCACATCGCTTCCCTTGAATGCTGCTTGTAGTCATTTAACTGGCAAGTTGGAGGAGAAAGCAGAAAGTGTATGAGATAAATACAGTTCTCCTCATGTATATTAGTTATTTTTTCTAAATTCCTTGCTCATTAAAGTGACTATCTTCTTAATCTCTGTCATTTTTGAAACCTTATTTTTTAAAAGGAAAGTTGTAATTTTAAAATGTTACTTCAGTTCATCTCAAATACATTGAAAGATATTTGTCTATTTAGTTTTTTATGGACAATGAAATATATCTTACCTGCCAGATTTCCTTTGTAAGTTTTTAGGATTATTTGCTGTCGGAAACTTTACAGCATGGGGGAAATGCTTGTGATGTTCCTTATTTAATTATTTTGTACAAACTTTGAAGTTGGAGATATTTCTGGAAAATTTCTAAAATATACATGGCAACTCTACACCAGTGGAAGAAGCAGAGGAAGCTGGTGCTGCTAATTTCTTGAATCAGCCAATAGAGATAAATTGAGTGGTCGGGAAACCTTATGAATAACAATTTGATCAGCCTTATTTAGATGTGTCATTTGATTTCTAAACCACTTAAACATAAAGCAAATTATTCTAGATATGCCTATCTAAAAATGAGTGCACCAGGAGGCAATCCTATGTAAATATAAAAATATATGCACATATATATTTATATAAGCTTGGATGTATGTGTCTGTATTATATGTGTGTTTCTATATATGTGTATATGTACATGTTCCTATATATCCCTATGTATACATATCTGTCTAAGTACAATACCATGTTTATTTTATTACTGATGGATCAGAAAGTCTACCCAAATTTTAGTAAAATGTAAAGAGTATTACTGAATTTCTGAGATGGTCTGTGAATTGTAAAATACACTTTCCTGTTGAAGCAAGCCTTCTGAAACAGGAGTCAATGGTAGGTGGCTGCACAGTTGTTAGAAACTAGAAATTCTGGGCTTCTTAATGGGCAGACACTGCAGGTGCTTTGCACAGTGTCTGGCTCCAAAACCAGCTTTGGATCCTGCCTGGCTCATTACGCTTTCCTCCCAGGTTTCCTCCTCAGAAAATTGAAGGCCAGCTGCTGCCTGACATTAGGAAGCTTATTGAAAGTCAACATGGAGTTGGAAGCTGGCTGGGGGCTGATGGGGCACTGTCCACACTCTGACGAAAGGGTCACCTAGAGAGGGCCTCTGCTAATGCTGCTTAGGACTTCCTGCATAATGCTCCTGCTCTACAAGCAGCCCCAAAGAGGTAATAGATCAGTTCCAGAATGTTCTATTGTTGTAGATATATGTCACATGCCATATGTCATTCTTTGGTCTCATGTAAACATTATTATGGTTGTATAAAGAGATTCCCTTTGTGTTACTCTGAAGCTTTAATTGAAGTAGCTCTCAGTCCTTTCCCTTTACAACAATCATGCCCACCCAATCCTTTTTGTGATAGAGTAAAGCCTCAAGGGGTGATTTATCTTCTGACCTTCCTTAATGAAGATAATCAGATTACGCCCTGTAGCCTAACAGTTGTTCCTAGCCTTTGGTCTGCTATCTTGATTGGTGCTGCTACGTATGTTGTATTTGTTCACATATGCTAAATTGCAAAACTCTTCTAAATTCCTCTAAATATTTTGGCTGAATGATCTCCTCTGGCAGGTGATTACCCAGCTTACCCATATACTGGGTATTCTGAATTCACCCTACATGTATCAAACCATTTCACACAGTGTCATATTTTTGTTTAGCGAAGCCTATCGAATGAAAAGAAAATGCTGACATTTGAATGGAAAAGCCAGAGGCCTTAGGAAATGCCAGAGGAATTCTATAAATATCCTTTCTCAGTGGCCGAGACAATTGGGATCTAATTCTTCTTGGGCAGCAGATGGAGGTGGTAAAAAACTGAGCTAAGTGGCACAAGTCTCTGAGTTAAAGGGTTTGGTGCTGTGCCATGCAAACAGTCCTCCTTTTTTGTAGCCTACAGCAAGGATGGAAGCCAGCTTTCAGAGAAGACTGGGCTTGGCAGAGAAAAGAGAAACCCAAATCACCCTTGGGTGTCTAGAAATGATCATAGTTGAAAAAATAATGGATCTGTTGAAAAGGAATGCCACTATTACACCAACACTATTAACGCTCATTAACTCTGTGCACGTATGTGTGTGTGTATGCATGCATGTATGTACCCCCATGTGTGTGCGTGTATGTATTTTTATCCTTTAGGTTTAAATAATATAAAGCTGATTACATCTTATTCTAACAGATTTAACTTCTCTCTCGCTCTCAATTTCTCTCCCCCTCTTCCTCTTTTCTCTTCCCCCCCACCCCCTGTTTCTCTCCCAAATAGCCTAAGTGTTGTATTTTTTTGTGATATTTTTGGGGGGAGGGGGCAGTATTTTGGATAGAAGAAAGAGAAAGTAGATGTTTATAGCTTGTTAAATTGTCAAATGCCTTTAATTTTTTTTTTTGTCAAATGTCTTAATGCTCCTTTCTCAATATTTCCTCTCCTCTCAATATCACATGATTCTTCTACCTTTGCAATCTTCAGCATGTGAAACTACATATATACTGGCACAATTTATGTCACATAATATTCACTTACTAATTTTTGAACAAATTTCACATAATTTATATCTCTTCTCATTTTCAGCCAGGAGGTCTACTTAATGCCAGTGACTAACAAAATCCTAAAAGGAAAACCTTACTAAGACCTTTTGCTGTTGGAACAACAAAAAAGATGCTAATACATTTAATGTCTTTTAGCAGAGGAATTATGGGTATTTTCTCACACATTTATAATTACAGACATTTTATTTAATCATTCCTACTGCCCATCGGGGAGGTGGGGATAGGAGGAAGTAGCTGGTCTGCTGTCCTGAAAATACTGTCACAGAGAAGAGAACAGCCACTCAAGATTCTATAAACATCAATCTATAATCATCTGTCTGTTCTAAGGAAAAAAAAAACAAACAGCTTAGCCCTTCTTCCAGTGTCTAAATAAATGCACCCAGTTATTTTAACCAGTTTCCACTGACTTGTCAAAAATCCTTGTGTATAATAATGGTCTGCCGATGGCAAGACTGAACAGAAATACTGTACAGCAATTGATTTTGTTAGTTGAACATCTGGCGGAACAGCCTGGATATTTACTTGGAAGGAATGTTCTCCAACCAGAGTAAGTTCGCTGTTGGGTTTTAGGGCACTAAAGTGCCAGATCAGGCTGCTCTGGGCCTAAAACACATAGGTTGGCAACAAGCAAGTGCATCAATAAAAGAAAAAGAGGAAGAGGTGAGACGCTCTTCACACATGGACTGAAGGTTAGAGGACATTCTTCCAGGACCGCCTTACTGGAGTTCAAAATGGAATCCAGGCGATATACAAAAGGATAATTGTTTTTCCATCATATGATTTGTAATCATCTATTCTTTTCCTTAAATGCAGTTTTGTTTAATCAGTGCCAAGTAAGGAAAACCCAATTATGAGAAAAAAAGGAATTCAGTATCAGTATAATGCTTGAGAAAGTGCATCTATGATGTAAGATCCTACTGACTGGAATGCAGTACGGATTATGATAAATAGTCATTGAGCTTGTTTCTTTTTTTTTTTTTTTTAGCATCTTTATTGGGGTATAATTGCTTTACAATGGTGTGCTAGTTTCTGCTTTATAACAAAGTGAATCAGTTATACATATACATATGTTCCCATATCTCTTCCCTCCTGTGTCTCTCTCCCTCCCTCCCACCCTCCCTATCCCACCCCTCCAGGCGGTCACAAAGCACCGAGCTGATCTCCCTGTGCTATGCGGCTGCTTCCCACTAGCTATCTACCTTACGTTTGGTAGTGTATATATGTCCATGCCTCTCTCTCTCGCTTTGTCGCACCTTCCCCTTCCCCCTCCCAATATCCTGAAGTCCATTCTCTAGTAGGTCTAGTAGGACACAGTCTTTATTCCTGTCTTACCCCTAGGTTCTTCATGACAGTTTTTTTTTTTCTTAAATTCCATATATATGTGTTAGCATACGGTATTTGTCTCTCTCTTTCTGACTTACTTCACTCTGTATGACAGACTCTAGGTCTATCCACCTCATTACAAATAGCTCAATTTCGTTTCTTTTATGGCTGAGTAATATTCCATTGTATATATGTGCCACATCTTCTTTATCCATTCGTCCGATGATGGACACTTAGGTTGTTTCCATCTCCGGGCTATTGTAAATAGAGCTGCAATGAACGTTGTGGTACATGACTCTTTTTGAGGTATGGTTTTCTCAGGGTATATGCCCAGTAGTGGGATTGCTGGGTCATATGGTAGTTCTATTTGTAGTTTTTTAAGGAACCTCCATACTGTTCTCCACAGTGGCTGTATCAATTTACATTCCCAACAACAATGCAAGGGCTTGTTTCTTATCTAACAGGTCTCCATGTGTATCTGCATGTGGAGTGGTTTAATTGTTTTTCTCATAAATGTGTGATTTTGACAACAATGAAAAGTACACAGTGTGTTCTGTCTATAAGCTACAAATTGTGCTCGAGGCCGTAAAATGTTGTGAATATTTTTGTTGTTTATTTAATTCTAAGGATCTTGTGGTAGCGTATTATTTTCTTGTGGGACATTAACAAAAAATGTTTTCCAAGGAAATGGTCAATTGTACTAAGCATGAATGGTAGGATATGTTGGCATGACCTCCTTATTTGTATCCCTCCAATTGTGGTAGTTAATTCATTGTACCTTCTAAGGTGGATTTCCCAAGAGACTGAGATTACCTTGTGGGTAAGACTATATCGTACCAATTTTTATATTCTATCCAGTTACATATAATAGATTATTAAGTGAATACTTATTGAACAAATCCCTCCATAATGTATTTTCAGCACATCTTTTATCATGTCAAAAAAGAAGTTTATGGAAGAAGTAAACCATCCTATACAAATGTGAAGTGTTGCTTATCTCTATATGTTTAACTTGAATATTTGTCATATTCACGTAGTTCTAATTAGCTCTGTGACAGATACATTTGTCTGGCAGATAAATAATAAGCAGGAAAGTAATGCACTGAATTGTGAAATTGTTTATCTCAGGTAGGGAGAAACTTGCCTTAAGAATGCTGGAGAGTTAGTGGATTTATAGTTTTTATTCAACTCTCTGGCCCATTCTGGCCATCTCTGAGCAGCTTGTCGTTTTAGTCACATAACTAGTGACTAAAAGTTTAGGCTCTGAGGCCAGGCAAACCTGAGTGCAAATCCCAGCTCTACCACTTTCATGTATGTTTGACACTGGACAAGAGGCTTGATCTCTCTGAATCTCGTGTACTCAAGGAGAATAATAATAGTTCTCATGGGATGGTTGCAGTGTATCATAAAGCCTTTACAAGTGCAAGATATATGACAAGAACTCAGAAAATGGTAGTTTTTGATTATTTGAGCATATCAAAATAACAGGTTTTGTTTGTACATACCCTGGATTTGATCAAAGTTTAGCCTTTTTTATTGAAGCATAGTTGATTTACAATGTTTCAGGTGTACAGCGAAGTGATTCAGCTATATATATATATATATATATATATATATATATATAGCTATCTATATATATAGCAGGTACTGAATAATTATCCAACGTCATATTTATATATATATGAATGTTCTTTTTCAGATTCTTTTCCATGATAGGTTATTATAGTAAAAGAATCTGAAAAAATTTAGACTTTTATCAAATCCATTTTAATATTTATTGATTAGTAGATTGCAGCATAAATATTTTACTCTTTAAATACCAGTAAAATAAAAATTTAAATGTAGTGCTACCAGGGTCTATAATTGACAGTTCAGATTTCTTAGCTATCAAGTAAAATTGCTTAAATTTTTTTTCTCAGATTTATTTCAGATGATCACATGTTCAGCCAGTTTCATAGCTTACAGCTAGAGTAAGTCAGAATATTTTAGCAAATCTTTATACTTTCAAATTAAAGATTTGTTAAACAATCTATTCTTTAAGCAATCATTTCCAGATGCTGCACTAGGTGCTGAGAATAGACGACGTAAATGACAGTTTCTCAGAGACTAAGAGAGAAAAAGAGTGTAATAGATTAATCAATGAGACAAGAGAAGCTTGTGTAGTGTACAGAGATAATACAGAGGAAGTAGTGATTAACTATTGGAGGGGTGGACTTAAGTAGCTTTTGGCAGGGGGGCATTGTGTTTGAAGGTGCAGAGACCTGAACTAGGCTGGTGTATTTGGGCATCCATATGCAATTTGACTTTGCCAGGAAGTAAAGTTGCTAGGTGGGATGGAGAGAAGTAAAATAAAGTTGTTAAAAATGAGATCATGGCATGGCTTATAGTCAAGGCATGGCTACTTCCCTGTGTATACGTTGATTGGATTCTCTGCCAATTCAGGAGCATGGAATCACGATCACGTTCTTTAACTCAAAGAGCAATATGCTGATAGAGATCCATGTATATCATCATTCTAAAATTGGGCAACATTGGCCAGCTCAAGACGCAAAATGATATCTAATTTCTAATGTGGAAACCCTGAAGAACTCTTTAGAAGGCAACAGTTGTTGGTAAGAGTTAAATGATCGTTAGGGTCCAAAGTAGTGATAATTCCTTTCTTCAGCCTGTTCTCTCTTTGTTGGGATAAGTATGACATCACCAATAAGATATGTCATTACTCACTTCTCTGTATTCCCACATCAAATTTTACTGGCCTCTATTTGGAGTCATATGCTATGAAATGACTTGTTTCTATGCCCGTCTCCTTCACTAAGCCGTGAAGCCTTGATATCCCCAATGTACAGAGCATGTACTGTATAATTATCCAACATCTTTATCTTCTAGGCTTAGTCATTTTCAGTGACATTAAGGAAACATCATTTTTTACCAATTGAATAAAATTTTGGCTAGCATAGTGATTAGGTATGTGATTAAATTTTAGAGGATCTTGAGTTACTTAATTGTATTTTCAAGGAGGGATTTTCATAGACTTTTATTTGAAATTCATGGAACAAATATTGGGTATTGGGCACTGTCCTGAATGCTGGGAGTATAAACATGAAAATACATGCTTTCTTGTCTCAGATAGCTTCCAGTTTCTGCCCTGTGATACATGCAAACAACTGAAATACGTTAAGAAAACAGAGGTGTGTACAAAATACAGTAAGACAAAGCTGTACCCAAGTCAGCTTGAGATAATCAGAAAACTTTGATGGAGTCATGGAACATTTGACATGGTAGCAAGATATGAGTTTTCAGGTTAATACGCAGGGGGTGGACTAGGAGGTTTATTGTGGAGTTAGTCTTGGAAAGGAGGATGGAAACCGTCTTACATCTCTGACAAGGGGGAAGAAGGAAAGAGAGAAAAGATGGGAACAAGATGGGTATAAATAAATTCATGAGGAAGTCTCTGAGCACTGAACAGCTGCATGCCTGGCAACCATTGTATTTCAATTGTGTAAAAATCCATGCCACCTTCCTACAAATAGCTTAAAATTAAAAAAAAAATTATATAGCCATGTATACTTATTGTGGAAGGTTAGACCATTCTTTATATTTCTTTGAATATATTTATATGTAGATTTTCAGCAAATCTGTGATTTTATTATACCGGCTGTTTTGTTATTGGAAATTTTTATCTCATAATAAAGTAGCCCTTTAAAAAATACATAAGAATTATTCTACAACCTCATTTTAAATGGTTAAATTTTCTTTATGGATGTATCCCAATCAAGTATCCATTTCACTGTTGTTGAGACTTTATTTCCATTTTTATTTGAGATATATCACACCATTGAAATTATTCCCAACTAAAGTTTGCTAAATCTTTCAACACATCTTTCATTTTTAGGATAAATTTGTAGAAGTGGAATTTTTAGATAATAGTTATGCATATATTTGAAGATTTTATAATAGTGCCTAATTGTCCACCAGAAATCTTGGAATAGTTTTAAGCATAACTTTAATTAATTAATTATAAGCAGCTTAATTGAGGTATCATTGGTATATTAAAAAACTGCACATATTTAATGTATACAGTTTGATGAGGTTGCACATATGCGTACACCCATGAGGCTATCACCACAATCAAGGTAATAGACATACCACCACATATTTCCTTAGGCTCTTTTGTTTTTTGATTTTTGTTTTTGTGTTAAGGATATTTCATATGAGATCTACCCTGTTAACACATTTTTAAATTGCACAATACACTGTTGTTATCTAGAGACACAGTCTTGTACAGAAGATCTCTAGAACTTATTCATCTTGTACAACTGAAACTTTATACCCATTGAATAATAACTTCCACCCCTGAGCCCCAGGCAATCATTACTCTGCTTTCTGCTTCTATGAGTTTAATTATTTTAGATGCCTCATACAAGTGAAATTAGGCAGTATTTGTCTTTCTGTGAATGCTCAAATTTTATCCATGTTGTTGCATATGGCAGGATTTCCCTTTTTAAAAAAAGAGCTGAACACTATTCTTTACCATATTGTCTTTATCCATTCATCCATCAATGGACATTTAGGTTGTTTCCATATCTTGCCTGTTGTGAATGATGCTACAGTGAACATGGAGTGCAGATATCTCTTCCAGATCCTAATTTCAGTTTTCTTGGATGTATACCCAGAAGTAGGATTTAAGCATGACTTTTGAATGTTCTATTCTATGATTATTTATCTGGTGTACTTACCAATAATGTGACTTATAAGGATAATGCTGAGTCCGTTTGTTAAAATATAATTTGCATACCATAAATTTCTCACTAGTCAAAGATAAAACAAAATTCTGTAGAAAACCATTTCAAGATAGAATATTTAACTTTTTGGTAATAGTGATAAATATTTATTCAAGTATTTTCAAACCCTTGTTTTTTATCATCAGTTATCATAGTCTTCTTGACGATTGTAATTTACGAAGTCCTAGTATTTCCTCAGGTTTTCTGATTTCTTTAAACATATTAGTGTTATTAAAAGAAGATTCACATCAAGTTTCCTTCTCTAATAAAATGCTGTGATTTACATTTGAGAGATTGTAAAGTTTTAATCTGGTTAGTTTCCAGTTTATAAGCTAAACACAAACAAACCCAAGAAATATAGAGCAGGAAGACACATTAACAATTATCCAGTTTTTAGTCCAATCTTCTCACACTGTGAATGGAAAGTCAATTTGCAGAAATATTTTGCCATTAGGCCAGTAGAGCAGCTTTTTAATTATTAAAGAAGACTGTCAGATCTTTGAAAAACTACACAACATCACAGATTTTCTTCCGCTTTGTAGCTGTACTTGCTGTCAGAATATATTTAGAAACATTGATGCTTAAGCAAATGTGTAATGCATGTGGTCAAAGTAATGCAGCATTAAGTGTAAGTTTACCCCAGGGAAAGCAAAACTAGAGTTTTGATGTTTGTGCTTAAATATTTAGTACCTAGGCCAGCTCTAGGCAGAATTGGTAAAGCAGACCTTTGGTGTTCACTTCTTTCATCTTTTTTCTATATATTATTACTGATATACTGGGTTTACGTCTGTGATCTAGTACTGACCACTGCCCAGTACATCTTAGCTCTCTCTTTTACTGAAGTTTCCAATACAGGTCCATCTACCCTCCTGACTGTTCTCTCCAACCCATCTTTCCACTTTCAAGTCTTTCCCAAGCTTCATACTCAGCCTCTGATGTAGGAATCAGGAAAGACAGTAGGGTATGGACTCTTTGCACTACAGGGTAAAGCCACAATGTAGATACGGTCTACATATCAGAGACGAGAACTTAGCAGAAACCTAACTGGCAAGTGCATTATCTCAGAAGGGGATAAAAACACATCATAAATCAGGGCATGAGCATATGAATTGGGTGCTAAAGGAAAAGCATCCACTGGATGGCAGAGCTGGAAAGGAAAGTACAGAAATTTGGTCAGAGAGGCGAGTCAGGTTCATCCCAGGACAAGTGATGATGGATGATTGTTAGATAGGAATAAAGGTCCAGTTCAGGACCAATCTAGCAGACATTGGGCTCTGGCTTCCAGTATTTTTACAGATATCTCTACAGGTATCTTTACATGTTCTGGGCCTTAAAGCGGCAGGCTTCTTCCAGGCATCCTGTAACCTTGGAAACGTAATTATTTATGTAATAATTAGCCAGTTTTAGAAATGTATCCCTACCTGGTAATAATGAGAAAAGATAGCAAATGATTAGTCATCCCTACTGTTCACTCACATCTCTCAGGACCCTCTTTAGCCTTCCTCGTAACATTTTGTTTTTGAGATTGTGAGAACAGCTAGCCCTAATATAGTGCTTAGTGTGGCAGTTCCCGTTATAAGTGCTGTATATGGAAACTCATCACATACCCAATGCATGTACATTTTTTATATATTTACAACTCATTACATATTCAAACTTATAATATCCTCACAAATACCATATTAGGTGGGAATGATTCTTCCTTTCAGATGGGGAATCTGAAGCACAGAGGGTAAGTGACATGCCCACGGTCATACAGCTGGTAAGTGGCAGAGTTAGGATTTGAAACCAGGCACTGTGACTTCAAAGCTCATGCACTTTACGATTCCTCAGCTACCATGTCAGCTATTGCTTTTCCTTTTGTAACCAAAAAGAGGGATTTGATGGGGGGAGTCCTGGCTGAATGTAAGGGAGAACTATCACCATTATTTATTTTAATACTGGTAGGATGCTTCCTTACATTCATAAATCAATCTCTGTAGACAAGCTGCTTAAACTTTTGAAGGATTTATGCAGTTATTAAAAAAATATTTGCTACCGTTCAGTACATGCCAGGGTGATAGAGATACAAAGATAAATAATAAAATGATTTCTATCCTTCAGAAATCTAGAGTGAGTCAGACATACAAATAGGTAAATTAAAATACAATTTATGACTGCGTTACAGAAGTCTAAGCTAACTCATATAATAGAACACAGTTAATAGAGCAATAATTTCTATGGAAAGATTTCTAAGAGTCTTCATTGATGATGTGACATTTATACTGGGACTTAAGGGTTAAGTAGGTGTTTTCATGACCAAGAAGAGGAAAGGGGGTATTTCAATTAGACTTCAAGAGCAAAGGCATAGTGTCATAAGAAAGCTGAGATCATTTTGAAAATAAGGGGAACTTCTGTGTGACAGGAGCATGTGGTGCATAGTGAGGGATGATAAGAAGTGAGAAGGATTCCGAAGATAGATGTATACAAAGCTAAGAGATTGGGATTGTATTTGGTAGATACTGGGAAACCTTCAGAAGATTTGATGCTGAAGACTGATAGCAAAGGATATATTTGATAGGAAGGTTTTGCTATAGGCTGTTGGAGAATAGACCATAGTGTAAGGAGCATCAAATATGAGACTTAGAAAATTCTAAGCCAGAGGCTTTGGTAGCCAGAGCTCAAACAGTGTCCCTGCACTTGGAGAAGAGGAATCAAATTTGAGATTTTTAAAACTTTTTTTTTTAGATTTTTAAAAATTGATGTATAATATTACATAAGTTACAGGTGTGCAACATAGTGATGCACAATTTTTAAAGGTTATGCTCCATTTACAGTTATTATAAAATATTGGCTATATTCCTGGTATTGTACAATACATCCTTGTAGCTTATTTTTTACGTAATAGTTTGTATCTCTTATTCTCCTACCCCTATATTTCCCCTCCCTGCTTCCTTCTCCCCACTGGTAACCGCTAGTTTGTTCTCTATGTCTGTGAGTCTGTTTCTTTTTTGTTATATTCACTAGCTTGTTGTGTTTTTTTAGATTCCACCTGTAAGTGATATCATACAGTATTTGTCTTTTTCTGTCTGACTTATTTCACTTAGCATAACGCCCTCCAGGTCCACCCATGTTGCTGCAAATGGCAAAATTTCATTCTTTTTTATGACTGAGTAGTATTCCGTTGTACACATATACACACCATGTCTTCTTTATCCATTTGTCTGTTGATGGACACTTAGGTTGCTTCCGTATCTTGGCAATTTTAAATAATGCTGCTATGAAAATTGGGGTGCATGTATGTTTTTGAATGAGCATTTTTGTTTTTTTTGGATATATACCCAGGAGTGGAATTGCTGGGTCATATGGTAGTTCTATTTTTAGTTTTTTGAGAAACTACCATACTGTTTCCACAGTGGCTGCACCAATTTACATTCCAACCAACAGTGCACGAGGGTTCCCTTTTCTCCACATCCTCACCAACGTTTTTTATTTGTATTCTTTTTGCTGACAGCCATTCTGGCTGGTGTGAGGTGATATCTCATTGTGGTTTTGATTTGGGTTTCCCTGATGATTAATGATGTCGAGCATCTTTTCATGTGCCTGTTGGCCATCTGCGTTTCCTCTTTGGAAAAATGTCTGTTCAGTCCTTCTGCCCATTTTTTAATTGAGTTGTTTGTTTGTTTGACGTTGAGTTGTATAAGCTGTTTGTATATGTTGGACATTAACCCCTTATTGGTCATATCATTTGCAAATATTTTCTCCTGTTCAGTAGGTTGTCTTTTTGTTTTGTAAGTGGTTTCCTTTGCTCTGCAAAAGCTTTTCAGTTTAATTAGGTCCCATTTGTTTATTTTTGCTTTTATTTCCTTTGCTTTAGGAAACAGATCCAAAAAGTATTGCTTCAGTTTATGTCAAAGAGTGTTCTGTCTATGTTTTCTTCTAGGAGTTTTATGGTTTCTGGTGTTGTATTCAGGTCTTTAATCCATTTTGAGTTTATTTTTGTATATGGTCTTAGAGAGTGTTCTAATCTCTTTGTTATACATGTAGCTGCCCAGTTTTCCCAGAACCACTTATTGAAGAGAGCTGTCTTTTCTTCATTGTATATTCTTGCCTCCTTTGTTGTAGATTAATTGACTATAAGTGTGTGGGTTTATTTCTGGGCTCTTTATTCTGTTCCATTGATCTGTGTGTTTTTGTGCCAGTACCATACTGTTTTGAATTTAAGATTTTTTTCTCAGATAGAATGAATAAGATTTGATAAATGATTGAAGGTAGGGGATGAAATACTGATGAGAAGTGCCTTTGAAATTTCTATCTTGAGATGGTGTGTGTATTATTTAGAATTCTGGTTGGCTGCTGTACCAAAAATCCAATTTAACAATACTTTTTTAAAAAATTGGGGTATAGTTGTTTTACAATGTTCTGTTAGTTTTAAACAAGGCAGAAGTTGGTGGGTGAATGGATCAAGGAAATGTGATATGTATATATACACAATGGAATATTATTAAACCTTAAGAAAGAAGGAAATCCTGCCATTTGTGACAACGTGGATGAACCTAGAAGACATTATGCTAAGTGAAATAAACCAGTTACAGAAAACAAATGCTGTATGATCTCAGCTGTATATGGAATCTAAAATGGACAAACAAATAGAATCAGAGAGTAGAATGGGAAGATGCTGGTCAAAGAGTACAAAGTTTCAGTTATGCAGGATGAACTTCTGTATAGCAATGTGACTATAGTTAACAATACTGTATTGTGTTTATGCTTGAAATTTGCTAAGAGAGTATATACCTTAAGCATTACTACATTAAGAAAAAAGAAAGAAGAAAAAGGTACTTGTGAGGTGATAGATACGATAATTAGCTTGATTGTGGTGATTATTTCACAACTCATACATATATCAAATCATCAAGTTGTACGTCTTAAATGTGTATAATTTAAAATTGTCAATTATTAAAAAAAAATAGGCAAAAGTTAATTTCTCTTTCAGGGAAACAATCCAGGTTTAGCAGTCTAGAGATAATATGGGGTTCTGTGGTATTGCAAATTCAGATATATTTTCTTGGTTCTCTACCTTCCCTTAGGGTGATACCCTCATTCATATGGTTGAATAGGTCTCTTTACCAGTCCATCAAATAGGAAGAAGCATGATCAGGAAGTCTGTTCACATTCTATTGCCACAACTTAGTCACGTAGCCATTTTTAGAAGTAAGGAAGGCTGGGAATTATAGCCTTTATTCTGGATGGCCATGTACTCAGCTAAAACTTGGGGGTTCTGTTGTTAAAGGAAAAGAGGGAGAATGAATTCTGAGGTATAATTAGAAGTTCAGCTGCAGAGTGTCTGATTACCACATTAATAGAGATCTGAGATGGAGGAGGTAGGACAGATTTAGGAAGACATGGGGAGATAATGAGTTCCATTTTGGATATTTAAAGTTTTAAGTGTCTATGAGACTCTCTGATAGCTATGTCCAATAGGTAGTTTGGAGTAAGGATTTTGATAGTGACAGAGATAAATTTGACAGTCATCAGCACTTTATTGCTGTTTCAAATGAACTGGGGAGGGCATTAGTAGTGAAGATTAAAGGCTAACAGCAGAATCTAAAGGACAGCAACCTTGGAAGGAGTAGATAGGAGATAAGAGCCGAAGCCAGTCAGAAAGGTTAATAGAGTAGAGGGGGAGATGGGGAAGATTGACATTAGGCTTCTTTTTCGAAGTTGTGGAACCCATTCCACTACTCCTGTAGCAGCAGTCTATAACATCCTTGCATAGATTACCATCTGTCAGAAGACAGCTTCCAGATTCCCTAAGAGTCCAGTCACAATGGCCTTGAAACATGGCCTCAGTCTACTGCTCACTTTATCCATGCGAAGCAAAGACCAGTGCCACAGGGAACTCTAAGTAATATTGAAGCACTTAGCCCTTAATTCAGAGAATTGAATAATATAATGTCTGTCAATTCCTTGCAATAATTCAGTAGTTATCTCCTTCCTTATTATTATTAAGGAAATAGCTTTTAAGGTGATAGACTTTAGAACTGACTCACAGGCGGTGGCCCTTAGGTTCACCTGTAAGCGCAACAATCCATGCTCATTGGTATGTGGGAACCAAGAAGGAGTGAGTATTGAGAAGTCGCAAGTGCTGAACAGAGATCAGTTGAGGTGAGAACTAAAACTAGGTGTGGGGTCTGACATTAATGAACTCTTCGGTGATTTCAGCAAAAGGCATTTTAGTACACTGGTATTAGTAGAAACTGGAGGCTCGTAACTTGTGGAGTAATGCCCACTGAGCTGTAGATTAACAAAAACTGAGCAAATGAAGACAAAATGTAGACTGTGATGCTTTCAAAGACTTTTTGCTGATGAACAGAAGCTGGATGGATGATTATGATGAAGGGAAAGAGAGGCAGGATAGGACCTTGAATTGAAGACAAATCTCTAATGAGTTATATTCTTCCTTCTTCCCGCCTTCCTCCTTATTTCCTTCTTCTCTTACTCCCTTCTATGTGGAAGTTTTAAATGTGTTTACAGTCTCAGAGGAAGAAGCCAGTGCGAAGGGAGTTGCTTAAAGCATAGGAGGGAGATGTCTAGTACATGGAGGAAGTCCTTCATAAGAAAGATAGGAGCGAAGGGTATAAGAAAATAGTCCATACTGGATAAGTTTAGAGATGATGTTTGAGGAGACAAGTTGGGAGAGTTCCTGTTTGATATGTTCTCTGTGAACTAGAAAGCTGGTTTATCAACTGTGTATAATGGGATGGTTAGAGCGGAGAACATAGGAAGAGTAAAAGGCTGCAATGAGAATTATGAAAAGGAACTCGCTAAGGACAAATGTGGTGAGGGCAGAACCGTGCCAGTGGCCCAGATGGAGTCAGAAACCATCAATCGTACTTCAGTTGGCATAGATGACATTTTTAGCAACACTTTCGATTGCAAACATTTAGGGCGGAGTGGATACTTTTTTATCCAGGGCAGAAGGGTGGGTGCAACAGAAGAATAAGAGAGAAAGTGAGTCAAGAATGCTGGAAAGTTTGAGGTTCCAGACTGGCTAGGAAAGTTAGTTTGGAATGAAAATGCAAAACTAATGAGAAAAGGATTAGCATTCTCAGAAAGATGAATACTTAAAACCATACATACTGAAATCTTAATAAAACTATGAACAGAGGTGTTGATAAAGAACCTACAACAATGCCCAGTACAGAGTAGCCCCAAATAAATACTCTTTAAATGACTTTTCTTTCCGCTCTAAGAACCATACATTATTCTTAAGTAGTTTTGGGGGGTGGGGTCCCATTTTGGAAAAATAGCTCTATAGAATGCAATTGAGATGCAAATTGACGATTGGATTGTGTTGCTGTTTCTTTGATGACATTTCGTTCCTTTTGAGTGTCTCCTAGGCTGTTTAGTTTGTGCTGATATAGTCCATAGTTCATTTCTGTTTGTTTTGCCCTTATTTAGATAGGTTTAAGCTTTGTATGTAGGTGTAAACTTTGTACATAGTTGGTAAAATTCTGACTATCTTGGGGATGTTTAGGTAGCTTATTAAGAGGATTTATTCACTGTCTCTCACAAAACTGGACTCGAATTAACACTGCACTATGTACAGAAATAAACCTTGTTCCTTTAAACTCTAAATTTAAATAAAGACTTACTTAACTATTTTAGATGGTGCATTTAAAAAAAACAAGGCAAATGGAATACTGTGAAATGGTTGTTTGCTTTAGGAGTTGACCTTATGTTGCCTCAGTATTTGTCGAGAGACTAGTATCTAAATTAAGCCATAGCTTCAGTTATGAAAGATGGACTGAGGACTCAATACTTACGGAACAAGAGAGAAGGGGCTGCATCATCACTAATGATAAATCATTTCAAAAGCAGTTCAGTTTTCTATGCTGTAGAAATGCCTCTTAGCTATAGCAATTCTAAATAATACGGTTATGAGATACATTAAAATCATGCCTAGCAAAATGCCTTACAGTCATTCATTCGGTCAAGTCATTTAAGCTCTCAGAGTCTCACTTTCCTTGTCTGTAAAATGGGAATAATCATCCAAACAAGGTAGTTATAAAAATAAAATTGACAACACTTACACCTTTAAATATTAGTTTTCTTGCCCACTTTGCTGTTAAACTAGAAGATTCAGTTAATCAATTGACTCTCATTATATTCCTTTCTGAATGACAAAAAGTCAAGGAAACAAATCTCCAAACCATACCATCTGGTTTTATTTGTACAAACCCACGTAAAAAGAGTAGGATATCAGTTCTTTATTTCTGCACATTAATTTATATTGGGCCTTCTTTAACACGTTCATTTTGTCCCCTAAGATTAAAGATATAATAAGAGGTAAGTGCATGAAATAATCATACTTCCTGAGTCTCTGATTATAGTAACAGTGTACACTGTAGAAGAATGTCAGTGCGAGCATTTGTCTTGAGTTCTTTATACTCTTTTACTTGCTTTCATATCCTTTATTGCATATGATTCCACAGGGAACATTTCGCTTATAAAGGAATATGTTTTAACATCCAGCTACTATTTTACCACGGTGGTCTTTTAAAAATTGCAGTTAATTTTTGCCTCACTGAGTTTGTTGACTTTCAGGTCCCCAGAGATTCCTTCTGAAAAACCCCTCAGGTAAAATGAGTTACCTGGTAGTGGCCTAGGAGTTAATACTCTGCATTTTATTCACTGGAATGTCTTCATCATGCTGCACAGTAAATGACAATTTGTTTCAGAATGAGTTGGTGACTTCGAGGGGCTCAATGTTGGGTGACAGTATTAGTATTTGGCATTTAAATTTAGGCAATTCATATTGAATGCAAAGGGACTAGCCATGCTGTTAACTGGTGGATGGTTATACTATATATAAGATAATGATGTAGTTTATTCTGACTTTTTGTTAATTTTTTAAAGTAGGTTTTATTAAACCAGTGCTGGATTAGGTCCCCTTCTTTCATAACATTCTGTCATCCTGTTTACCTCCTTAATTCATTACCACACTATATTAGTTTAGTTGTGTTTTTGTATTTTTTTTAACTTTTCTGCTACAATGTGAGCAACTTCAGGGAAGAATTTATGTCTTTTTCTTTGCAGCACTCCTAGAACCTAACACATAGCATGTGCTCAATGTATATTTGCTGAATTCAAGAGTCAGTATGTATTTAGTTGCAGGAAAAGGGAAAACCTGCTAAAAATGCCTTAAACAATAAAGGAATCTGACTTAATTTAGGCATAATTCAGTCAAGACTCCCACCACAAACTTCACCCTCATGCTTGCTTCCCTCAGGCTGTAATAGGTACCCTCACAGATTTAGGACAGAAGACAGGGTTTGTGTCCCAAACTGCTGAAACTCACTCCAATTGGATTCTTTTAGGTCACATGCCATTCTTAAACCCATGACTGTGGTCAGGCCTAGAATCTGCAGATTGACTTTGCTGGGATTATGTTCTGCCCCTAAAAGATGATTGGAGTCAGGAGATAAATGAATGCAAGGATGTTATAAAAAATATTTACTACAGCTAATGAATGGAATTCCAGATCTCCTGTGCATTTTATTTAATAAAGTGTAGTGAAATGAGAACATTTAAAAGGTTTTTTTTTATCTGAAATATCTGTCATGGTTCAAAAATAGTTGCCCACATGTTTACACAAATAGTTTTAAATCTGTTAATAATAATTCTGGCTGTACACAATTAACTAAAACCCAAGATTTAGCTTAGCAGAAGTTATACTGTATACTTATTTTCATGATGCAATTTAGGAAAAATCTTCTACCACCCCCATCTCCACCAACCTATCCTCTTAACTCTATGAGGAATTTTAGCCTTCAACAAGGAATGGATTTCTCTTTTGATAATGAGGAAAATGACTGAATAACTGGATAAGGGAAAATGGAAGGAAACAAACTTTGCAGATGCGATTTTGCCTAGAGCCATCCCAGATATTTTAGGCTTCTAAAAAACTTGATTTGTGTGAGCATTTACACTTCGCAAGAATATAGATGAGTGAATGAAGTATCTGAGGATGGGGGAGGGACGGTAGCCAGGAAGCCAAAACCAATATTGGCGGGGGGAGGGGAGGGGGAGGGGCGGTGCCACGCATGAAACGTAAGTCATCAACTTGTAGAATATGTGTTTATCAAGTATTCACCTCCGTGGCAATTCCACTTTCTTCCGTTTCAACCCCAAATAAATCCTACTGTCTGATCCATTCTTCTCTTACTGCCATACAGCTTTGCATTATCATTTAACTGTTTTTATCTGCATATATTGTCTCGCTAAACAGAGTGTAAACCTTCTGAGAGCAAGAACTTTGTCCTGTCCTCTGGAATTAACCCCAGCATTTTGTAGAGGTGTATTGTAAATAATTGGAGCTGAATAAATGCTTGAGAAAATTGGTTCAAATGTTCTCTTTCACAGTGATTTGGGCAAAGGTGATTGGATCACAATGATGTGAAAGTTTCCTTAACTTTTTTTTTTTTCCCTGAGAAACTCAGATTAAAATCTAAATATTGCCGTGCAAAGAAAAAGATCCGGTAAGAAAGGAGACTGTTAAAAGATTTGCAAAGGGAATGGAACCATTTGAAATTATTTTCCCTGCTTTTCTGATGCCAGGTTTCTAATGACTTTCAAACAACTAGATAATAAAGGAAGAAGTTTTATGGGTGTGTCACTGCATTTATATGACTTCCATAAAATTCATAAAAATGTCAAGATATGGACATACTATATCATGCTATTCAAACATTCTTCTCAATTAGATGCAGGGAAACGAGGAGAGATAGTACAGTATCATTATTGTTTCCATATTTGTTGTTGTAAACAGTGAAGTCCTTGTCTTTTGTGAACTGTCAGCTTCAAACATTCTGCCAAAAACCTTCTAAAGCAAGTCCTTATTAGAATTAATCACAAGTGTCAGTTGAGACAGTATTATGCTTTCCGTGTAATTGAAACAGACTTATATCCTATGTGAAAAATATTTGCTTTGTTTTAGATGTGCAGTTGGGCCATAACAAGATGCTAATAAGAGAAAGAATCTTTTGGCTTGCTGAGGCTCAACGTGCTAAGCAGCTGAGGTCTTACCCTCTTGTACATAGTAATGCTATTTTCTAGGTCTCTACCTTGATTTTTCCAGGCTGGTAGCAGATTTCCCCAGTCACATTCCAGAGAAAACTGGGAATTCTCCATTTCATTCTCCTCATCTAATCATTTGTCAAATCCCATCAGTCCTCTCTTTGAAAATTCTGGCTATGTTCTTCTTTGGCATGCAATGTGATATGGGAGGAGTACCTGTGGACTGGAGACAGGTACGATGAAAGAGTTGTGCTGGTCACGGAAGGAGCTGGTGATGGATCAGTAGCTCTGTAGTTGAGATCTCATCCTAAAAGTCTGTCTGGAATCAGTTGGACTCCATTTATTGAGATTCAGAAGAAAATTTCAAAGACCATCTTATTTGTGCTTGGAACTATAGGGCTTCCTACCTCCAGACAGCACTAAAAGAGTCAAGTTCTGCTGAAAGGCCTGAGAATGGGAACCCAGACTCCATGGACTCAGAAGTAAAGCGCCTCTTTTTGCCTATTTCTTTGGAAAGTGGGATATTTTAAGAGACTAAGTATATTTGACCCGAGATGTGTGTGATCTGTACACTTTTAGAAATAAAATAGACAAGAAACTAGAATAAGAGAAAAGTAAAAACTAAACCCTTGAGAATGGAGGATGTCTAGTTTTCAGGTAATTTTGAAAAGCCCTATTTAAAAAAATTTTTTTAGTTCTGCTTAATAGTAATATTCATGTTTGTGAATTTTGACTACTTTAATAATACTTTTTCATTTTATATGTCAGTGTGAGAAGAGTTTATTCTCTTGTACCTAATAACCCACATCAGAAGGTGGAAATAAAAGTACTTTAACCAGGGCACCCTGCAGGGCAACGCTTCCCAGTGAAATCTCCCTCCTGACAAAGCAATTTTGTTTTCTAATTTTCCACTTATTTTAATGTTCCATTTTGTTCATCTTTTCCTGTCAGAAAGCTTTTTCCTTGAGTTGGAGAAAATCAGTTGCAATGCCTAGAATGCCTCTCCTTTCTGGGGAAAAAGAATTATAATTTCAGTTGAGTTTGATGAGACTGGGCAAAAGGATGAAATGATAAATATAAATACTAGCTATTTATTCTCCTATAAAATACTACATTCTTACTTTGAAAAAGTTGAAACAATTTTAAGAGAAATATGTGCATATAGTAGAAAGTTCAAATGCTTAAAAATATATGAAATGAAAATTCTTTAGGAAATTTTTCATCAGTCGCCAGTTCTACTCCCCAGAGGCAATCGCCATTAGCAGGTTTTTGTGTATCCTTTCAGTTTATATAAAATACACATACACACGCCAGAAATTGAATCATGCTCTATATATTTTACAAAGCTTTGATATTTTTCCTGAAGTGTTTTGAAAGTGCACGCTTAAAAATGATGAGCAAAGTTGCTGTAATAAAAGCAGAAGAAATAAATAATTGAGGATCGCTTATCAAATGTAATTTTTTTTTTTTAACCTGAAACGGATTAACAGTACTCTATCCCTTGGGAGAAAAGGGCACAAACGTCTCTTCATGTTTTAAATTGTTGATTCAGGAAGTTACTCAAGGATGTTTGCTACCACTCATTGCTTTTTTTAATTCTATAAATGCTGTTAAGGAGCTAAGGAGATAATGACCCCAGAAACATCACCTCAGACATTTTGGATGGTATTTATTGTTATGATTTCATTGTACATTTCTAGTTTCAATTTATTTTTTTATATAAATTTATTTATTTATGGTTGCCTTGGGTCTTTGTTGCTGCGTGCGGGCTTTCTCTAGTTGTGGTGAGCGGGGACTCCTCCTCGTTGTGGCGCACAGGCTTCTTATTGCGGTGGCTTCCCTTGTTGCGGAGCACGGGCTAGAGAGCACAGGCTTCAGTAGTTGTGGCACACGGGCTCAGTAGTTGTGGCTCGCGGGCTCTAGAGCGCAGGCTCAGTAGTTGTGATACACAGGCTTAGTTGCTCCATGGCATGTGGGATCTTCCAGGACCAGGGCTCGAACCTGTGTCCCCTGCACTGGCAGGTGGAGTCTCAACCACTGCGCCACCAGGGAAGCTCCTGTAGTTTCAATTCTTAATGAACTATTAGCAAAACTAATTTTTAGATTATTTGCCAGAAAAGACTAGACCTTGTAAGTTCATAATCCCATAGTAAATAGTGCAAACAGACTTGTAGAAGCGTAATTGCTGGAGAAATTATTTTATATTACAATATTATTTGAAATATGTGAATTTGGTGAAAATACAGCTATTATTTGGCCTTGGCTGTGGAAGAATCACTCTTCAGTTATTCATGTGGAGGGTACCTCCCAATGATGATCTATATTGTAGAAAATACGCAATTTTGAGTTTTTATAGAGCGAAACTTAAGTATCTGATTCACTGTTGGATGATAAATCTGTAATTTCTGTAATTATGTCTTTCTTCCTGGCAGAGGCAGTTATGTGAAAGCAAATGGTATGTTCTCACAGGTAGATCTTGTCAAATTGCTCTCGCTCTTTGCATCGCCTAGTCTTCAGAATTAGCACTTCCTTCCCCACCTGGAGGTGGGAGTCAGCAGGGGAGAACAGGTGCACCTTGGTGGTATCAGTGTTGCTTTTCCAGGGTAATTTGGCTTGATGAGGGCATGCATTTATCTAAGCCGATCACTGCTTCTTGTGGATTTAGAAGGCACCCTGACAGATTTTGGAGCAAGGAGATATTTTTCTCTAATGTTGCTTTATTATTTTACAGAATTACAGTTTTCAGGAATATTTCTGAACTATATTCTTTCTTCTCATTTTTAAAATGTCACCCCCTGCAATTTGAAAGGAGTCTCCTTTAGTGGCAATTACCAATCTCATTGAGCTCTAGACTCATCTTGCCTTGGAAGCAGAATAAACGAGATTTTACTTATTTGTTTATTGGCCAGTTATTTGCATACTTTGCTCAGAATTCTAAATACTACAGTGAGTGATTTTTATGCACGTATGAGTCCTTTACATGCATAAAATGTGTTCTTTGTTTAAAAAGGCGCACAACAACTTTCATTTCTCGTTATCAGTGTTTTCAGTGTCTAAGGCAGTTGATTATATTGGTGCGTCATTTGGGAGGGTTTGGGAACATGGCAGTAAAGTGAAGTCTGGGAAGTGAAGTTAGCAACCTTTAGCCTCAAGGAGGAGTAAATAGCCTTTTTACATGAAAATTGTGCTCTGGCGACTCAGGTGTCCTCTGTCCTTGAAGTGTGCTGTCTCATTTCCCATCATGTTGTCTTTTGCCCTTATTTGGTGTTCACTCTGTAGAGAATAGCAGAGGGAAATTCTTGGTATTCAAGGCAGCCTGTGTTCTTCCAACACTTGTGCCCATGACTTTCAAAAGGGCCTTGTTCTCAGCATTTGTGGGTGAGGCTGGAAGGAGTATGTGGGGAATAAATGGCCTTTTCAGAGTATAAACCCACGTATGATGTCATTTGTTTCTATGCTTTGTATGACAGTTCACTGAAATTTTGTCACTTCTCTGTGGGATTGTCTTTTTGTCTATTAGGGACTCAGGGGTTTTTCTCCAAGAAACCGTTTATAATATTTAACTACAAACCAAGTTGACCGGGCAGCTGTTGGTTGATTTGGTACCGGGGGGCCTGTTCTTCTTCTGGCTGGGCTTTCCCCATATAACATTGTTTGTGATCATGAAAAGGGAGAGCTTGGGCCTTTAGACCAGGCATCTATGTGTCTAGGCCTTGCCACTTCATTGAACCTGTGATCCCAGCAAAGCCACCTTGTCTTTCTAAAACTCAATCCTTTCTTGTGTGAAACATTGTAGGGTATTGTAATGTTTCTAGATGCCTAGCCCATGGTCTGAATACCAAGTAGGTGTATTCAGTGAATAACTCTCCTTCCCACCAACCTTTGCTTTTTTTTTCTGCTACCTATATATTCCTTTTCAAAAAAAAAAATTTGTTCCCATGTTCAATTTCTTATTTAATATAACTCTTTTATTGAAGTATAGTTAATTTACAGTGTTAACTTCAAGTGTACAGCAAAGTGATTCAGTTATACATATGTATGTGTGTGTGTGTGTGTATGTGTGTGTGTGTATATATATATTTTTTCAGATTCTTTTCCATTATAGTTTATTACAAGATATTGAGTATAGTTCCCTGTACTGTACAGTAGGTCCTTGTTGTTTATTTGTATTATATATAGTACTGTGTATATGTTAATCCCAACCTCCTAATTTATCCCTTCCTCCTTTTCCCTTTTGGTAACCATAAGTTTGTTTTCTCTGTCTGTGGGTCTGTTTGTAAGTTCATTTGTACCTTTTTTTTTTTTTAGATTCTACATATAAGTGATATCGTATGATATTTGTCTTTGATTTATTTCACTTAGTGTGATAATCTCTAGGTCCATCTATGTTGCTGCAAATGGCATTATTTCATTCTTTTTTATGGCTGAGTAATATTCCATTGTATACCACATCTTCTTTATCCATTCATTTGTCAATGGACATTTAGCTTGGTTTCATGTCTTGGCTTTTGTAAATTGTGCTGCAGTGAACATTGTGGTGAATATATCTTTTCAAATTATGTTTTTCTCCATGTATTTTATGCCCAGGAGTGGGATTGCTGGATTATATGGTAGTTCTATTTTTAATTTTTTAAGGAACCTACACACTGTTTTCCATAGTAGCTGTACCAATTTACATTCCCATCAACAGTGTAGGAGGGTTCTTTTTTCTCCACACCCTCGCCAGCATTTATTATTTGTAGACTTTTAATGATGGGCATTCTGACTGGTGTGAGGTGGTACCTCATTGTAGTTTTGATTTGCATCAACCTTTACTTTTGATGTTCTAGTGTCCTCCGAGGTCAATGTTCATCTTCCCAGAAGTCATTTTCCAAAGCATTGGTATCTCTCTCTTTTGCTCTTTGATATTGTGGTTTTTTTTTTTTTAACTGCTATTTAGGATATAAAACATTATGGAATTTGGAGGCTAGTGGAGATTCCTTAAATATTAATCAGCATATTAAAGTTTAGGAGGGAATATATATTCAAGACTAGCTTGGTCTATAACGCCTACTGACATTTTAGGTTAGGCAAGTCTTTGTTGTGGGTGGCTATTTTCCACAGAGTGGATTGCTTCCCAGCATCCCTGGCTTCTATCCACTAGATGTCAGTAGCACTACCCTCTCAGTCGTGACAACCAAAAATGTCTCCAGCCATTGCCAAAGGTCCTTTGGGGGCAAAATCACCCCTGGTTGAGAACTTCTGATCTGTAAGGAAAGGAAATCTGTGCATGGATATGTCTTAAACACATAGCCTTTATAATGCAAGTGTCATCCTTTATTGTGGCATTAGGAATCCTGTATTTTCTAGAAACCTTTTGTTCTCAGTCTGACTGTAATAGTGAGAAGAAACTTTTAATTATTAATAATATTTAAAATTTAATCACTCTAATATTTTAAATCACTTATTTATTTTTTGAAAAATTCAACTGGACACCTATGTGGACCAGGCACTGTCCTACGTAATGAGTATTTTAAGATAAATAAGGCAGCATTCACTCAGCAGTTAAGAGTGTGCGTCCTAGGGTCAGACTGCCTGAGTTCAAGGACTGGTTCCAGCATTTCTGGCTATGTGATCTTCAACAGTGAGTATCTCAGTTTCATCATATGTAAAATTATAGTTATAGTACTGCTTACTTTCATATACTTTTTGATAAGGCTAAACAAAATCATATGTGAAGCACTTAACACAGTGCTTGGTGCACGGTAAGTTCTTAAAGAATGTTAGTTGTGGTGGATATTATCATTACCTGCATCAACAACATTATCATTATGGGTGATGCTCTCATTCAGGAGAGCAGCACCGAATCTTGAGTTGGGGGGGTGAGAGCAACATCAAAAGTCTTTCTAAAAAAGAGGAGCCCTGAGCTGAGCCCTGTAGGACTAGGTCACCCAAAAGGTAGTGAGGTGAGGAAGAAGGGGGGAAGAGCATTCTAGCAGAAGTATTACCTTTTTTTAAAATGTCTAATCTGTGATATAGAAACAAATAAGTATCATTTAAATATTTTAAAAAGTAATATTTATTTTTCACCCTGTATTTCTCAGGCCACAACTCTTTATACTTTATAAAAGTTTATTGTGCTATTAGAAGTTTCACAAAGTAGTTTTATACCATTTTAATGAAGTATTGACTTTAAATGAAAACCTTATTTTTCCTTGAAAACTATATGATAAAAACTATATGATGGTCTTGTCTAATTTTAGAATTCCTTCTGACCGCAGACTCAGGAAAGCCTGGCTATTTTCAACTTCCTTTTGCTTCTTTACAAATAATGTCAAAGCATAAGTTTTATTTAATGGATTTGTTTTTCTGTCGTTCATTTCCATGTTAGCTATCTTATTTATATGAGAATAGGGATCTAATCATCCTTGGGCAATTCTTGATGAATGCTCAGCTGCCCTGGTGATTCAAGTATAATATTCAAAAATAAACCATACCCGTTCCTAACATATATAAGGCCTAGTGCAATCTCCAACACATCCAGAGGCTTCTGTGACCCATATAATAACCCATGGGGTAGGTAGGACAATTTTAGATGTAGGGAAACTGTTCTCAGAAATATCGTTACTTGCCTAAGTCGACCCAGATATCAGAACTGGGCAGGGAAACCAGGTCTTCCTGACTTCAAAGCCTGTTATTTCTACTACATACACAATCATATATTAAAGTGGATCCTGTGCAGTCATACGTCTCCTTTTCAGAGACCCTTTTATTAACTGTGAAGGTAGGATGGTGTTCTGCAGAAAAGCTCAGTATCTCTTCTTTATTTCTTTTATATTTTATGATCCTAAGCTACTGCCAGTGGACTTTAAACTCTTCACTAGTTTAATCCTTTTTTTAATTATTCAAGAAGAATGTATTAGAATCCATTTTAGCATTAACATGATTCTGAATAATCATTTATCTTGCTCATTCTTATGAGCTTCCTGAGGACGTCTTCTGTGACTTTATCTTTGACACATTTCACAGTTCTGCTCATTGAGTTCCACACCTACTGGAAGCTCTTTGGACAAATGACTATTGAATTTTCTAGGGTAGATCGACAGTTCTTAAGTTTTGACCATTTTACAGGATAGGTGATTGTAGTAGACAGCTTCCAAATGTTCCCCAGTGATCCTGTAATCCCCTGTATTCATGCCCTTAAGCTCCATCCTACATGGAGTAGGGCTGATTTGTGTAACCAAGGATGTTGCTATCAGACAGGGACTGACATCCAAACCTAGGTCTTAAAACTTCCATCCTGCTCTTTTGGATCACTTGTCCTGTGGGAACGCTAGCTGCCATCTTATGATGACACAGCCATCTTATGAGGAAGCTCTATGGAGAGACACATAGTAAGGGACTGAGGCCTGTCTAGACCCTGTGAGTAAGCCATTTAGGAAGTGAATCCAGCCACAGTCAAGCCTTCAGATGACGGCAAACCCTGGCCACTGTCTTGACTGCAGCATCATGAGAGATACTGAGCTGGAACCATCCAACTAAACTGCTGCCAAAGTCATGACCCACAGAAACCAAAAAATAGTACATGTTTACTGTTTTAAGCCACTAGTTTTGAGGATGATTTGTTATACTGAGCAATAATTAACTAGTATAGTGTTTATTTGAAATGATTTTAAACCTGTTGATAGTCAGGTGCTGTTAAAACACAAGTGAAATATTAAGTGCTCTACATTTTTTTGTCTATTCCAAATGGCATACACCTTTTATTTGTTCATCTATGCCAATATTATAATTAAACAATGATTCTTTTAATTGATTTTGCTGATGGTCATTTAGTTTTTTTGTTTTTGTTTTTTTTGCGATACGCGGGCTGCTGTGGCCTCTCCCGTCGCGGAGCACAGGCTCCGGACGCGCAGGCTCAGCGGCCATGGCTCACGGGCCCAGCCGCTCCGCGGCATGTGGGATCCTCCCGGACCGGAGCACGAACCCGTGTCCCCTGCATCGGCAGGCGGACCCCCAACCACTGCGCCACCAGGGAAGCCCATCATTTAGTATTTTTAATTTAAAATAAAGGAGATAAATGGAAAACATTCATAAGACTGAAGTGTTAGGCAGTTATAATCTATTGAATTAAAATCACTTCTAAACTGTTACAATGTGTTTTAACATTTATATGATATCTCATAATATTAACAAAATAGCTTGAAGAGATTCCCCCTTAATAAGAAAAAATGGTTGTAATCCTTGAATATTACTTTTATCTTAGTATTTCATAAGATTTAGTCATTGATCTTATAATACCTCAGAGAAATAAGGACAGAAGGAAGAAGAAAGGAGGGGCAATAAATAATAAGGCAATAAATATTATTAGCCCTCATCTACAAATAAAGAATTGAAAGCACACAAAGTCTAAATTGATTGTCAATAGCCTGGTAGAGGTTCCTTCTCGTATCCAAGGAGCTTATGTTTCTTTTAGTTGCATTGTTAGGATAAGCTTTGTATTGTGTAAACAAAAAGTGTAGCTTTGAAACCTAAGGACATAAAGGATGACTCAGGAGATTTGCTCACAAAATGATAATCTTGTTGTAATAATCATTGAAAATATGTTTTTATAAGCCAAGTTAGTAGTATATCGAATGCTTTTAGTATTCAGTTTAGTATTGAGCGCATGTTATTGTGCTTTTAGCACGATACATCTCCTTCATAAAACAATTTTACTTCGCCATCTTTTGAAAAAGTGGTTTATTCTATTGGCATAACATAATGATCACTGCCAACCATGATTCTCCATGCTTCCTCAGAAAATAAAGCTGTCTCTTCAGCCCTACTTAAGTTTATGAGTACTGTCAAAAGCCACAAAGCTTCCTGAAATATTTAAAAGGAATGTGTATTCATCAATAATATTTTTTAGATTCCATAAGCTTCTGCTGATTAAGACCATAAACCACATCAGACAGATCCAGAAATCAGACTCTTAAGTCTTTTCTACTGGTCCTTTGTTCTGACCAGAGCAATTGCCTTTCACGATTGCCTCTTACTTTGACAATTTTCTTTATTGGTAAAGTAAATAAAATGTATGTATTAAAAACGTAGCTGCGAATCTTAGCATATTTTCTTGTCTTGAGCTTTGATGGCAGGTGTGCTTGGCCTTCTAAGCAGGCATTTCACGGTTGCTGCAGATGGTGTGTCCTGTCAGTTGGATTCACACATGATGTATGGTATTAATTGTTTCTGGACTATTGAAGGAATGAGTGTTTTTGCTATCACAGGGAACACGGGGGAGAGAAAAATGAGTAAGTAGAGTTGTCATGTGTGAATTACTTTCTTTAAGTCACCATTTTTCTTCATGTGTATTTCTTAAAAAAAAAAAAAAGAGGAACACAGGGGGGCACTCCATTCTCAAAATGACTTTGGAGTGAAAGCAGTTTTTAAGAGAGGAGAGGAATTGCAAATTTGGAATGTCTGTTTCTTTTTTTCTGTCTGTCTCTCTTACACACACATGCACGCAGACATGCACACACACACACACACATACACACACACACCCAGTTTGGAAGATTTCAAATGTTTATACACCCTTCTGGTAAAGGGTTTATTAAAAGGATGTGAAAGACAGATGATTCTGAACTTACTTCCATTGCCAAAATAGAAACAAATTTCCTTCATTGTAAGATTAAGGATGCTTTCCATTTGGAGAGTACATTTTAGACCAAATCATAAAAATAAGTGTCATTTTGGAAAAACTAGAGATGTGCTAGTCTCATACCTGAAATTCAGCCTTTACCTCCTCCTGTGCCCGACTTTGCTACCTATGAAACCTTCTGAGCCTCATCTTTCTAATCTTTATAATGGGGTTTTTTGAAGATAATCGATGATGAAAACTTCTTTATCACATGCTACTTCATATAGTAGTTGCTCAGTAAATGTCATTTTTTCTACTCACAATGATGTTGGCAGGTGTTACTGAGACAAAAATGTAGATACTGCAGTGAAATCCATTCACACAAAGATTTACTTGTGCTTGTGCCCAATCTTCAAAATAACACTTCTGATTTTGAACATCCATTTTATGAAAAAGAGACCAAAATAGCTGGTTGCTGAAAGAGTACAGAAGGAAAATATTTTGGCATTTATATGAATGAATTGAATGAACAGTTAAAAACCTAGACGTTATGAAAACCAAAAGTCATAAAATACTAGAATCAAAGAAAGAGTTGAGAAACTTAGGTGACATCATAGTAAAAGTTTGAAGCAGGCGTAGACATGGCAGCATGAGTATAGAGAAGTTGGAGAAACTGATGGAGGGATGAAACAAGTGGCTCAAGTTTTTAAAAAGCTATTCTTGAAGAAGAATTGGATTTTTGATGTATTTGAGTTCATTGTGAAACTCAGTCTGTGAGACGTACTAGAAGTGATAAGCAAACAATTATGTTTGCCATTTACAAGTTTATCGTTTATAAAATTATTTCCCCTATATTTTCTGGGTCAATCACTATGAAACCCCAGGGGATGGTAGTTAAGAAGCCTTCCTACAACTTTTGGGCCCTATTTTGATAATGGAGCTATAGAGACTGGCGCATATAAGCAGTGCCCTACCCAACAAAGCACCCAACAGCCCAACAGATGTGAGAAATGAACCACTGTAGCCTCTGGATAAAACCATCATTTTGTTTAAACCCTAAATAAGTAAGCAGAAGCTAATACAGCTGTCATTGAGCTCTCCCTTTCAACCACAAAGCTGCGTTGCATACCACCTGTGAGCTCAGGAAGTCTCATCAAAAGAAGATGATCCCCCACCCCAAATGACAGTCACACAGGTTCCATTTTACTGCCTGCCACTACATCATTCTGTATCTTAGAACCTGAGAAATAATATTTGAGTGAAATGTATAGGCTTCAGTGATGCTGGTGGGGAATGGTGGACAAATTCAAGTTTAATGTTCTTATTCTTTCGACAGGAATGTTTTGGTTCCCTTATCTTTCTAGCATAGCACTTGCCCCAGTCATTATTATTATTATTTAATTATACAAAGGAGGAAAAAGAGTAGAGGAGGCAGGAGACTCACAGCATTGAATTTCAAGTCTTCAGTGTTTTTCCACCACACCACACTAATCAAGGTCCATTGTGCTCTACATGAGGCTCATCCTTATGAATTGTTCATTGGAAGTTGGAGGAGAAATGATTAGCCAAGCACCAAGAAAGCATGATGCATAAGCTAGTTGTACTTGTTCCAAAATATTTAGAAAGGCAATAAAGTCCTCACGTTTTAGTTCCTGGCTTCCACACATTGTGTTCTATCAATCACATTAATTTTGTTCCATTTACTGAATGAATTTTGATGTGGAGAATTTATGAAACATAAAGTTGGATGAAATATGTATGTGTGTATCTATAATTTATATACTTTAAAAAATGTATTTGGTGTCTGAAACAGTACTGAGAGTTAGATGCAGACATAGCAATTCTTTTGTCATCTAGGTAGGTGTGAAAGTGCATATCTGTACGTACCCGGAGAATGTGCTATAAACACATAGTGATTTTCAGTCGATGATATTTGTAAGACCATTTTATGTTAGACAGTCTCATAATAGAAAGTAATGGATGCCAAACTGTATTGACGGAAGTGTGACTTGGCAAATATCAGGGTGGGAAGAGGAATGACTCACCACAGTGTCTGCTTTAGATGTCTTGGTATACTATGGTTTTGAGGCCAGAACACATTTGTATCAGCATGAGTGTGTTTTCTTCAGATTAAAATATAGTATTTTTCTGTTACTGAAAATGGATTGATTCTTTTATTAAAATACTGTAAGACTAAAAATAGAACAATACATTAAACTAAAATTAAAGATAACAAAGGCCTGTTTTTACCCATTGTCTCTTAAGCACCAGAGAGCCATGGGCAGGGCATCGCGATTAGAGCTGTGCTTCAGGAGGTTAATCTGAGGATAATATATTCAGTGGATTATAAGCAAACAGAATTAAGTCAGACTGGGAGGAGAATATTACAGAATAAAAATCAACCTCAAGTGTTTACAGACTATCACAGGTTCTTAACTGGGGGTGTGGAAATGTCTGGAAATGTTTTCAGTTGTTACAATCCCTGGGGGATACCTCTGGTATTGAGTTGGTGGGAATCTGGAAAATGAAACATCCTACATTATGAAAGATCTCCTGCACAACAGAGAGTTTCTGATCCCAAGTGCAGGCACAGCCCTTGAGTGAACTGTGTAACTCAGTCAGTGGGAGTTTGGGGGGATATTATCTAAGAGGCAACGTAATAAGGGCTGAGAAACTTCAGGGGAGTCTGCTTTGCTTCTGTGCACCATTCTTAAGGTCTACCACGTTCTCTGAGATGGAGGTATCTTTGTGTTCTTGTTCTTGTCTTAAAAAATACTAAAATGCCAGGATTTTCCCTGAGTTTTCTCTTAGAAGAGAATTGAGGAAGATAATTCTTAGCAATAACATAAAGACAAACATTTCAACGTTTACATTATTGACAGCATTTTACAGGGGAGAATTATAGATAAAAATATCTGTTAAAAACTCAGGGCAAGAGCTTAGGATTCAATCTCCTTAAAGAAAATAAGATGATGAAGAATTAGATTCATTTATTACTGTACTAGTGAAATGATTATAAGAAGAAATTTTGTTTCTGAATTCATCCATTCTTTCAGCAAATGTTTTTTCAGCATTCATTGTGTGTCAGACACTGCTCTAGGAATTAAGCACACAACAGTGTCTTAAGGGAACTTGCATGATAATAATGAAGACAATTTAAATAATGTCAGGTAGTGTAGTTAAGCACTAGGAAAACAGGTTAAGTGGATAGAAAAATGACAAAGGGTTATTTTAAAGGGGCAGCCCAAGAAAAGACCATCGTGAGGAGGTGGCGTTTTGAGTAGAAACTGAATAAAGGGTGGATGTCAGCATATGAATATGTGTGGGGTAAGATATTAAGCAGAGAGATCAACAAAAGCTCTAGGATAATGGTCATGTTGAAGACCAGTGAGGAGACCAGAGAGCAAGAGGAAAGTTGTAGAAACAAAGTTGGAGAGGCAGCCAAGTGCCCAGAGAGATGGAAACTCCGTGTTAGCCCAAAGAACAGCTTATATTCAGAGGCACCTTAAACACCCCTGCAAGATCCTGAGTATAGAAGGGATACAGTCTGACAAATGTTTCCAAAGGATCACTCTACACTCTGTAGTTTTCTTGGTCTGGCAAGAGTGGAAGCAGAGGTTGACTTAGGTGAAAGGGCAGAATTGTGAAGTGGCTCTTGAAGATAGAGTTTGCAGGATATGCTGAGGGAGGGATGGAATGTAGGGTGGGAGAGAAAGAGAAGAATCAAGTATGACTCCAAGATTTATGAATTACTCTCAATTTATGGGATGTTCATTTGAGAAACATGTTATTGCAAAGTTAAAATCAACATTATCTACCATTTAACCTCTTTAAGCCCTTTCAAACATTGCATTGTAATTAAAGGCAGACATTCCTAATTCTCAGGGATATTTTAGTGGCTTATTCTATTTCTTCTTTTTTTTCTTTTAATTGAAGTATAGTTGATTTACAGTGTTGTACCAATCTCTGCTGTACAGCAAAGTGACTCAGTTATACACATATAGACATTCTTTTTTAAATATTCTTTTCCATTATGGCTTATCCCAGGAGACTAGATATATAGTTCCCTGTGCTATGCAGTGGTACCTTGTTGTTTATCCATTCTAAATGTAATAGTTTGCATCTACCAACCCCAAATTACCAGTCCATCCCTCTCCTTCCTCCCTTCCCCTGGGCAACCACAAGTCTGATCTCTATGCTGTGAGTCTGTTACTGTTTTGTAGATAGGTTCATTTGTGCCATATTTTAGATTCCACATGTAAGTGATATCGTATGGTATTTGTCTTTCTCTTTTTGATTTCACTTAGTATGATAATCTCTAGTTGCATCCATGTTGCTGCAAATGACATTATTTTGTTCTTTTTATGGCTGAGTAGTATTCCACTGTGTGTATGTACCACATCTTTATTATCCATTCATCTGTCGATGGACATTTAGGTTGTTGCCGTGTTTGGGCTATTGTGAATAGTGATGCTATGAACATAGGGATGTATGTATCTTTTTAAAAAATATTTATTGGAGTGTAGTTGCTTTACAGTGTTGTGTTAGTTTCTACTGTACAGCAAAGTGAATCAGCTATATGTGTACCTATATCCCCTCTTTTTTGGCTTTCCTTCCCATTTAGGTCACCACAGAGCATTGAGTAGAGTTCCCTGTGCTATACAGTAGGTGTTCATTAGTTATCTATTTTATACGTAGTATCAGTAGTGTATATATGTCAATCCCAATCTCCCAATTCATTCCACCCCCCCTTTCCCCCTTTGTATCCATATGTTTGTTCTCTACGTCTGTGGCTCTTAAAGACCTAAATGTAAGGCCAGACACTATAAAACTCTTAGAGGAAAACATAGGCAGAACGTTCTTTTTTTTTACCACTATCAATATTTTATTAATATAAATATTAGGCATATTTTAAATATGTTTATAATAAATATAACTTTAAAAATAACACAGCATACTCATTAAATAGCTTGATGATAAGTACAGTGAATATTACTGTTAGAAAATTTCTATTTTAACAAAATTTACTATAAATAATAAGATAAGCTCACTAGTATGGGCAGTCTTCTGGGGAGATGGAAATAATTTTTAGAGCTGATATCTGTTAAAAATAGAAGTCTGCTTAGTGTGGTGGTTAAAAACAGACTCTGGAATCCAGACATGGGGGCAGAACATTCTTTTTTTTTTTTTCCTGTACGCGGGCCTCTCACTGTTGTGGCCTCTCCCGTTGCGGAGCAACGCTCCAGACGCGCAGGCTCAGCGGCCATGGCTCACGGGCCTAGCGGCTCCGCGGCATGGGATCTTCCCGGACCAGGGCAAGAACCCGTGTCCCCTGCATCAGCAGGCGGACTCTCAACCACTGCGCCACCAGGGAAGTCCCGGGGGCAGAACATTCTTTGACATAAATCACAGCAAGATCATTTTTGACCCACCTCCTAGAGTAATGAGAATAAAAACAAAAATAAACAAATGGGACCTAATTAAACTTAAAAGCACTTCTGCACGGCAAAGGAAACCATAAACAAGACAAAAAGACAACCCTCAGAATGGGAGAAAATATTTGCAAAGGAAGCAACTAACAAAGGATTAATCTCCAAAATATACAAACAGCTTATGCAGCTCAAAACCACAAAAAAAACAAAACAAAACAAAACAAAACAACCAGTCAGAAAATGGGTGGAAGACCTAAATAGACATTTCTCCAAAGAAGACATACAGATGGCCATCAAACACATGAAAAGATGCATCTTTTGAATTATACTTTTGTCTGGGTATATGCCCAGGAATGGGATTGCAGGATCATATGGTAATTCTATTTTTAGTTTTCTGAGGAACCTCCATACTGTTCTCCATAGTGACTGCACCAACTTACATTCCCACCAACAGTGTAGGAGGGTTCCCTTTTCTCCACACCCTCTCCAACATTTGTTATTTGTAGACTTTTTAATAATGGCTGTTCTGACTGGTGTGAGGTGATACCTCATTGTAGTTTTGATTTGCATTTCTCTAATAATTAGGGATGTTGAGCATGTTTTCATGTGTTAGTGGCTTATTCTGGATTGGAGATTTTTCCAGCCTTTGGCTTTGGTTTTCTATAGTTTTGTAAACAGTCAGTATATAGGATGAGGTTTAAAAATACATGTAAGAAATACTTTTGAAGGAGTGAAGTATAAATAATAGGGAAGTTGTTAAGAGTGTGAATTCTAGAAGCAGACTGCCTGGGTTTTAATGCTGACATCACCACTCATGAGCTTTGCAACTTTAAGGAAATTAGTTACCCTCTTTTTCCTTACCTGTAAATTAGAAATAATAATATTGCCTACTTTAGAGGATCATTGTGAGGATTTAATGGTTTACTACATATAGAATGCTCTGAGCAATGCTTGGCACATAGTAAGTTCTTAATAAGCATTAATGATTTTTATTATCTATTAGTACTATTGCTAATAAGAACAGATATGTAGTGATTTGAATTTAAAAAGAGGCAGTTTCAGAAACAAAAGACCTAAATAATCCATAAACTGAACAAGCCAAAATGAATAATTGAAAGTGAGTTCTGCATAAAATTAGTGGAAAGAAACAAAACTCAATAGATAAATTCATATGTAAAAAGTTAAAAATTATATCAGACTATTCTTGCCTAACAACATGCTTAAAATTGTAACCTGAGAGAAGAAACATATCAGCAAGAGAGACAATTTTTTCAATTTTTATTTGTATCATTAAAGTATAATTGTCACACATTTGCTGTTTTTTTTTTTCTGTTTGCAAGTTGCTTTTGAGGAATCCCAAGTCTAAATATATTTTCTGCATTTCTCAGAATTTAAAAAAATTTAATAGCATTCTCAAGTACATTGAGGGTATTAAATTGAATGTACGCAGTAAGTAAACCTTAATTGCTTATATAGTTGAAAATAATACTATCATATTGAAAAAGGTTCTCAAGAATGCCTAAAACCCAGTTTTATAAGATGTTGATTAGTACCTATACTACTTAATAACAATTTTATCCTAGCACAGAAATAATAAAGTTGTAAAAAATGATAGCTGACTTATTTACAAACCCATAAATACTCTCTTTCTTTAGAATCTAGTAATAGGATTCCAACAGGCTTGGATGTAAGTATTCAATAAATATTTGCAGTTGGATTAATGTTTAATTATAAATTTCATGTGCTAAGTGAAGTGACAGAAATTCTGAGACTGCTCTATGAATCACGCAAATAGAGCAGAAAATAGTGGCTTTTAAATTGTGATTGTGATAAATGGCCTTTAGTTTGACATTTTGAAGCTGATCTGACAGCATTGGGATCATTTACAAATATTTATCCAGTACCCATTATTTAATGTGCATTGTGATTGGAGCTTGGGCATTTCACTTGCAAAGCTGTGGGTAAATATGGTTCTTTTTTTGGTTCCTTTTATCTCTTGCTTAGACTATTGAAATACCATTTATTCTTATTTTTCCCTGGAATGAAATCTAAAACATTAAATATTCTCTACAGTGTGGTACCAACAGACCTTTCCAAGCTATTTATGTAGTAATATCCTATTTTACTGTCTTAATATACTTAACTGCTTAAATGTATGTAAGCCATATTCATTTTTGTACATTAAAAACTCTCCTTTCTGTCTAAAATGACATTCTGCTTGTTACCCTGCTTTTTTGGGTGTGCTGGGAATGGCTAGCATGCTGAAAGTAGGAACAAAGCAGGCTTGGGAGGAAGTAACCTACACAACAGATGAGTCCTTGCCAGGTGGTACTAGTCTCAAAATTTCCATTCTTACATAATCCAGGTGTTTTTAAGGGAATCTGTATTGGGGCCAACTCATGGCAAGAGTGGTTACTGAAGTAGTTGTAGGAGGAGGTCCCATTGAATTAGCACCAGAGGTGATGGAAGCAGGGTGAGAGAAGAACCTCAGTCAGGAATTGGACAGTGAACTCCAGGACTCAAATGACCAGGGTCAAAGTTAGTTAGGAAAGCTGCAGCCAGATTCTCATTCACATACTCTGGGACGCAGGAGTGTAAAGAGCAGACCATCCAGTTGCAGATTCCTCTCCCTCATGGTGAAGGAGCCTCCTAATTCAGTGTCCATACCATCTTCCTAGCGGAATTCAAGGCTATGCCTGAAGATGAGCAAGTTATTCCTTCTGGCAGCTCTGAGCACCTCAGTGGGCCAGGAGTTTCACCATCTTTCAAGGATATTGGCTGAAAACTGTTTTCTTCAGTCTCCTGGGCTGGATTTAATCTGCTTATCTTCTGTGTTCCCAATAGCATGATGTTTGTAACTCTTTTATGGAAGCTAACAGAGTTGGCTTTGTAACAGAGTAAAATCATGTACCTTAAGACCAGGCCTCCATTCCACCCCGGTACCTGGCCCATAGTAAGCATTCAGTACATGCCTTTTTGAGGGCGTTGGTTATGTGAAATAGTTTAATGAAGTGAGGGAAGAACCAGATTTCTTTTTTTCTTGGCACTATTTTCCTGTTGTCTTAACTGCTTATATTTAAGGCTTTAGGCTCCAATAAGCCTCCCATTCTTGTTATGATATGTGGGAGAAAAACAAGTCTTTTATTGCTTTATTTCAGTAGAATTGGCAGATTCACACCTGATGATTTAATCATCTATTTTTAGGCCTCATTCACCCTGTGCACGCTGGGTGAACAACTTGCTGTTCATTAAACAGATTGTACATTAAGAACTATAGAGTACAAAAGCAGAAATATCATACATTTGGTGATAATTAGTAGTGTTCATTTCTTCACTAAGTACTAGGGCATACCATACTGTTTCCATAGCAACCTCTATTCTGTTCAATTAACTGCCTAATGTGAATGTATGAATAAGTTTCTGTGTTTAAGGAAAAAGCCCTCAAACAATGAGGTGATTTAAGAGTTTACAGTTACAGATGTAAGCATGTTGGTTTTACCTTATTTTCTACTTTACTTCTGGAAACACATTTTTGATGTTTTTAGGTACTAGTCATAACCAGGAAAAGCATAAAGAGTGAATAAATTTTAATGAATTTCTAAATGGCCTACTGAACCAGATTCTCCTAGTCCCCAGCTACTCCCTGGTTGTAAATTATGCAAATGTACAAGCTGCCTTAACTCTTTCAGGACACGAGGGTACCATTTGGCAAGTAGCTACTCCAGGAACTAATCCATCATGAGGGAAAAAAAAATAAAGGCCATTTCATAGCAATTAAATCAGTGTTGCTTTAATTTATAAAATGTCCCTGGAAAGAGGACTGGCGTTATGCCAGTTTTTCTGGAGAGAAAAGCTTATATATATTTTCAGCAGAGTCTCGGACACTGTGGCCAACAGCATGCTATAGAGGAGGCAGCAATGACTCTGGATTCAGAGATCCAAGTTCAAATCCGGGAGTCACCATATACTAAGGCTGAGACTGGAAATACCAGCTTCCCCCATTGTGAGGATGATACTCTTGATATTGAGTTGGTTCTTATTCTATATCACCCCCTTATGTGATTATGTCAGGGCACAATGGTTATAAGTTAAGCGTGATCAGTTTCTCTCTTTTCTTTGGTGGAACCTTATTAAATTGTTAGCATTGACCACTTCTGACCTTAAAGAAAGTATAGTTCATTGGGGCCTAGTCCATTTTCCTAAACCACTAAAATGTATTGTTTGGCTAAATAACCTGTGTAGCCTGACACATTGCAGGCACCCAGGAATCATTAGTACCTTTTCCATTTCTAATCATCAGTTGGGTAATGGGTGTAATGTCAACTGGAACAGAGTAGTGATCTGCCTGGTGTTTGCCTAAGTGATTTGGAACTTGGTGGAAGGATTAAGATCAGGTGGCGAATCAAGAAAATTGTTTTATATCCTACTCATTCCACTAAGAGACACACCTGGGGAGCTTTACTATTCCTCTGTTTTTCTAACTAAAATGAGAATGGTGATGTTGATGTATTTTTTTCAAAGGGGTTGCAATCTTTTGATGTTCTTTGTAAAAAAAAAAAAAAAAACTACTAAGTTTATACCATCCATACATTTATATATCACTGTTAAATGTTTATTATTACCTCTGTTATCTTTACTGTCTATTTTAAAGAAAAAAATCTAAAGTCCATCCCTTATAGTACCGGGAATGAAGAATCTTTTGAAAGCAATATATCAAGTTTCGGGTTTTCTTTTTTCTATTCTATAAATATCTATGAATATTCTATATCTATATGTATCTGTATATATAAAAAGATATACACATACATATATTGATTTTTGAATAAAGTATGTGTAAATGTTTTTGTATAATTGTATGTTGAATATATCTTAGGAGATACACACATGCATATCCCATAATTTAAAATCTTTACTAATGTTTAGCATTGTGCCTAGTAAGCACTCAGAAATGTTAAATGTCATTGCGGCTGGTCTCCTCTTATCTTTCATACAATGACACTAATTTGAACAAAATTATTTTTCTAGGTATTTCTAATTTTGACTTAGAGGTTCATATTCAGAGAGAAATGAAAAAATGTTTCTATCAGAATAAATTTAGTTAATGAATTTTATTAATTTAAAAAAATAATATGCTCGGCAACACGTGAAATACTTTATGTGTATTATCTCATTGTATTCTCACTGTATCCCTAGGAGATATGTTCTGTTGTTATGTCCATTTAGTATCCTAAATGTACACCATCACTGTAATACTCTTATGAATCTGTAATTATTTCATTGTATTTTTTACATAAGCAGAAGGAAGGGTTCTAAAGATGAGTCATCATTACAGTCCTTAGACTATTTTTTTTAATTTTTATTGAGGTATAGTTGATTTACAGTGTTAGTTTCAGGTGTACAGTAAAGTGAATCTGTTATACATATACATATATCCACTCTATTTTAGATTCTTTTCCCGTATAGGCCATTACAGAGTATTGAGTAGAGTTCCCTGTGCTATACGGTAGGTCCTTTTTAGTTATCTGTTTTATGTAGCGTAGTGTTTATATGTCAGTCCCAATCTTCCAATTTATCCCTCCCCGCACACAGTCCTTAGACTCCTAAAAACTTTTTTTCTCAATACTTATTGTTATAGTCAATATATACCTAATATAAAATAACATTTCTTTTGCTAAAGTTAATCTACAATTGTTGCATATCACATATTGTTCACAGTGAGGAAATTAAAATAGTCATTTTTCTTCAAAATTGACAATTCTGATGAGTTCATAAAGATGTTTATCAAAGAAAACTAGATATTGTTCTTGACCATGCCAGAAAAAAATCTAAAAGATTCAAAACAAAATTCTTTCCAAAATTCAAGAATTCACTTAAAACTTTTAAATGAGAAACTAAACCAATTTACATCCCCAAATAACATTTTATGTTAGTATTGAGGTTGGAAATAGTAAAAAAATTGTTAGCATGTTAGCATTGAGCTGTTCTTTTTAAAATCCTAGATAGTTCTTGTAAATGTGAAGTTCGAAGTCAAAAATATTTCCTTTATATACTATTATTTCAATGAAGGAGTTTGCATGATAATTATTTCCATTTGCCACTTCTTTCTTTTGGGTAAGGACATAGTGTGGTAAGGTAAAATATGCTCATTTTATTCTATTTGAAAAACAATATTATCGGAATGCTAATTGGAATTGAATCAAATGTATATATTTGTTTTGGAAGATCTAACATTTTCATGATAAATTTTCCCATCCCAGAATATAAAATGAGTTTTTAATTGTTCAGATCTTGTTCTGTATCTTGTTCTAAGCATCAAAGATATATTGATGTTTTCTTCATATAATCCTGGTCTATTTTGTTAAATTCATCTCTAGGTATTTAATAGATTTTTTGTTAATGTAAATGGAATACTTCTTCCTGCTTCTATTTCTCACTTCTTTATGTGTACTTTAATTTTGTTTCCAGCCACCTTGGCAAATCTCATTAATTCAGGTTGTTTTACAAGAATCCTTTGAGGTATTGAGAGGATTAAAATGAAATATGCTGTTTTCAAACTTAAATGATATTTTACACAGAGCAAGTCCTCAGTAAACAGCGGCTGTTTTCATAACATAAGGTTCCACTTTCAGGCTGCATGGTCTTTATCTATAGAACATTCTCTTCATCATTGGATTGCATGCACTGCTATTTTGATGGTTTGATAAATTCGCTTTACTTTTTTTTTTTTTTTAACATCTTTATTGGGGTATAATTGCTTTACAATGGTGTGCTAGTTTCTGCTTTATAACAAAGTGAATCAGTTATACATATACATATATTCCCATATGTCTTCCCTCTTGTGTCTCCCTCCCTCCCACTCTCCCTATCCCACCCCTCCAGGCTGTCACAAAGCACCGAGCTAATATCTCTGTGCCATATCTCTGTGCCATGCGGCTGCTTCCCACTAGCTATCTACCTTACTACGTTTGTTAGTGTGTATATGTCCATGACTCTCTCTCGCCCTGTCAAAATTCACCCTTCCCCCTCCCCATATCCTCAAGTCCGTTCTCCAGTAGGTCTGTGTCTTTATTCCTGTCTTACCCCTAGGTTCTTCATGACATTTTTTTTTCTTAAATTCCATATATATGTGTTAGCATACGGTATTTGTCTTTCTCTTTCTGACTTACTTCACTCTGTATGACAGACTCTAGGTCTATCCATCTCATTACAAATAGCTCAATTTCGTTTCTTTTTAAGGCTGAGTAATATTCCATTGTATATTTGTGCCACATCTTCTTTATCCATTCATCCGATGATGGGCACTTAGGTTGTTTCCATCTCCGGGCTATTGTAAATAGAGCTGCAATGAACATTTTGGTACATGACTCTTTTTGAATTTTGGTTTTCTCAGGGTATATGCCCAGTAGTGGGATTGCTGGGTCATATGGTAATTCTATTTGTAGTTTTTTAAGGACCCTCCATACTGTTCTCCATAGTGGCTGAACCAATTCACATTCCCACCAGCAGTGCAAGAGTGTTCCCTTTTCTCCACACCCTCTCCAGCATTTATTGTTTCTAGATTTTTTGATGATGGCCATTCTGACTGGTGTGAGATGATATCTCATTGTAGTTTTGATTTGCATTTCTCTAATGATTAATGATGTTGAGCATCCTTTCATGTGTTTGTTGGCATTCTGTATATCTTCTTTGGAGAAATGTCTATTTAGGTCTTCTGCCCATTTTTGGATTGGGTTGTTTGTTTTTTGTTATTGAGCTGCATGAGCTGCTTGTAAATTTTGGAGATTAATCCTTTGTCAGTTGCTTCATTTGCAAATATTTTCTCCCATTCTGAGGGTTGTCTTTTGGTCTTGTTTATGGTTTCCTTTGCTGTGCAAAAGCTTTGAAGTTTCATTAGGTCCCATTTGTTTATTTTTGTTTTTATTTCCATTACTCTAGGAGATGGGTCAGAAAGGATCTTGCTGTGATTTATGTCATAGAGTGTTCTGCCTATGTTTTCCTCTAAGAGTTTGATAGTTTCTGGCCGTACATTTAGGTCTTTAATCCATTTTGAGCTTATTTTTGTGTATGGTGTTAGGGAGTGATCTAATCTCATACTTTTACATGTACCTGTCCAGTTTTCCCAGCACCATTTATTGAAGAGGCCGTCCTTTCTCCACTGTACTCTCCTGCCACCTTTATCAAAGATAAGGTGTCCATATGTGCGTGGGTTTATCTCTGGGCTTTCTATCCTGTTCCATTGATCTATCTTTCTGTTTTTGTGCCAGTACCATACTGTCTTGATTACTGTAGCTTTGTAGTATAGTCTGAAGTCAGGGAGCCTGATTCCTCCAGCTCCTTTTTTCGTTCTCAAGATTGCTTTGGCTATTCGGGGTCTTTTGTGTTTCCATACAAATTGCGAAATTTTTTGTTCTCGTTCTGTGAAAAATGCCAGTGGTAGTTTGATAGGGATTGCATTGAATCTGTAGATTGCTTTGGGTAGTAGAGTCGTTTTCACAATGTTGATTCTTCCCATCCAAGAACATGGTATATCTCTCCATCTATTTGTATCATCTTTAATTTCTTTCATCAGTGTCTTATAATTTTCTGCATACAGGTCTTTTGTCTCCTCAGGTAGGTTTATTCCTAGATATTTTATTCTTTTTGTTGCAATGGTAAATGGGAGTGTTTTCTTGATTTCACTTTCAGATTTTTCATCATTAGTATATAGGAATGCCAGAGATTTCTGTGCATTAATTTTGTATCCTGCAACTTTACGAGATTCGTTGATGAGCTCTAGTAGTTTTCTGGTAGCATCTTTAGGATTCTCTATGTATATAGTATCATGTCATCTGCAAACAGTGACAGCTTTACTTCTTTTCCAATTTGGATTCCTTTTATTTCCTTTTCTTCTCTGATTGCTGTGGCTAAAACTTCCAAAACTATGTTGAATAAGAGTGGTGAGAGTGGACAGCCTTGTCTTGTTCCTGATCTTAGTGGAAATGCTTTCAGTTTTTCACCATTGAGGATGATGTTTGCTGTGGGCTTGTCATATATGGCCTTTATTATGTTGAGGAAAGTTCCCTCTATGCCTACTTTCTGCAGGGTTTTTATCATAAATGTGTGTTGAATTTTGTCGAAAGCTTTCTCTGCGTCTATTGAGATGATCATATGGTTTTTCTCCTTCAATTTGTTAATATTGTTTATCACATTGATAGATTTGCGTATATTGAAGAATCCTTGCATTCCTGGGATAAACCCCACTTGATCATGGTGTATGATCCTTTTAATGTGCTGTTGGATTCTGTTTGCTAGTATTTTATTGAGGATTTTTGCATCTATGTTCATCAGTGATATTGGCCTGTAGTTTTCTTTCTTTGTGACATCCTTGTCTGGTTTTGGTATCAAGGTGATGGTGGCCTCGTAGAAGGAATTTGGGAGTGTTCCTCCCTCTGCTGTATTTTGGAAGAGTTTGAGAAGGATAGGTGTTAGCTCTTCTCTAAACGTTTGATAGAATTCACCTGTGAAGCCATCTGGTCCTGGGCTTTTGTTTGTTGGAAGATTTTTAATCACAGTTTCAATTTCAGTGCTTGTGATTGGTCTGTTCATATTTTCTATTTCTTCCTGATTCAGTCTTGGCAGGTTGTGCATTTCTAAGAATTTGTCCATTTCTTCCAGATTGTCCATTTTATTGGCATAGAGTTGCTTGTAGTAATCTCTCATGATTTTTTTTATTTCTGCAGTGTCAGTTGTTACTTCTCCTTTTTCATTTCTAATTCTATTGAGTCTTCTCCCTGTTTTTCTTGATGAGTCTGGCTAGTGGTTTATCTATTTTGTTTATCTTCTCAAAGAACCAGCTTTTAGTTTTATTGATCTTTCCTATCGTTTCCTTCATTTCTTTTTCATTTATTTCTGATCTGATTTTTATGATTTCTTTCCTTCTGCTAGCTTTGGGGTTTTTTTGTTCTTCTTTCTCTAATTGCTTGAGGTGCAAGGTTAGGTTGTTTATTCGAGATGTTTCCTGCTTCTTAAGGTGGGCTTGTATTGCTATAAACTTCCCCCTTAGAACTGCTTTTGCTGCATCCCATAGGTTTTGGGTCGTCGTGTCTCCATTGTCATTTGTTTCTAGGTATTTTTTTATTTCCTCTTTGATTTCTTCAGTGATCACTTCATTATTAAGTAGTGTATTGTTTAGCCTCCATGTGTTTGTGTTTTTTACAGATCTTTCCCTGTAATTGATATCTAGTCTCATGGCGTTGTGGTCAGAAAAGATACTTGATACAATTTCAATTTTCTTAAATTTACCAAGGCTTGATTTGTGACCCAAGATATGATCTATCCTGGAGAATGTTCCATGAGCACTTGAGAAAAATGTGTATTCTGTTGTTTTTGGATGGAGTGTCCTATAAATATCAATTAAGTCCATCTTGTTTAATATATCATTTAAAGCTTGTGTTTCCTTATTTATTTTCATTTTGGATGATCTGTCCATGGGTGAAAGTGGGGTGTTAAAGTCCCCTACTATGAATGTGTTACTGTCGATCTCCCCTTTTATGGCTGTTAGTATTTGCCTTATGTATTGAGGTGCTCCTATGTTGGGTGCATAAATATTTACAATTGTTATATCTTCTTCTTGGATCGATCCCTTGATCATTATGTAGTGTCCTTCTTTGTCTCTTGTAATAGTCCTTATTTTAAAGTCTATTTTGTCTGATATGAGAATTGCTACTCCAGCTTTCTTTTGGTTTCCATTTGCATGGAATATCTTTTTCCATCCCCTTACT